>NC_092338.1:55587500-56195000 GCF_046630445.1 Rutidosis leptorrhynchoides
TTTATTATTAAAACGTATATAACTTTTATAAATATTTAGAATCACTTTTGACAACTCATTACTTAACCAATATAATAAATATAACGATATTTATATTTTATTTCATTAAATATATATAACAATTTAAATTAATATTATATATATTTATACACGTATTATACATACATAGTTTTTATACTTTTACTATACTTTAACTTTACCCTTACTTTACTTTTACGTTACTTTAATTTTAATAATTCACTTTAATAATTCATACTTTAATAATTCACTTTAATAATTCATACTTTAATAATTCACTTTAATAATTCATACTTTAATAATTCACTTTAATAATTCATACTTTAATAATTCACTTTAATAATTCATACTTTAATAATTCACTTTAATAATTCATACTTTAAAAATTCACTTTAATAATTCAAAAATCTATTATAAATAGAATTCAATAGGTTTCATTATTTCATAGAAACTTGAAAATATATTTCTCTAAACTCTCTCAATCAATTTATATATATATATATATATATATATATATATATATATATATATATATATATATATATATATATATATATATATATATATATATATATTTGCTCTATATTATTTCAAGATATTATTAGTATACATAAAATATTACGATGGAGTGATGTCCGAGTGATTTCAAAATAGTTTTTTGAATGAGTCGAAGCTAAGGAAATTATGGGTTATAGCTATGGAGGTGATGGGTATGGTTCATGGGTATGCTCGTGAGGTCAATCTAGTGCTTATCTTCTCCGTTATTGAATCTCAATATTGATACGTGAGCACTCATAGCTTAACTTTTATATATCAATAGTGTATCCCTGACTAGTACTCGAGTATATAGGATTATGCATGCTTGTACATTCGATATTGTCCTTAGATAGGTTTGTTGAATCCTGAATTAGATACATATGCTACTGAGATAGGGTATATGATATGCATGTCATTGGAAAGCTAGCGAAAAATTAAGAACTTTTCATTTAGATATCGAATGGTTTCGATGAACGGATTTGAAGTTATAGTCAACTGAATTTTAGTATTATTGTTAAAATGATTATTATTATTACTATCGTCGTTATTATTTTAATAGAAATATCATTGTTATTATAAAATATCATTATTACTATTATGTTAGTATTATCATTTTATCATAATAACATTTTTAGTAAATATAAATATTGTTATTTTTTTTATAGAATAATAATAATTATTATTACAAAATAATACAACTTTTACTTATTATTATTATGATCAATATTATTTTATCAAATAAATAGGGGATACAAAGATATTTTTCACCACGCGTAATATAATTACATTAATAATACTTACCACTATAGTTTTAAGATATTAAGTGAACTTTATAAATTTTACTACTTAAGATATATAAAAGTATATTTTATCATATATAAACGTTAATATAAATTTTTATTAATAAATGACTTTTATTATTATAAAATCTAATAAATATATTTAAACATATAAAACGACTATAGTTAAGTTATATAATAAACACGTATAAATTTTAGAAGTCATTTTGGGTCACGTTGTGAGACGACCCGACCCAATCCATAGGGACGAATACAATAACATATGATAACATTGCGAGGTACTTGACCTCTATATGATACATTTTACAAACGTTGCATTTATTCTTAAAAGGCAAACTATCATTACATCAATATTTGACATTTTCGTCTAACATTTCATAATATCCAAATGACCTAATCTGTCATTTACTTATTTATATTCTCTATTGAACTCCAATGACTCGAATGCAACGTCTTTGTATCATGGCTTAAAAGGTCCCAAGTAGTATCCTTAACATGAGCTAATGCACAGTGGAAGACTTAATTCATACCTGAGAATAACATGCTTTAAAACGTCAACATAAAGTTGGTGAGATATATAGGTTTGATGCTAGCAGCGTTATAACAATGGAACACAAGATTTCATATATAAACATTTTAATAAAAATATTCTAAGTGGTTGAGCACTTGGTAACCATACTTAACATTTAATCACGTCACATATTCCCTTTATTATGAAATCTTACTACACCGTACCAAGGTGTAGTCACGAAACGAAGTACTGTGCAACCGTTGAATACTGGTCGTCCAGTTCGGTTGGGGTTGTCAGGCCCGATAGATCTATCAACAGGATTCGCGTTTACAATACCGCTGTAAATATTAGTTACCAAGCTACAGGGAAGTATGCCAGTGGTACAACTCAACGTAGAATATATTTTTCAGTTACTTGTGTCCATAGCGTAAAACATAAAATACATGTATTCTCATCCCGAAATATTTAGAGTTTAAAAGTGGGACTATATACTCACTTTTGTCTTGAAGATATGTAATTTCGACTTGGTCTCCGATTGATATCACGAACCTATCCATATATAATATATCAATACCTTTTCTTTTTAAACAATCGTCACATATATATACTTATAATACTTTTAATACTTTTAATAATTCCTTAGTCCGTAGTTAGCAGTCCGATGTTAGTAATTCAATTTTAATGGTTCATATTTAGTTGTTTAATAAACCCCCAATGAAATAAATAAAACCCCCATCGTATATGTATTGGTCGAGATTAATCTTGACCCATGGTACCGGTGTTGTCAAATGACGTGTTGCGTACATAAAGTACCGGTGTTGTCAAATGACGTGTTGCGTACAATCATGGGATCTTATGATTAATCTTCTCGTATTGTTTACGGGTGATCCTGAACCATATAAAATTAAATTATGAGTACATATGTATAAAATATCATGTTACTTTAGGAAGATGTGATTTATTTAATTTTCTCCAATTATTTTCGTGGCTAAACTAGTCTTGGATATCCGATTTTGTTTTGGTCATAATTTCTTCGTTACAACTCCGTTTTCGTTGATTCAACTTTCCACTTCCTTGGATCGAGTCCCTCTTTAAGAATATGAACTGTAAATACCTTAGTTTGTATTCGAAATCATAGGTCATAGGTCAAATTTTGGTGAAACTTATGAAGTTAATCATTTTTGTTACAAAAACATCATTTAATGACCATTTTTCTAAAAATACTTATACTATGAATTAAATCATGAAATTTTTATGTGTTAACATATTCTTAAGAAATATCATTTTTCCAGAATATAAACCTCCAATTCAAAGTTCAAGATGGTTTTTAATTATCCAACCCAAAACAGCCCCCGGTTGCACTCCGACGTCATAAAAACAGTTTTTTTAAGGTATTCTTTGAAAAACCAAGTTATACCTTGTTAAATTAGCATATATTTAAGTTATATTACAGGTCTTGAAGTATTTTAAAAGTTAAGTTAGAAGGATCTATTTAGTTTGCAAACAAGTTTGAAATCATTCAAACTATGTTTTTGTTGTTAAAATTGTATACCATACAATAAGATAGCTATATATATATGAATCGAATAAGGTTATGAACAAAGTTACTACCTCAAGTTACTTGGACAAGATTGCTGTAAAAGAGGAGTAAAAACCTAGAACTAAAAGAGTGATGAAATTAGATGAAAGATTGGAAGCAACTTAAGACATAAACTTGAATTGAAAGTTGTATTTTTGTAGTGTTTTTGTTGATCTTTTTATGGTGGTGTTTAAGGTGATTCTTGAGAGGATTTTTGCTGGAGTTCTTAGAGAGACATGAGGCTAGTAAGTGTGTGTGTTTAGCTAGAGAAATGATGTTCCAAAAATTGAAAATGGATGCATGTATTTATGGTGGTGTAAAAGGTGTATAAATTTGTAATTTTGTGAAAAGATCTTTTAATCATGTGAAATTGTCATACTAAATAACAAAAGTAGTTACCTTATACATAAGGCATGAACAAGGGCTGGTTGGTGGTGATTTGATGTGTATATACCAATAGTAAATACGTATAGAAGCTAGGTATGATACGAGTACATATACTCTAGATATACGTATAGAAATCTTGTGAAAAATGGAATGAGGATTCAAATATAGCTATCTTTTGTGAATATACTTATATTGTTTTATGTATTTAAGTCTTTAAAAGTGATTAAATACATTATATATACGATATATGTATAAACATTATAGGTCGTAAGTATTTATGTCAAATAACGTTACGTATAGTTATCGTTTTGAAAGCTTAAGTTAGTAGTTTCAAAATATACTTATAACTTATTGTTATTAATACAAAATGAGATATTTAAACATCCTTAAATCATGTTAAATATGTATATATACATATATATACACAAACGTATAATTAACATATATTGTATAGTTCGTGATATCATCGGTCAAACTAGACGGTTAAACGTTATGTAAAACTCTTTTCAAAATCATAAATCTCAACAATTTAGATTGCTTATCATGTTGGTAAGTTTTAATTTATGTAAATATTAATCTTATAAGTGTAAAACGATCGGAAAAATCCGGGTCGTTACACGTTGACTTTGGTTGACTTTTGCATATTAGTCTCGAGCATTGGGATTGTGGTACACTATGACTTGACCAAAAATTGTTAGACAAATATTGACTAACATATAAATATATATAATTAATATAATTAATAAACATGTGAATTAAAATACAAAATAGTATGCAAGATAATTAAGTAGATATTGAAATAAATATATATATATATATATATATATATATATATATATATATATATATATATATATATATATATATATATATATATATATATGACTTCTATATACAAATAAGATAACATGTATATTGTAAAATACATAATATATATATAAACATTAAATATCCTATACATTAGGTAACTAGTAAATAGAATATAATTAATAAATTGTAATAAGAAAATATTAAATGTAATTACAAGATAAATGTTATATTAATCCTACTATTAGTACTTTCATTGAAATTAATATATGTATTATTAATATTATTGTTTTTAATATAAAATTTGATGCATGTAACTTGTTGTATTTTAATTTTTACTTGTATTACTATTGGATATTATTATTATCTCTAAAAATCATTTATTTGTATCATTTACATTAATAATAATATAATTATCAGTTTTATATAAAATTATTGTCTTTCATTAATATTTAGTATCATAACTATTAGTATTACCAATACCATTATTATTAAAAATATTTTCAATAAAAGCAATTACTTTTATTATCATGATCATTATCATTTTTATAATTACCATTAATAATTATCATTACACTTGTTACTATTATTATTATTATTATTATTATTTGTAATGTTGAATGTATTATGATTATTAATATTTATTAATTATTAATATAAATTAAAATAACAGATATTAATGGTGGAATCATTAGTCAACATAATCTACTTTATTTTTATTTTGTTTAACTTCTTCCTTTTGTTTAAGATCCTTGACAGCTTTTTTTTTTCTTTTGTTTGTTATACGACATTTACACAAAAGTGATTAAGATCGATTTTAACTGCCACATATCAGTCCTCTACTACAATGAGGAAATCGAAAAAATAAAAAAATAAAAATAGAAAAGAGAATAAACTGGATTTTTTTTTATTTCTCTGTTCTTCATTTTTTTTACCAAATCTCGAATCCGAACCAATTCTCAAAATCTATAAATGAGAGATTGTTAGGAATCTTTTACTTAGTCTATTTGATAAATCTCAACTTCCAATTTTCCAAATCAAGAACGAATTCGAAGAGTCAAAGTTCTGGTTTCAAAGGTCAACAATTTTGTTCATAAGAAATTCGAGCTTCCTGTTGCAGTTATGATTCAATTAGCAATTCTAATAGTTTCGAAACATATTTAGAAAACTAATTCATGTTGTGAGTTTAGTCCAAAAAGCTTCCGAAATCAAAAAATGAAATTTTTTTTTAGAACCTGCGTCGAGCAGTACAGGGGTTCATTTTTTTTATTTTTTTATTTATTTATTTTTTTTAATACAAACACAAGTATATCGGCTTTGTTATGTTACAAATCCAAATCATCCACATGTTTGTAAGATAGTTTTGTGTTCTGTCGAATTAAACTATGAAGAAGAAGAGGGAAGAAATACAGAAACTAAATGGGTTTAAAAGATATAAGTTATGAGTTTAAACAAGAAAAGTAGAAGTGGTGCAGTGGTTGTGAGAGTTGTAGGGTGTGCGAGAGGTCTCGGGTTCGAACCCTGGCAGGGTCATTATGTTCTTTTTGGGCCCAATTTTGAGGTAGTTCTTGTATTATTATTATTATTATTATTATTATTATTATTATTATTATTATTATTATTATTATTATTGTTATTGTTATTGTTATTATTAGTATCATTATCATTATTATTATTATATTTGACATTATGATTGTTATTATTATTAAAGATTGTTATTTATTAGATTAATATAGATAATAGGAGTAATATTATTATCATTTTTGTTATTAATAATTAATATCACTAAGTACTATTAGTATTATTATTATTATTAATAATATTGGTACAAGTATTATTATTATTATGATTGTGATTATTAATTATTGATATAATTATATGTAGTATAATTATCAATACCATTATTATTACTAACATACGTATTTTTATGATATAGTTACAAATAAGATTTTTAGTATTATTAATGCTATTACTAATATGAATATTATCTTTCAAAGTATAAATTATATCATTTTACCACTAGTATGAGTAATATTATCATTGTTATAATTATTATGATTATTACTATTATTATTATACATATCATTATTATTATTATCATTGATATAATTATTGACATAAATACCTTTACTTGTAATATTAAATATTAAAACTATTATCATCTTTACCGATATTAATATGGATTTTGTATTATTAGCATTAGTAATATCATTATTCTTATTAACATTATTATTATCACTTTTATCAATACTATTATAAAATATCATTATTATTACTAAAATTAATATTATCATAATTAACATTTTCACAAACAAAGGATCTTCATATAAAATATATTTAACATACATAACTTAATTATATTAATATCCTTAAAATATATGAAATGAATACATTTAAACAAATAATGAAACTTATAAATGTTTAATGATATCACTAATAAATATATATATTTGTTCGACTACAAGTATATGTTTTAATATATATATACAAATGATATAGGTTCGTGAATCCGAAGCCAACCCTGCATTGTTCAATATAGTCATATGTATTTTTACTACAAAATACATTAGGTGAGTTTCATTAATCCCTTTTTAAATGCTTTTGTAATATATATTTTTGGGACTGAGAATACATGCGCTGTTTTTATAACTGTTTTACGAAATAGACACAAGTAATTGAAACTACATTATATGGTTGAATGATCGAAATCGAATATGCCCCTTTTATTAAGTCTGGTAATCTAAGAATTAGGGAACAGACACCCTAATTGACGCGAACTCTAAAGATAGATCTATCGGGCCCAACAAGCCCCATCCAAAGTACCGGATGCTTTAGTACTTTGAAATTTATATCATGTCCGAAGGAGGATCCCGGAATGATGGGGATATTCTTATATGTATATTGTGAATGTCGGTTACCAGGTGTTCAATCCATATGAATGATATTTTTTGTCTCTATGCATGGGACGTATGTTTATGAGAAATGGAAATATGAAATCTTGTGGTCTATTAAAATTATGAAATGATTATTTATGTTAAACTAATGAACTCACCAACCTTTTGGTTGACACTTTAAAGCATGTTTATTCTCAGGTACGAAAGAAATCTTCCGCTGTGTATTTGCTCATCTTAGAGATATTACTTGGAGTCATTCATGACATATTTCAAAAGACGTTGCATTCGTGTCATTGGGTTCATGAGGATTAATACTAAGTCAATAATAGTTTGATATATTTTATGAAATGGGATGCATGCCTGTCAACTTTAGATGTAATGAAAGTTTGTCTTTTAAAAACGAATGCAATATTTGTAAAATGTATCATATAGAGGTCAAGTACCTCGCGATGTAATCAACTATTGTAAATTGTTTATAATCGATATGGACTTCGTCCGGATGGATTAGGACGGGTCGCTTCAGTTGGTATCAGAGCGGTAGTCTTAGCGAACCAGGTCTGCATTAGTGTGTATAATTGATAAGTCGTTAGGATGCATTAGTGAGTCTGGACTTCGACCGTGTCTGCATGTCAAAAGTTTTGCTTATCATTAGTGTCGAAAAATTATTTGCTTATCATCCTTAATGTCTAGACACGTCTTACTGCCTCTATTGCATAGACAGTGTATAGATAAATTCATATCTTAAGCGTATCTGTTATTGTTAGCTTTGCCTGACAGCTTCCGTAGATTCCTCCTTAACTTATGGGATTTTAGTATTATATATTCATATGTAAATTATGTATTGCAGAATACTAATCTACATCCTATTCTATTCCTTATCGAAAATCCTTCATCTGATCGTACGAGATGAGTCCCTCAACCAGTTCAAGTCCCTTAGATTCCAATAACTATTCCGATAGTTATTCCGACAGCTATTCCGACCTAGAGTTTCACTCGAGCTCCGAAAGCAGTGTCACCGGAATGAATCAACCAATCAGCCATCCCCAATTCATCTGATAGTTTCGTAGTCGACTAAATCAATGGAGACGAGAAGAAGACGATCCTTTCCACTCACCAACCTACACTCTTGGTGAAGAACCTGAAGCACTTACCGGCGAACATGTTCGTAACACCATTTTCTCCCTCATTTCCAGAATATCTCGCCACGACTATATCACAAGTCAGATTTAAAACCTTATTCATTCGCTCGTTCATAACGACAATCATCCCGGAGTAATAAAGACAATGAGTTTCGCGCCCAAGTTGTAGCCTTGGAAAATATGGTACAAAATGTACCAGCTTCAACAACATCAACGGCATTAACTGTACCACCAGCAACAACACAAACCACAACAACACACGCCTCAACATCACAAACGGTACCCCGAGCATAATCATCGTTCTACATGACGTTCTGCATCATTTATCTTCGTTCAACATGGCGAATATGTAATCTCTAATGTTTTAGAGATTATATATTCTATGTTCTAACATAAACTAAATGAGTTTAATATCACATTAACTCATTAAATTCATGATTGCATCTGAAGAAAATATATATGTAAGTATATTTTCATAAAGATGGTAATTAAAAATTCTTTCGTACAAACTGTTAATGATGAAAATATTTTAACGGGTAGGTAATACCCGAGGAATATTTAGATTTCATATTAATAAGTTACATTGTACATTCTTCGAATCTGATTCAACAGTCATTTACTATCCTATTTACAACCACCGATATACGAATCCGTTCACCACAGAATAACCATTTTCATCTAATTTCATATTTGGATTTTGATTTATCAGAATTCAACAAGTGGCATAGTGAAGAAAACATTTGACAAAATAAAATTTGTTAGAAACAAATAAATTAACTATGAGAAATTTTGTTAAGAATCCACGCTAACTGTTCCTAGCTAACTATTCCTAGCTAACTGATTACATTTTATTTATCGCAATTTAATTATCGCAATTTACATTCTCGCAATTTTATTTATCGTCATTTAATTTCTGTTATTTACTTTACGCACTTTATTTATCGTTATTTAATTTCTGTTATTTATTTTACGCACTTTAAATATAGGGACACGTATACAAGGTTTTGACATATCATATCGACGCATCTATATATATTATTTGGAATCACCATAGGCACTCTATATGCAGTAATGATCGAGTTCTCTATACAGGGTTGATGTTGATTCTATAATAATATATTTAATTTGAGTTGTGATCGAGTCTGAGACGAATACGGGTCACGATACGTATTAATTAATTCGAATATTATATATTAAACTATATATGAATTATTGAATTGCTAACTGTGGACTATCAACTATGGACTATCAACATTGGACAATTAAAATGAATTAAAATATTGACTATAACATATGAAACTAAACAATTCTTCAAGTTTGCCACTTGATTTCATCTTAAACTTCATTTGTATCTTGACGATTACAATCAGCGTTCAAACCTTTCATATTTCTTGAAAACACCTCAATCGAGAAGATGAACCAACCGCACTTCATCTACGGAAGGAAAGATTTATGCATATAGTTATGCATCTGAGAAACTCTCGACAACTGAGTAAAAGTTTAACACGTAGCCGCGTCAGATTCTTTGGCATTTATTAGCAAAAATAACTTTGCAATCCCTTTTCAAGGTAGCCAATTTTGTCACAGCTCCAACAAGTCAACTTCGACTTTTCATTCGAAGTAGCCTTACTACAATCCTGATATATACGATTACCCTTTTAATACCGGAGAATTCTTTTATATTCCACCATATTACCAGCAGACATACCAGCAACCTCGTTACTTCTTGGCTTAAATCTCTCTGACAAATCATTATATTTATTCATTGAAACCCCATCGTGTATTCATCTATACCCTGTAACAATAATTGCCATACCAATTACCGGGAATCAGCAATCAGTATTTCAAATCTCGTAGCATTTCTACATCAAGAGTTATATGTATACATATAACAATTATCTCCTAGAATTACGACCTTCAATTCTGAAATTTTGAAAAGGCACCCAGTTACGAATAGATACTCTGAATGTTGAAAAAAGCTGAATGAAGCAGCAGAAACTGTAAGTAACCGTAAATGACCTTAGTCGTCGGAAGTTTGATGATAAAGAATAATATGTTGGAAAAGCTCAGAAACGTTGGGACTGGAAAACGGATAGAGTTAATCATGAAGGAGACCAAGGACAAATACAAGGACCATACCATATATTCAAAGAATCCAGGTAATTCTGGATCCGATGAAACCTTCAATGAATATCTTGCTCTGTACTCATGTTAAAAATCTTGCAGAAAATCTTCCTCATCAACCATCGAACTTAGAAATTCAAAAAAAAAAAAAATATCATCATCAATATCTTCGTTATTTCTGAGGATATTTTCATAAATATTCTCGTCTGAAATTATATACCTCTTCGTGCTTCCTGTGTATCATTATGTTGGAAACATTCAATAGAAAATTTAGTACCAAAAAGCGGATTATGTGAAACTATGAAGGAAGCCATGGACAAATCACAAAGAATAAGTTTGACTTCAAAGAATCCAAATGATTCAATACCTGCTGAAATCTTTAGAAAATACTTTACTCCTTAACCACTCCAAATCATCGTGAATGAATTTCTTCATCACAATTTAATTCTGAAATCCTAAGATATCATCGTACCTTTCTTTATTAATATCCTCAATATTTCTGAAGATATATTCATAAATATTCTTGTTCGATATTAATTATCTCTCTGCGCTATCCGTATGATATCATAAAAGGAAACTGTTTTAGTTCTATATTCTGCGAACCTTCGAACTTAAAATATGAATGTTTTTGAAGTAGTGTTGGGAACTGAAGCATGAGTTAGTATAATATAATGACACTTGATCAATGTGATTATATTACGGTAAGTCATGCTGAGTTTTTAATGAAACGTGATGATTCACAGACTCTAACATCATCATGTGCCATGTACACGACTCTTACATTCTATCTAGTCTCCAAACATATCGAGACCATATCTTCTTGATAAATCTATTTTTCCGGGATATTCTGGTAATTTAACAAGTCAAATTGCTCTATTACCATTTCTTTCTTAGGACATTAACAATGTTCATTCTGAAACTTATATCTGCTAATTCTGGACCATTACAAGAGATGCCCAATCGCAAGAAGAAGAAACGAAGGGACAAAGCTCCAAAACAGAAATTGGAGTATAAATCGCAGCAAATAGGGGTAATTATTAACTGGGGATGACAATGATTATAGAAAAACAGAAGCAAGGACTTCGAAGTATAAGGGAAGATATAAAGCCCGATAACAACACATAAATTACAAACCGTAGATATTAATACGAATAGAAATATAAAGACACGGTAGAATTAAGAATAGTATCACCCCAAGGTAATAGTAGAAGTAACCAGATTCTTCTGGTGGAAGATTAAAAAGAAGGATGATAGAAATGATAATTAAGAAAATATCAAGGAGTAGGACTGGATGAAGCATTTTCCCAATATTTTAGAAGTTAGAATTAAGAATGAAAGAATAGGAATGATGAAAATAAGGGAATGGAAGAAGTTCATTTATAGTGAAGATACCAGACAAAGCAATCGATACAGATCATCGCATTTAATTATAGAGATCTTAATTTCCTTACTCGCTGAAGAATCAAATCTTTTAGATTTCGAAGATTTCCTTTAAATCTCTTGAATTCCGGAATTCAAACGTGACCACGTCAAAGGTTAAGACCCACCCTATTTCTAAATTCAACCATGACTACGTCAAAAGTTATGATGCACCTTATTCTCTAAATTCAACCCTGTTTACGTCAAAAGCTAAGGAAAATCTTATTTTCTTCAATTCACTCTTTTGCGATAGCTTCATTCGTATTCTTAGAATAATCGAATTATTTTATCATTATTAGTCAATAATGATAAAACTCAAATTATCAACTCATATTTGTCATGAAAACATTTTTATTGTTAGTCATGACCACCTCACTCAAATTTCAGGACGAAATTTCTTTAACGGGTAGGTACTGTGATGACCCAGGAATTTCCGACCAAATTTAAACTTTAACTTTAAATGATCTCGATACGATAAGCAAAGTCTGTAATGTTGAATATTAAAATTTGTAAATTACTTTCAGGAAATCAATGACCTTTGCCTATTTCCGACGATTCACGAACAATTAGATGTAAATATGTATATATATATATATATATATATATATATATATATATATATATACAAATATAAATATATGTATGTATATAATATTTTAGAAATTAATAAAGTATACTTTAGTCATGTGAATTAAAATACAAAATAGTATGCAAGATAATTAAGTAGATATTGAAATAAATATATATATATATATATATATATATATATATATATATATATATATATATATGACTTCTATATACAAATAAGATAACATGTATATTGTAAAATATATAATATATATATAAACATTAAATATCCTATACATTAGGTAACTAGTAAATAGAATATAATTAATAAACTGTAATAAGAAAATATTAAATGTAATTACAAGATAAATGTTATATTAATCCTACTATTAGTACTTTCATTGAAATTAATATCTTTATTATTAATATTATTGTTTTTAATATAAAATTTATGCATGTAACTTGTTGTATTTTATTTTTACTTGTATTACTATTGGATATTATTATTATCTCTAAAAATCATTTATTTGTATCATTTACATTAATAATAATATAATTATCAGTTTTATATAAAATTATTGTCTTTCATTAATATTTAGTATCATAACTATTAGTATTACCAATACCATTATTATTAAAAATATTTTCAATAAAAGCAATTACTTTTATTATCATGATCATTATCATTTTTATAATTACCATTAATAATTATCATTACACTTGTTACTATTATTATTATTATTATTATTTGTAATGTTGAATGTATTATGATTATTAATATTTATTAATTATTAATATAAATTAAAATAACAGATATTAATGGTGGAATCATTAGTCAACATAATCTACTTTATTTTTATTTTGTTTAACTTCTTCCTTTTGTTTAAGATCCTTGACAGCTTTTTTTTTCTTTTGTTTGTTATACGACATTTACACAAAAGTGATTAAGATCGATTTTAACTACCACATATCAGTCCTCTACTACAATGAGGAAATCGAAAAAATAAAAAAATAAAAATAGAAAATAGAATAAACTGGATTTTTTTTTTATTTCTCTGTTCTTCATTTTTTTTACCAAATCTAGAATCCGAACCAATTCTCAAAATCTATAAATGAGAGATTGTTAGGAATCTTTTACTTAATCTATTTGATAAATCTCAACTTCCAATTTTCCAAATCAAGAACGAATTCGAAGAGTCAAAGTTTTGGTTTCAAAGGTCAACAATTTTGTTCATAAGAAATTCGAGCTACCTGTTGCAGTTATGATTCAATTAGCAATTCTAATAGTTTCGAAACATATTTAGAAAACTAATTCATGTTGTGAGTTTAGTCCAAAAAGCTTCCAAAATCAAAAAATGAAATTTTTTTTTTTAGAACCTGCGTCGAGCAGTACATGGGTTCATTTTTTTTTATTTTTTTATTTATTTATTTTTTTTCAATATAAACACAAGTATATCGGCTTTGTTATGTTACAAATCCAAATCATCCACATGTTTGTAAGATAGTTTTGTGTTCTGTCGAATTAAACTATGAAGAAGAAGAGGGAAGAAATACAGAAACTAAATGGGTTTAAAAGATATAAGTTATGAGTTTAAACAAGAAAAGTAGAAGTGGTGCAGTGGTTGTGAGAGTTGTAGGGTGTACGAGAGGTCTCGGATTCGAACCCTGGCAGGGTCATTATGTTCTTTTTGGGCCGAATTTTGAGGTAGTTCTTGTATTATTATTATTATTATTATTGTTATTGTTATTATTAGTATCATTATCATTATTATTATTATATTTGAAATTATGATTGTTATTATTATTAAAGATTGTTATTTATTAGATTAATATAGATAATAGGAGTAATATTATTATCATTTTTGTTATTAATAATTAATATCACTAAGTACTATTAGTATTATTATTATTATTATTATTATTAATATTGGTACAAGTATTATTATTATTATTATGATTGTGATTATTAATTATTGATATAATTATATGTATTATAATTATCAATACCATTATTATTACTAACATACGTATTTTTATGATATAGTTACAAATAAGATTTTTAGTATTATTAATGCTATTACTAATATGAATATTATCTTTCAAAGTATAAATTATATCATTTTACCACTAGTATGAGTAATATTATCATTGTTATAATTATTATGATTATTACTATTATTATTATACATATCATTATTATTATTATCATTGATATAATTATTGACATAAATACCTTTACTTGTAATACTAAATATTAAAACTATTATCATCTTTACCAATATTAATATGGATTTTGTATTATTAGCATTAGTAATATCATTATTCTTATTAACATTATTATTATTACTTTTATCATTAGTATTATAAAATATCATTATTATTACTAAAATTAATATTATCATAATTAACATTTTCACAAACAAAGGATCTTCATATAAAATATATTTAACATACATAACTTAATTATATTAATATCCTTAAAATATATGAAATGAATACATTTAAACAAATAATGAAACTTATAAATGTTTAATGATATCACTAATAAATATATATATTTGTTCGACTACAAGTATATGTTTTAATATATATATACAAATGATATAGGTTCGTGAATCCGAAGCTAACCCTGCATTGTTCAATATAGTCATATGTATTTTTACTACAAAATATATTAGGTAAGTTTCATTAATCCCTTTTTAAATGCTTTTGCAATATATAATTTTGGGACTGAGAATACATGCGCTGTTTTTATAACTGTTTTACGAAATAGACACAAGTAATTGAAACTACATTATATGGTTGAATGATCGAAATCGAATATGCCCCTTTTTATTAAGTCTGGTAATCTAAGAATTAGGGAACAGACACCCTAATTGACGCGAACTCTAAAGATAGATCTATCAGGCCCAACAAGCCCCATCCAAAGTACCGGATGCTTTAGTACTTCGAAATTTATATCATGTCCGAAGGAGGATCCTGGAATGATGGGGATATTCTTATATGTATATTGTGAATGTCGGTTACCAGGTGTTCAATCCATATGAATGATATTTTTTGTCTCTATGCATGGGACGTATGTTTATGAGAAATGGAAATATGAAATCTTGTGGTCTATTAAAATTATGAAATGATTATTTATGTTAAACTAATGAACTCACCAACCTTTTGGTTGACACTTTAAAGCATGTTTATTCTCAGGTACGAAAGAAATCTTCCGCTGTGTATTTGCTCATCTTAGAGATATTACTTGGAGTCATTCATGACATATTTCAAAAGACGTTGCATTCGAGTCATTGGGTTCATGAAGATTAATACTAAGTCAATAATAGTTTGATATATTTTATGAAATGGGATGCATGCCTGTCAACTTTAGATGTAATGAAAGTTTGTCTTTTAAAAACGAATGCAATGTTTGTAAAATGTATCATATAGAGGTCAAGTACCTCGCGATGTAATCAACTATTGTGAATCATTTATAATCGATATGGACTTCGTCCGGATGGATTAGGATGGGTCGCTTCATTTGGGCTGAGAATTAATGCAATGTTTTAATAACTGTTTTACAAAATTTCATGTGTGAGTTTATAGATCCCTTTTTAAATGCTTTAAATATTTTTGGGCTTAGAATACATGCAATTTATTTTAAACGCAATGGACACAAGTACATACTAAATTCTACATTGAGTTTGAACCGAAAATCTCTTAGCTTTGGTACCTAGTAACTGCCCGTTATAAGAACTGGTGGGCGCGAGTAGTTGTATATGGATCCATAGGGCTTGACATCCCCGTCCGTTCCAGGTATAGAGACCCTAGCCTGAACTATAAAGCGGACGTATACTATTTGAGTTTAGTACACGTTGGTTTGAGTATATTATACATGTTGGTTGTATGTATGTTAAAACAGGGGTACTTATTATATATACGTTAAGTTTAGTTACCAAGGTACTCAATTTCGTAGAATATTTTAATAAACGTTTTGGATGAAACAACTGAAATCTTGCAGTCCACCTTTATATACAGATTATGCACAATATTAAAACTATGAACTCACCAACCTTTGTGTTGACACTTTTAAGCATGTTTATTCTCAGGTCCTAGAAGTTTTCCGCTGTTTGCTTATACGTTATACAAGCTATGTTCATGGAGTCATAAATGCTTTATTCGAGAAAACTTTGTATTCACAAAATCATCACCATGTATCTTATTTTGACTGTATTGTCAACGAATGTATTATCAAAAACTATTATTTACGGTGGTTGTTTATACGTAGAAATCATCAAATGTCGAAAACCTTGGATATATATATTCAATTGATAGTGTACATTTTCAAAAGAATGCAATGTTTACAAAACGTATAATATAGAGGTCAATACCTCGCAATAAAATCGATGAATGATGTACTACGTCTAAAGGGATTTGGACGGGTCATCACAATATGTGTTTGTGTGTTCAAGTCGACAGAGAAACCGAGGGGAGGGAATTGAAAACCACGAACAGTAAGGTGCTGTTTGTTTTTTAAGATGTTTTATGTCTAAAGTCTGTAAGCACATCTGCAAAAAAAAAAAAAAAAGTGGTCTTGATGTCTGCAAACTGAAACTAGAAGACTGTTTATTTTTTTGTCTGCAAAAATGTAGTTGGTTCTGAATCAATTTAAATTTGAAGTTTTATCAACAATTTGCTATTAAACTATATAAAATTAAGAACATTAATTTAATATTGAATTTAAATACACTTCAAACTAAAATAAAAAGTTCCAAAAACTATTACGTTGGTGTATAAAATAACAAAAAAAATACACCAAATAAAAAAATAAAAAAATAACATTGTAAATTACGGAGTATAAATTACAGTATCATTTAATAGGTTTGTCAAAATTGATGAAAGAAAAAGGATTTCATAGTCTAGTGACTCAACATAAATTATAAATTTGTAAATTGGAGTGCCGTATTTTGATCTAATTTGGCTATGAAAGTTGCCGGTCATCGGAATCTCAAACTCAAACAACATTCATCATTTCAATAGGTTTCGTCAATATAGATCTCAACCCCAAACCAAAAAATAAAAAATTGTAGCAACATTTTGATCTCAAAGTGAAAGGATCCGAAACTAATCATCCGGACGTTGTCCATATTGATTACAAACGAATTACAATAGTTGATAACATTGCGAGGTACTTGCCCTCTATATGATACATCTTACAAACGTTGCATTTATTCTTAAAAGGCAATCTATAGTTACATCCATAATTTACATATTCGCCTGACATTTCATAATATTCAAATGACCTAAACCGCCATTTACTTAATAATAGTCTCTATGAACTTCAATGACTCGAATGCAACGCCTTATGATATAAGTCCTTAATGGCCTCAAGTAGTATCCTTAGTACGAGATAATGCACAGCGGAAGACTTAATTCATACCTGAGAATAACATGCTTTAAAATGTCAACATAAAGTTGGTGAGATATAGGTTTAATGTCGACAGCGATATAAATATAGACCACAAGATTTCATATATAAACATTTTAATAAAAATATTCTAAGTGGTTGAGCACTTGGTAACCATACTTAGCAATTAATCACGTCGCATATTCCCTTTAATATGAAATCTTACTACACTGTACCAAGTGTAGTCACGAAACGAAGTACTGTGCAACCGTTGAATACTGGTCGTCCAGTCCGGTTGGGGTTGTCAGGCCCGATAGATCTATCAACAGGATTCGCGTTTACAATACCGCTGTAAATATTAGTTACCAAGCTACAGGGAAGTATGCCAGTGGTACAACTCAACGTAGAATATATTTTTCAGTTACTTGTGTCCATAACGTAAAACATAAAATACATGTATTCTCATCCCGAAATATTTAGAGTTTAAAAGTGGGACTATATACTCACTTTCGTCTTGAAGATATATATAATTTGACTTGGTCTCCAGTTGATATCTCGAACCTATCCATATATAATATATCAATACCTTTTCTTTTTAAACAAACGTCACATATATATACTTGTTATACTTTTAATACTTTGAATAATTCCTTAGTCCGTAGTTAGCAGCTCGTTGTTAGTAATTCAATTTTAATGGTTCATTTTTAGATGTTTAATATACCCGCAATGAAATAAATAAAACCCCCAACGAAATAAATAAAACCCCATCGTATATGTATTGGTCGAGATTAATCTTGACCCACGGTACCGGTGTTGTCAAATGACGTGTTGCGTACATAAAGTACCGGTGTTGTCAAATGACGTGTTGCGTACAAACATGGGATCTTATGATTAATCTTCTCGTGTTGTTTACGGGTGATCCTGAACCATATAAAATTGAATTATAAGTACATATATATAAAATATCATGTTATCTTAGAAATATGTGATTTATTTAATTTTTCCCAATTAATCCCGAAGTTAAACAAGTCTAGGATAACCAATTTTGTTTCGGTCATAGTTTCTTCGTTACAAATCCGTTTTCGTTGATTCAACTTGCCATCTCCTTGGATCGAGTCCCTCTTTAAGACTATGAACTGAAAATACCTTGGTTTGTATTCAAAATCACACGGCATAGGTGAAACTTTAGTGAAACTTATGAAGTTAAACATTTTTGTTACAAAAAAATAACACTTAATGACCATTTTTCTAAAAATACTTATACTTTGAATTAAATCATGAAATTTTTATGTGTTATCATATTCATAGTAAAAATTATTTTTCCAGAAAATAAACCTCCAATTCAAAGTTTAAAATGGTTTTTAATTATCCAACCCAAAACAGTCCATGGTTGCACTCCGACGTCGTAAAAACAGTTTTTAAGATATTCTTTGAAAAACCAAGTTATACCTTGTTAATTTAGCATATATTTAAGTTATATTACAGGTCTTGAAGTATTTTAAAAGTTAAGTTAGAAGGATCTATTTAGTTTGCAAACAAGTTTGAAAACTTTCAAACTATGTTCTTGTTGTTAAAATTGTATACCACAAAATATGATAGCTATATATATATATGAATCGAATAAGGTTATGAACATAGATACTACCTCAAGTTCCTTGGACAAGGTTGCTGTAAAAGAGGAGTAAAAAGCTAGAACCAAAAGGGTGATGGAATTGGATGAAAGATTGGAAGTAAGTTTGTGTTCTTGGAAGGATTTCTTGAAGTGTTTTTGTATGGTTTTCTTATGGTGTTTAAGTAAGGTTTTTGAAGCTAAATGATGGGGAAAATGCTTGGAGATGATCAAGTATGAAGTTAAGAGTATTTTGAGAGAGAAATGGAAGTGTAAGTATGAGAAAATGGGGTGAAGAAATGGTGTGCATGCATAAAAACGTTTTTAGGTTATAAAGGAAAAAAAAAATACCTAACTTTGTTTTCTTGCTAAATAATTCATGCTACTTGACAAATGGTTGGTTCCACATGTTTCTTAATCATTTAAGGCTGCTAAGGAGCAGATTTTTATTGGTATATACCAATAGTAAATACATCTAGAAGCTGCGTATGATACGGGTACATATACCCTAGGTATACGTATAGAAATCTTTGAGAAAACGGAACGAGGATTCAAATATAGCTATCTTTTGTAAATATACTTATATTTTTTTATGTATTTAAGTCTTTAAAAGTGATTAAATACATTACTTATACGATATATGTATAAACATTATAGGTCATAAGTATTTAAGTCAAATAACGTTACGTATGGTTATCGTTTTGAAAACTTAAGTTAGTAGTTTCAAAATATACTTATAACTTATTGTTATTAATACAAAATGAGATATTAAAACATTATTAGATCATGTTAAATATGTATATATACATATATACACAAACGTATAATTATCATATATTGTATAGTTCGTGATATCATCGGTCAAACTAGACGGTCAAACGTTGTGTAAAACTCTTTTCGAAAACATAAGTCTCAACAATTTGGATTGCTTATCATGTTGGTAAGGTTTAATTTATGTAAATATTAATCTTATGAGTATAGAACGATTGAAAAAGTGCGGGTCAACTTTAGGGTTTTTGCTTATCGTGTCGGAACCATATAGAGATTAGAGTTTAAATTTGGTCGGAAATTTCCGGGTCGTTACAGTACCCACCCGTTAAAGAAATTTCGTCCTCAAAATTTGGTAGAGGTTGTCATAAATAACAATAGGAATGTTTTCATGACGAATATGAGGTAATAATTAAATTTTATCATTATTGAAAGATTTAGATAAAACGATTCGGTTATGTGAGACGCACGAGCGAAGCTATCACAAAAGAGTGAAATGAGTAAATATAGAATTGTTGTAACCGATGACGTGATTATGATCGATTTCCGGGATTTAAGGGTTTTAAAGAAAATCTTATGTAATAAGATTTAGTTTTGCGGCGATCAGGATCTTCTTTGATTTAACGCGGCAATCTGTTTTGATTTCTTTGTCGAATATTTCACTATAAATTTACCTCCTTCCCTTTCTTTCTTCCCACATCTTCTATTCTTTCTCTTTAGTTCCTACTTTAAGACATTCGCTAATATGCTCCATCCCATTCTAATCCTTGTTATATTTCTAACTTTCATATCTTTCATTCTTCTTTTTCATCTATCACCAGAAGAATCTATTCTCTTTTATCCTTTCCTTGGAATTATAATGTTTTTAATTCTCCCGTGCCTTTACGTTGCAATACGTATTGATATGCACGGTTTGTAGTTTCGGGGTTGTTGTTAGGTTTTATACCTTCCCTTATATGTCGATGTTCCTACTCCCGTCCCTTAAAATCATTATCATCCACAGTTAATGCTCTCTCTTATTTGCTATGGTTTATGTTCCTATTTCTATTCTGAGGTTTTGTCCCTTCGTTTCTTCTTCCCGTCCTCGAGCCAAGCGAACAATGGTCCGAAATTCGTAGGTAGGAAATTTGGAATGAACCTAGCTATTGGTTTTAGAATGAAATTGTAATGACACGATCTTGATTCGTTAAATTACTCGAATATTCTGGAAAAATAGAACTATCAAGGTGATACGTTCTAATATGTTTGGAGACTTGATAGAATGTAAGAGCCGTGTAACATGGCACATGATGACGGTACTGTGAATCATCACATTCCATTAGAAACTTAACATGACTTACTGTAATATAATAAAGTTGATCAAGTTTCATTATATTATACTAATTCATGCATCAGTTCCCAACACTACTTCAAATCATTTATATTTTAATCTCGGAGGTTTCAGAATTTAGAAATTAACACAGTTTCTTTTATATTGTAATGCAGATGTTACGGAGAGATAAATGATCGCAGATAGGAATAGTTGTAAAAATATCTCCAGAAATATGAAAAATATGTATAACGAATGATATGAAGATATCTTATAATATCTAAGATAAGATGATGATGAAAAATATCATCCGGGCAAGGTTTTGAATAAAGAGTAGGGTTCTTACTGACGGTTTCAGGAGGTACGGAATCGTTTGTATTCTTTGAGAGCAGGTTCAGTCCCTGTGATTTATCCACAGCCTCTTTCATACTTTGCTTCATCCGTTTTCTAGTTCCAAACTTTTTTTTTTTCAGCTTTACCACCTTACTATTCTTTGTCATCAAACTTTTGACCGTTAAAGTCGTTTACAGTTTTTGCTACTTCGTTAGCATTTCAAGAACTATTTCATAGTCCCGGGTGTTTTTCAGAAACTTCACGTTCAGATTATGAAATTCTTAGGGATAGACATTATAGATATGATGGAAGAAGTTCCGCGAGATTTTCAAAATAATGATTGTTGATTTCGCCAAAAGGATAACGATCTGCTGGTGCACCTGTTGATGTTGTCGAGGGATATAAAAGGTTTTCCGGTAATGACGGCGAAAGGACAAGGTATAAATATCATGATTATAATAGAAATAATCTCACTGAAAAGTCGAAGTGGAGCTGTGACAAAATTAGCTTCTTGAAAAGGAATTGTAGGGTTGTTCTTGCTAATAAATGGCAAAGGATTCAATACGTTATGTGTTAAATTATGAATTTGGGTTCGAGAGTTCTTCAGGTGTATAACTGTATGTATAAATCTTCATTCCGTAGGCGAGGTGCGGCGGGTTCAACTTCTCGGTCGAGGTGTTTTCAGGAATCATGAAAGGATTTGAATGCGAATTGTAATCGTCAAGTTACGAATGAGGTTTAAGATAAAATCAAGTGGCAAGCTTGAAGAATTGTTTAGCTTCATATGTTACAATCAACATTTTAATTCATTTTAATTGTCCAGAGTTAGCCGGAACAGTTAGCGTGAAATCCTTAATAGATTTTTAATTAGTTAAATCGTGTGTTTCTAACAATTTTTTTTTATTTTGTCCAATGTTTTCTTCTTTATGCCACTTGTTGGATTCTGGTAGGTCAAAATCCGAATATGAAATTTGATTGAAAATGGTTATTCTGGGGTGAGCGGATACGAATATCGGTGGTTGTAAGTAAGATAATAGATAACCGTTGAATCAGATTCAAGAATGTACAATATAACTTATTAATGTGAATTCTAAATATTCCTCGGGTACTACCCACCCGTTAAAATATTTTCATCATTAATAGTTTGTACGAAGGAATTTTTAATTACTATCTTTATGAAAATATACTTGCATATATATTTTCTTCAGAGATAATCATAGATTTAATGAGTCAATAAGATATTAAACTCATTTGATTTATCGTTAATTCTAGATTACATAATCTCTAAGACTTTAGAAATTACATAATCGTCATACGATACGTAAAGCGAAGATAATCGATGTAGAACGATATATAGAACGAAGATCATACTCGAAGTACAGATATTGAGTCGTGTGATGTTGATATTCGAGATACAGATTGTGATGTTGAGATTTAAGGCGCGGTTGTGTTTGGGGTGATAAAGGTACTGTCGGCGTTGACGATGGTAGTACGGATTATGCTGCTGGTGCTGCTGTTGGTGTTTGTAACCTTCGCACCATATTCTCCAAAACCACTACCCGAGCACGGAGTTCGTTGACTTCTTCTATTATACCGGGATGATTGACGGTTGGAACGAGTGAATGAACAAGATTTGAAATATGGGATAGTATGTAATCATGACGAGATACTCTAGAAATGAGCGAGAAAATGGTGTTTCGAATAGGTTCGCCGGTAAGTGCTTCAGGTTCATCGTTAAGAGGACAATTTGGTGGATGGAATGGATCACCTTCTTCTTGCCTCCAGAAATTTAGTATATTACGAACCCATCCCCAATTCATCCAGAATAGATGATGGGAAATTGGTTGATCCATTCCGGTAACGCTGTTCTCGGAGCTCGAATGGAAATCCATATCGGCGAAGCTATCGAAGTCGGAGGAATTTGAGCTGGATGAAGAATCCATCTTGTATGGTCTGAGAAATGAATTTTTGGTTTGGAATAGATTATAGGAGTTGGGTTTGGTACTCTTCAATACATAATTTACATATGTATATATAATATCAAAATCCCATGAATTACGGAGAATCTTTGAAATACGTCAGGCAATGTCTATAGTAACAGATACGCTAGGATATGAATTTTGTCTATACATTATCGATGCACTAAATGCAGTAAGACGTGTCTAGACTTAAGAATGATAAGCAGGCAGTTCCCTAAGGATGATAAGCAGATGATTTCCGACTAGGATTGATAAGCAAAACTTTTGACAGGCAGACACGGTCAAAGTCCAGACTCACTTAATGTATCCTAACAACTACTAGTTAGACACACTAATGCAAGGCCTGGTTCGCTAAGACCAACGCTCTGATACCAACTGAAAGGATCCGAAACTAATCATCCGGACGTTGTCCATATTGATTACAAACGAATTACAATAGTTGATAACATTGCGAGGTACTTGCCCTCTATATGATACATCTTACAAACGTTGCATTTATTCTTAAAAGGCAATCTATAGTTACATCCATAATTTACATATTCGCCTGACATTTCATAATATTCAAATGACCTAAACCGCCATTTACTTAATAATAGTCTCTATGAACTTCAATGACTCGAATGCAACGCCTTATGATATAAGTCCTTAATGGCCTCAAGTAGTATCCTTAGTACGAGATAATGCACAGCGGAAGACTTAATTCATACCTGAGAATAACATGCTTTAAAATGTCAACATAAAGTTGGTGAGATATAGGTTTAATGTCGACAGCGATATAAATATAGACCACAAGATTTCATATATAAACATTTTAATAAAAATATTCTAAGTGGTTGAGCACTTGGTAACCATACTTAACAATTAATCACGTCGCATATTCCCTTTAATATGAAATCTTACTACACTGTACCAAGTGTAGTCACGAAACGAAGTACTGTGCAACCGTTGAATACTGGTCGTCCAGTCCGGTTGGGGTTGTCAGGCCCGATAGATCTATCAACAGGATTCGCGTTTACAATACCGCTGTAAATATTAGTTACCAAGCTACAGGGAAGTATGCCAGTGGTACAACTCAACGTAGAATATATTTTTCAGTTACTTGTGTCCATAACGTAAAACATAAAATACATGTATTCTCATCCCGAAATATTTAGAGTTTAAAAGTGGGACTATATACTCACTTTCGTCTTGAAGATATATATAATTTGACTTGGTCTCCGGTTGATATCTCGAACCTATCCATATATAATATATCAATACCTTTTCTTTTTAAACAAACGTCACATATATATACTTGTTATACTTTTAATACTTTGAATAATTCCTTAGTCCGTAGTTAGCAGCTCGTTGTTAGTAATTCAATTTTAATGGTTCATTTTTAGATGTTTAATATACCCGCAATGAAATAAATAAAACCCCCAACGAAATAAATAAAACCCCATCGTATATGTATTGGTCGAGATTAATCTTGACCCACGGTACCGGTGTTGTCAAATGACGTGTTGTGTACATAAAGTACCGGTGTTGTCAAATGACGTGTTGCGTACAAACATGGGATCTTATGATTAATCTTCTCGTGTTGTTTACGGGTGATCCTGAACCATATAAAATTGAATTATAAGTACATATATATAAAATATCATGTTATCTTAGAAATATGTGATTTATTTAATTTTTCCCAATTAATCCCGAAGTTAAACAAGTCTAGGATAACCAATTTTGTTTCGGTCATAGTTTCTTCGTTACAAATCCGTTTTCGTTGATTCAACTTGCCATCTCCTTGGATCGAGTCCCTCTTTAAGACTATGAACTGAAAATACCTTGGTTTGTATTCAAAATCACACGGCATAGGTGAAACTTTAGTGAAACTTATGAAGTTAAACATTTTTGTTACAAAAAAATAACACTTAATGACCATTTTTCTAAAAATACTTATACTTTGAATTAAATCATGAAATTTTTATGTGTTATCATATTCATAGTAAAAATTATTTTTCCAGAAAATAAACCTCCAATTCAAAGTTTAAAATGGTTTTTAATTATCCAACCCAAAACAGTCCCCGGTTGCACTCCGACGTCGTAAAAACAGTTTTTAAGATATTCTTTGAAAAACCAAGTTATACCTTGTTAAGTTAGCATATATTTAAGTTATATTACAGGTCTTGAAGTATTTTAAAAGTTAAGTTAGAAGGATCTATTTAGTTTGCAAACAAGTTTGAAAACTTTCAAACTATGTTCTTGTTGTTAAAATTGTATACCACAAAATATGATAGCTATATATATATATGAATCGAATAAGGTTATGAACATAGATACTACCTCAAGTTCCTTGGACAAGGTTGCTGTAAAAGAGGAGTAAAAAGCTAGAACCAAAAGGGTGATGGAATTGGATGAAAGATTGGAAGTAAGTTTGTGTTCTTGGAAGGATTTCTTGAAGTGTTTTTGTATGGTTTTCTTATGGTGTTTAAGTAAGGTTTTTGAAGCTAAATGATGGGGAAAATGCTTGGAGATGATCAAGTATGAAGTTAAGAGTATTTTGAGAGAGAAATGGAAGTGTAAGTATGAGAAAATGGGGTGAAGAAATGGTGTGCATGCATAAAAACGTTTTTAGGTTATAAAGGAAAAAAAAAAAATACCTAACTTTGTTTTCTTGCTAAATAATTCATGCTACTTGACAAATGGTTGGTTCCACATGTTTCTTAATCATTTAAGGCTGCTAAGGAGCAGATTTTTATTGGTATATACCAATAGTAAATACATCTAGAAGCTGCGTATGATACGGGTACATATACCCTAGGTATACGTATAGAAATCTTTGAGAAAACGGAACGAGGATTCAAATATAGCTATCTTTTGTAAATATACTTATATTTTTTTATGTATTTAAGTCTTTAAAAGTGATTAAATACATTACTTATACGATATATGTATAAACATTATAGGTCATAAGTATTTAAGTCAAATAACGTTACGTATGGTTATCGTTTTGAAAACTTAAGTTAGTAGTTTCAAAATATACTTATAACTTATTGTTATTAATACAAAATGAGATATTAAAACATTCTTAGATCATGTTAAATATGTATATATACATATATACACAAACGTATAATTATCATATATTGTATAGTTCGTGATATCATCGGTCAAACTAGACGGTCAAACGTTGTGTAAAACTCTTTTCGAAAACATAAGTCTCAACAATTTGGATTGCTTATCATGTTGGTAAGGTTTAATTTATGTAAATATTAATCTTATGAGTATAGAACGATCGAAAAAGTGCGGGTCAACTTTAGGGTTTTTGCTTATCGTGTCGGAACCATATAGAGATTAGAGTTTAAATTTGGTCGGAAATTTCCGGGTCGTTACACAAAGAGATGGTTAATCAGATATGATTACAACAAATATACCCACATCAGTAGGTTAGTGGGTAAGAGACAGTGCAACCAAGAGTTTTGCGGCCAGAGGTGGTGTTTCCGGTGGAGCTGCCGGTGGAGGGGTTGCTGCCGGTGGAGGAGTTGCTGTTATAACGCATATGAGTTGTGTATTATTCATTGAATGTAGTGTACATAATACCGAGGTATATATAGAAATGCATAGACAAACCCTAATAGGAAATAGTGACTAACGGGCTAAGCCCAATACATATAATAAATGGGCTAGTACAATATCGGCTAACATCCCCCCGCAGTTGAAGCGGGAGTACTCCGGACGCTCAAACTGGATCTGAATTCATCAAACAATGCATACGGGAGACCTTTGGTGAAGATGTCTGCAAACTGATATCTGGATGGCACGTGAAGAACCCGTACCTGCCCCTGAGCAACGAGATCGCGGACAAAGTGAATGTCGATCTCAATGTGCTTGGTCCGCTGATGCTGAACCGGGTCAGTAGACATATAGACCGAGCTGACGTTGTCACAGTATACCAAAGTAGCGGAGGTGAGAGGATAATGAAGCTCACGGAGAAGGTTACGGATCCAGCATGTCTCTGCAACGGCATTGGCAACCCCACGGTACTCCGCTTCGGCACTGGAGCGAGAAGGCGTGAGTTGCCATTTTGACGACCATGACAGAAGGTTGTTAGCGAGGAAAACACAGTAGCCAGAGGTAGAGCGTCTAGTAGTTGGGCAGCCAGCCCAATCAGCGTCTGAGTATGCAACCAAATTAATGGGAGATGATGCATATAACTGTAAACCAAGGTTAGTAGTACCCTGTAAATAACGAATGATCCGTTTGAGGGCATGCGTGTGTTGTTCCCGAGGATCGTGCATGAAAAGGCATATCTGCTGAACAGCGTATGAGATGTCAGGACGAGTGAATGTAAGGTACTGTAATGCGCCTGCAAGGCTCCGATAGAGAGTCGGGTCCTTGACATGAGGTCCGTGACTAGTAAGCTTGGCACCCGGTTCAACCGGGGTCCTGCAAGGATGACAAGTGGGCATGCCAGCCCGCTCAATAATCTCGGTAGCATATTGCCTCTGAGAGAGGAACATGCCAGATGCGGTGCGGGTAGCGTGAATCCCAAGAAAGTAGTTCAAGGGACCCAAATCAGTCATAGCAAATTCCTTATGTAGGGAAGAAATAATCCACTGAAGTAAACCTGTAGAAGAAGCTGTCAACACAATACCATCAACATATAGAAGCAGATAGGCTGTTTCGGATCCCTGGCGATAAATAAAAAGGGATGTATCACATCGGCTTTGGTGAAAATCAATCCACTGAGCATATCCTGTAAAGCGCTGAAACCATGTACGAGGGGCCTGTTTAAGGCCATATAAAGATTTCTGCAATAAGCAGACATGATCCGGGTATCTGGGATCCCGAAACCCTGGTGGCTGGTGCATATAAACAGTCTCTGAAATATCTAGCTGATGAACTGGCCAATGTCGAGAAACCGCCAAGCTGAGTACCGTACGTATCGATGCCGGTTTGACAACCGGGCTAAAAGTCTCATCACAATCAATGCCAACCTGTTGGCTTCGACCATTAGCAACGAGTCGAGCCTTGTACCTGCTCAAATTACCGTCTGCATTATACTTGTGCTTGAATAGCCACATGGAGCGAACTATATTCGTGTCCGATGGCCAAGGCACAAGTTTCCAAGTACCGTTGTTAATTAAAGCATTATATTCATCAGTCATAGCTTGTTTCCAGTTAGGGTCGTGAAGAGCTTCAGGGTAAGTGCAGAGAATGGGAGATATGGTAGTTGTGTGAAGATTGAGGTGTTGAACCGGCTTGGTGGTACCAAGGCGGGTGCGGGTGATCATGGGATGAGTGGAAAGAGAAGTAGAGGAAGATGTAGCTTCAGTAGAAGGAGGCTGTGGCTCCAGAATAGGATGAGATGGAGGTGTGGGATCTGTAGCCTCATTAGGAGGAGGCTGTGACTCTGGAATATGATGAGGTGGAGGTGTAGTGTCGGTAGCCTCAGTAGGAGGAGGCTGTGTCTCCGGTGGTAGATGAAATGTTCGTGAAAAGACATTTGGAGGATGGTCCAGAAAGTCATAGGATGGTGGTTGAGTAGGTGTCATGGAACCAAATGGGAAGCATGTCTCATCGAAGGTGACATGTCGAGAGAGGATGATTTTGTTGGTAGTAAGATCCAGACAGCGGTAACCCCGATGATTAGAGGGGTACCCAAGAAAAATACATGGAGTGGAGCGAGGAGCAAGTTTGTGTGTGGTGTGAATGTGAGGGTAGCAGAGGTAACCGAAGACTCGGAGAGTGGCGTAGTTAGGTTTTTGTTTATAGAGACGGGTGTGCGGGATGTCATGATTGATGGCAGAAGAAGGATGAATGTTAAGTAGGTAGGCTGCCATGTGGAGAGCTTCCACGCAGTAAGTGGGCGGGAGATGAGCTTGAAAGAGTAGGGTGCGAATTAGATTGTTAATGGTGCGGAGCATGCGTTCGGACTTTCCGTTTTGCTGAGAAGTGTGAGGGTATGAGAATCGGAATTGAATACCATTAGTTTGAAAAAGTTGATGGAAAGCAGTGTTATCGAATTCACCCCCATTATCACATTGAAAAGCTTTGATTTCTTGGTTAAATTGAGTGCGAACAAATGTACGGAATTGTATGAATGCGTTAAGAGCGTCAGATTTATTGCGTAACGGAAAAACCCATACATAGTGAGAAAAATGATCAAGAAATATAATATAATATTTTAAACCACTAAGACTAGAAACGGGAGATGTCCATAAATCCGAATGGATAATATCAAAAGTAGCATTAACATTAGAACTAGAAACAGAAAAAGGGAGTCGCACGTGTTTGCCAAGCTGACAGGCATGACAAAAAATAGGGGATGACGATGTATTACAAATAATATCTTTATTAGAAAGAAGTCTTCGAAAAACATCATGTCCGGGATGCCCGAGACGCTGATGCCATGTAATCGGACTGCTGAGAAGAGCCTGCTGAGAAGAGTGAAAAATGGGTGATGTAAGTGGGTAGAGATCACCGGTGCTATCACATCGGAGAAGTAGACGGCGCGTCAGGTGTCATAACCCGTCCTTAACCATAAGAACGTGTTAGATAACGTATGATTTCATTGCGAGGTATTGACCTCTATATGCGACATTTTTAAAAGAACAACTGCATTTATTTTACATTACAAACCATAACTCTTATGATAATACAAGCTTTAGACAATATAAAGATGATTATCGTTTAGCGATAATCTTAGACTTACAAACTTTACATGTGATGATAACAATACGATTTCTAGCATATTTTACATTACAAATCCTCCGATATGCAGTTTTATTTTTGACACAAATATGCATACTCAAGATCTTGTTTAAATTCAACATGTTGCAGCGGAAGCTTCTAATTATCACCTGAGAATGAACATGCTTAAAACGTCAACATAAAGTTGGTGAGATATAGGTTTAATGCCGGCAGCAATATATATATAGACCACAAGATTTCATATATAAACAGTTTAATAAAAATATTCTAAGTGGTTGAGCACTTGGTAACCATACTTAACATTTAATCACGTCGCATATTCCCTTTATTATGAAATCTTACTACACCGTACCAAGTGTAGTCACGAAACGAAGTACTGTGCAACCGTTGAATACTGGTCGTCCAGTCCGGTTGGGGTTGTCAGGCCCGATAGATCTATCAACAGGATTCGCGTTTACAATACCGCTGTAAATATTAGTTACCAAGCTACAGGGAAGTATGCCAGTGGTACAACTCAATGTAGAATATATTTTTCAGTTACTTGTGTCCATAACGTAAAACATAAAATACATGTATTCTCATCCCGAAATATTTAGAGTTTAAAAGTGGGACTATATACTCACTTTCGTCTTGAAGATATGTAATTTCGACTTGGTCTCCGATTGATATCACGAACCTATCCATATATAGTTTATCAATATATTTCTATTTTAAACAATCGTCACATATATATACTTTTTATACTTTTAATAGTTTTAATAATTTCTTAGTCCGTAGTTAGCAGTCCGATGTTAGTAATTCAATTTTAATGGTTCATTTTTAGGTGTTTAATAAACCCCCAATGAAATAAATAAAAACCCCCATCGTATATGTATTGGTCGAGATTAATCTTGACCCACGGTACCGGTGTTGTCAAATGACGTGTTGCGTACATAAAGTACCGGTGTTGTCAAATGACGTGTTGCGTACAATCATGGGATCTTATGATTAATCTTCTCGTGTTGTTTACGGGTGATCCTGAACCATATAAAATTGAATTATAAGTACATATATATAAAATATCATGTTATCTTAGAAAGATGTGATTTTATTTAATTTTTCCCAATTAATCCCGAAGTTAAACTAGTCTTGGATAACCAATTTTGTTTCGGTCATAGTTTCTTCGTTACAACTCCGTTTTCGTTGATTCAACTTGCCATCTCCTTGGACCGAGTCCCTCTTTAAGACTATGAACTGTAAATACCTTAGTTTGTATTCAAAATAACACGGCATAGGTGAAACTTTAGTGAAACTTATGAAGTTAAACATTTTCCTTTATGTAAACAACCTTAAATGGTTATTTTTCTAAAAATACTTATACTTTGAATTAAATCATGAAATTTTTATGTGTTATCATATTCATAGTAAAAATCATTTTTCCAGAACATAAACCTCCAATTCAAAGTTTAAGATGGTTTTTAATTATCCAACCCAAAACAGTCCCCGGTGACACTCCGACGTCGTAAAAACAGTTTTTAAGATATTCTTTGAAAAACCAAGTTATACCTTGTTAAATTAGCATATATTTAAGTTATATTACAGGTCTTGAAGTATTTTAAAAGTTAAGTTAGAAGGATCTATTTAGTTTGCAAACAAGTTTGAAAACTTTCAAACTATGTTCTTGTTGTTAAAATTGTATACCACAAAATATGATAGCTATATATATATGAATCGAATAAGGTTATAAACATAGATTCTACCTCAAGTTCCTTGGACAAGGTTGCTGTAAAAGAGGAGTAAAAACCTAGAACCAAAAGGGTGATGGAATTGAATGAAAGATTGGAAGTAAGTTTGTGTTCTTGGAAGGATTTCTTGAAGTGTTTTTGTAAGGTTTTCTTATGAGGTTTAAGTGTTGTTTTTGAAGCTAAATGATGGGGAAAATGCTTAGAGATGATCAAGTATGAAGTTAAGAGTATTTTGAGAGAGAAATGGAAGTGTAAGTATGAGAAAATGGGGTGAAGAAATGGTGTGCATGCATAAAAACGTTTTTAGGTTATAAAGGAAAAAAAAAATACCTAACTTTGTTTTCTTGCTAAATAATTCATGCTACTTGACAAATGGTTGGTTCCACATGTTTCTTAATCATTTAAGGCTGCTAAGGAGCAGATTTTTATTGGTATATACCAATAGTAAATACATCTAGAAGCTGCGTATGATACGGGTACATATACCCTAGGTATACGTATAGAAATCTTTGAGAAAACGGAACGAGGATTCAAATATAGCTATCTTTTGTAAATACACTTATATTGTTTTATGTATTTAAGTTATTAAAAGTGATTAAATACATTACTTATACCATATATGTATAAACATTATAAGTCATAAGTATTAATGTCAAATAACGTTACGTATGGTTATCGTTTTGAAAACTTAAGTTAGTAGTTTCAAAATATACTTATAACTTATTGTTATTAATACAAAATGAGATATTAAAACATTCTTAGATCATGTTAAATATGTATATATACATATATATACACAAACGTATAATTATCATATATTGTATAGTTCGTGATATCATCGGTCAAACTAGACGGTCAAACGTTGTGTAAATCTCTTTTCGAAAACATAAGTCTCAACAATTTGGATTGCTTATCATGTTGGTAAGGTTTAATTTATGTAAATATTAATCTTATAAGTATAGAACGATCGAAAAAGTGCGGGTCATTACAGTACCTACCCGTTAAATAAATTTCGTCCCGAAATTTTAAAATTGTACCTATTTTGCGTCATCGGGAAACAAGTGTGGATACTTTTGTTTCATTTGATCCTCTCGTTCCCAAGTAAACTCAGGACCTCTTCGAGCATTCCAACGAACCTTAACGATCGGTATGTTGCTCTGCTTGAGCCGTTTAACTTCACGATCCATGATTTCGATTGGTTCTTCGATGAATTGTAGTTTCTCGTCGACATGGATTTCTTCAAGAGGAATGGTGAGGTCTTCCTTTGCAAGACACTTCTTAAGGTTTGAGACGTGAAAAGTATTATGTACTCCGGCGAGTTGTTGCGGTAACTCGAGTCGATAAGCTACCGGTCCAATGCGTTCGATGATCTTGAACGGGCCTACGTACCTTGGGTTCAGTTTACCCCTTTTGCCAAAACGTATTACACCTTTCCATGGTGATACCTTTAACATAACCGTGTCACCGATCTGAAACTCTAATGGTTTCCTTCGAACATCAGCGTAGCTCTTTTGGCGACTACGGGCTGTTTTCAATCTCTCCTTAATTTGTACTTTCTTTTCAGTAGTTTCATGTATGATCTCGGGACCAGTTAATTGTCGATCTCCTACTTCATTCCAACAGATAGGAGATCTACACTTCCTCCCATACAGTGCTTCAAATGGCGCAGCTTTAATGCTCGCATGATAACTATTATTATACGAGAATTCTGCTAACGGTAAATACTTATCCCATCCGTTTCCAAAATCGATCACACATGCCCTGAGCATGTCTTCAAGAGTCTGAATTGTTCTTTCACTCTGCCCGTCAGTTTGCGGATGATATGCGGTGCTCATATCCAAACGAGTTCCTAGGGCCTCCTGTAGTGATTGCCAGAACTTTGAGGTAAATCTACTATCACGATCAGATATAATGGAAATAGGTATTCCATGCCTTGAAACAATTTCCTTTATATACAATCGTAATAGTTTCTCCATTCTATCCGTTTCCTTTATAGGCAAGAAATGTGCAGACTTGGTGAGACGATCAACAATCACCCAAATGGTGTCGTATCCCCAGGCAGTCTTTGGTAACTTCGTGATGAAATCCATGGTAATACCATCCCATTTCCATTCTGGGATTTCTGGTTGTTGAAGTAACCCTGAGGCTTTTGGTGTTCAGCTTTGACTTTGGAACAAGTTAAACATTCCCCAACATATGTTGCAACGTCTGTCTTTAAATTAGGCCACCAATAATGTGTCTTAAGATCTTGGTACATCTTTCCAACTCCAGGATGTATCGAGTATCTTGTCTTATGTGCCTCATTTAATATCAACTTCCTTAATCCACCCAACTTCGGTACCCAAATACGATTTGCAAAATATCGAATTCCATCTTCCCGCATAACGAGTTGCTTCTCATACTTCTTCATTATTTCATTTCCTATATTTTCTTTAGTAAGTGCTTCTCGTTGAAATTCTTTGATTTGTGAGTTGAGATTCATGCAAATTTTTATGTTCATCGCTCGTACTCGAATTGGTTCTCGTTCCTTTCTGCTTAGAGCGTCGGCCACCACGTTCGCTTTCCCGGGATGATAACGAATTTCACAATCATAGTCATTTATTAACTCAACCCACCTACGTTGCCTCATGTTCAGCTGTTTTTGATCGAAAATATGTTGAAGGCTTTTATGATCAGTAAACACAGTGCATTTAACCCCATACAAGTAGTGTCTCCATATCTTCAATGCAAACACAACTGCTCCCAATTCTAGATCATGCGTCGTATAATTCCGCTCGTGAATCTTTAATTGTCGGGATGCGTATGCAATAACTTTCTTCCGTTGCATAAGAACGCAACCAAAACCTTGTCGCGAAGCGTCACAATATATTTCGAAATCATCGTTCCCTTCTGGTAACGATAAAATAGGCGCCGTAGTCAACTTCTTTTTCAGTAATTGAAATGCACTCTCCTGCTCAGAAGTCCATTCATATTTCTTCCCTTTTTGCGTTAACGCTGTTAACGGCTTAGCTATTCGGGAAAAATCTTGAATAAACCTTCTATAATAACCGGCTAAACCCAAAAATTGGCGTATCTGCATTGGTGTCTTAGGAGTCTCCCATTTTTCAATGGCTTCAATTTTTGCTGGATCAACCTGAATTCCTTTGCTACTAACAACGTGGCCAAGAAATTGCACTTATTTCAACCAGAAAGCACACTTAGAAAATTTAGCGTATAGCTGTTCTTTTCTCAACAACTCTAATATTAAACTTAAATGCTGCTCATGCTCTTGCTCACTCTTGGAATAGATAAGAATGTCATCAATGAAAACAATAACAAACTTATCTAAATATGGACTACAAACTCGATTCATGAGGTCCATGAATACAGCTGGCGCATTCGTCAATCCAAACGGCATGACCAAAAATTCGTAATGACCGTAACGTGTCCGAAAAGCAGTTTTCGGTATATCTTCTTCTTTGACGCGTAATTGATGATAGCCTGATCTTAGGTCAATTTTCGAATAAACACATGATCCTTGGAGTTGAATAAATAAGTCGTCAATTCTCGGTAGTGGATACCGATTTTTGATAGTTAACTTATTTAATTCACGATAATCTATACACATTCTAAAAGATCCATCTTTCTTTTTAACAAATAGAATCGGAGCTCCCCACGGTGAAGTACTTGGTCGTATGAATCCATGATCCAGTAATTCTTTTAACTGACTCTGAAGTTCTTTTAACTCGGACGGTGCAAGTCTATATGGAGCACGAGCCACTGGTGCAGCTCCTGGTACTAAATCTATTTGAAATTCTACAGATCTAAATGGAGGTAGTCCCGGCAACTTTTCCGGAAAGACTTCAGGAAAATCTCTTGCCACAGGCACGTCATTGATGCTCTTCACTTTTTTCTTTGTTTCAACTTTATTAACATGTGCTAAGATAGCATAGCACCCTTTCTTCAAGCACTTTTGAGCTTTCAAATAACTAATGAGTTTTAGCTTTGAGTTACCCTCCTCTCCATAAATCATTACTGGCGTTTTATCCTTACGAGGAATGCGAATTGCCTTCTTGGCGCACACAACTTCAGCTCCTATTTTGGACATCCAGTCCATGCCGACTATTACATCAAAACTTCCTAATTCTACGGGTATTAAGTCAATTTTAAATGTTTCTCCGGCTAAATTTATTTTACAATCACGGCAAATTTTATCGGCTTTAATTAGTTTACCATTAGCTAACTCAATCATGTACTTAGCATCGAGAGGTAATGATGAACAATTCAATTTAGCGTGAAAGTCTCTACACACGTAACTTCTATCAGCACCAGTATCAAATATAATAGATGCGGATAAGTTATTAATGGTAAACGTACCCGTAACAAGCTCCGGGTCTTCACATGCCTCTCTAGCATTAATAACAAATGCTCTCCCACATGCAGGTCCGATATTCTTCTCTGGATTCGGGCACTGGCTCTTATAGTGACCTTGTTTTCCACACCCAAAACAAGTAATGGTAGCCAAAGCAGTTCTATTTGCATTGGTGGCAGGAGTCTTGGTACCATTTGTATTTGTAACGAGAGCCCTACAATCTTCAGCAAGATGACCCTTTCGATTACATTTGTTGCATACCACATTACAGTAGCCAGAGTGATGTTTGTGGCATCGGTTACATAAAGGATTTTGTCCTTTGTAACCAAAGCTTAAACCACTACCCGCACCTTGCGTGATTTCTTGTTTCTTAAAAGATTGTTGTTGGTTACCTCGATCATAATTTCCATTCCACTTTCTTTTGTTACCTGATACCTTCACATCAGTATTGGATACTTTCTTATCCATGATGACCTGATCCATTAGCTCGTTTGCCATGGTTATAGCTTCATGAATTGTCTTAGGTTTCGATGCTGTAACATTTGCCTTGACCTTTTTGGGCAAACCATCTTTGTACATTTCAATCTTCCGTTCTTCGGTTGGGACCAATTCAGGACATAGCAAAACTAATTCCATGAATCGCTGATTGTAGTTGGTGATTTCAGTACCAACAACCTTCAGGCTTCGTAATTCATCTTCCAACTTCCTAACCTCGTTCCTTGGACAATACTCGTTGATTAACATTGTTTTGAATTCTTCCCAAGGAGTATCATAAGCTACATCTCCTCCTACAGCCTTCACATAATTTTTCCACCACGTGAGTGCACTATCTTGTAAAGTGCACGATGCGTATTTGGTCATGTCCTTTTCAACACAACCACTGATTTTGAACACAGTTTCCATCTTTTCTATCCACCGGGTTAAACCGATCGGTCCTTCTGTTCCACTGAATGATGAGGGCTTGCAAGCTTGAAAAGTTTTGTAAGTGCACCCCACACGAGGATTTGGGTTAACTGCAGCACCTCTTGCAGCCTCGACCCATAACATTCTGTCGTTCACTCGCTGATTGATGAGTTCCTGGATTTCTTGTTCCGTCATTCGGTTCAATCGCGCCATATTCTTCTATAAGAATGAAAAGAAAATAATTATTCACATGGAATATTATAGATGTAGTGTATATTTACAGTACATTATAGCTTATTAATAATATGAACCAGGTATTATTATAAAAGCCTTTTCTTCTTATTAGCGTTTTATAATTATATCTAGGGTAGTACCTACCCGTTAATGTCCATACTTAATAGCTTAGTACAGAATCAATTACTACCATCTAAATAATACTTAACCATGGAAAATTATTGCATTTCACACTTCACTATTTTACATATGCTTATCTTACATCAAACATTAAGCAAACCACACTAATAATATTATACAAAACATTATATGATCCCATGGTTTAATAAGGCAGCGCATCGTTTGGTCTATTTTCTAAGACGTTTAGGTTCAATGAATCGCCTAACGCTCATCCTAGCTGTCTGCCTATATTTTGGCTGTGGGACTGAAGAACTGGATGCCGGGATAGAACGAATAGGAATAGCGGGAATAGGGGTGGTAGTGTCTAGTGGAGTTGGTGCCACATCATCCTTATTAAACTCAGGATTTGAATTTTCTAATTCATTAGCCTTTCGTTTCTTTCCTAGTTCGAACTCTTCTTTTGTAATTTCCTGTATTTCTTCCTCGGGTTCACTTTCCTCCTCGGGTTCTCTATATTCGGTTCATCCGGAATTTGCGAGTCTTCCCCAAAGATATTATTTTCGTCATTGGATAGGTTAATGACTGGAACACCATCTGAAGATTCTGGTTCGGAGTCGCTGAATGTGATAACAAGTTTTGAGCCCGACATCTATCACACAACAACTAACCCATTAGTACTACATAATATTTACATATAAATTTTAACCAACAATGATAAGCAATGGTTTTTAAATCAGACCCGGTCAAAGTCCAGACTTACTAATGTATCCTAACGACTTCTCGGTTAGACACACTAATGCAAACCTGGTTCGCTAAGACCACCGCTCTGATACCACATGTCATAACCCGTCCTTAACCATAAGAACGTGTTAGATAACGTATGATTTCATTGCGAGGTATTGACCTCTATATGCGACATTTTTAAAAGAACAACTGCATTTATTTTACATTACAAACCATAACTCTTATGATAATACAAGCTTTAGACAATATAAAGATGATTATCGTTTAGCGATAATCTTAGACTTACAAACTTTACATGTGATGATAACAATACGATTTCTAGCATATTTTACATTACAAATCCTCCGATATGCAGTTTTATTTTTGACACAAATATGCATACTCAAGATCTTGTTTAAATTCAACATGTTGCAGCGGAAGCTTCTAATTATCACCTGAGAATGAACATGCTTAAAACGTCAACATAAAGTTGGTGAGATATAGGTTTAATGCCGGCAGCAATATATATATAGACCACAAGATTTCATATATAAACAGTTTAATAAAAATATTCTAAGTGGTTGAGCACTTGGTAACCATACTTAACATTTAATCACGTCGCATATTCCCTTTATTATGAAATCTTACTACACCGTACCAAGTGTAGTCACGAAACGAAGTACTGTGCAACCGTTGAATACTGGTCGTTCAGTCCGGTTGGGGTTGTCAGGCCCGATAGATCTATCAACAGGATTCGCGTTTACAATACCGCTGTAAATATTAGTTACCAAGCTACAGGGAAGTATGCCAGTGGTACAACTCAACGTAGAATATATTTTTCAGTTACTTGTGTCCATAACGTAAAACATAAAATACATGTATTCTCATCCCGAAATATTTAGAGTTTAAAAGTGGGACTATATACTCACTTTCGTCTTGAAGATATGTAATTTCGACTTGGTCTCCGATTGATATCACGAACCTATCCATATATAGTTTATCAATATATTTCTATTTTAAACAATCGTCACATATATATACTTTTTATACTTTTAATAGTTTTAATAATTTCTTAGTCCGTAGTTAGCAGTCCGATGTTAGTAATTCAATTTTAATGGTTCATTTTTAGGTGTTTAATAAACCCCCAATGAAATAAATAAAAACCCCCATCGTATATGTATTGGTCGAGATTAATCTTGACCCACGGTACCGGTGTTGTCAAATGACGTGTTGCGTACATAAAGTACCGGTGTTGTCAAATGACGTGTTGCGTACAATCATGGGATCTTATGATTAATCTTCTCGTGTTGTTTACGGGTGATCCTGAACCATATAAAATTGAATTATAAGTACATATATATAAAATATCATGTTATCTTAGAAAGATGTGATTTTATTTAATTTTTCCCAATTAATCCCGAAGTTAAACTAGTCTTGGATAACCAATTTTGTTTCGGTCATAGTTTCTTCGTTACAACTCCGTTTTCGTTGATTCAACTTGCCATCTCCTTGGATCGAGTCCCTCTTTAAGACTATGAACTGTAAATACCTTAGTTTGTATTCAAAATAACACGACATAGGTGAAACTTTAGTGAAACTTATGAAGTTAAACATTTTCCTTTATGTAAACAACCTTAAATGGTTATTTTTCTAAAAATACTTATACTTTGAATTAAATCATGAAATTTTTATGTGTTATCATATTCATAGTAAAAATCATTTTTCCAGAACATAAACCTCCAATTCAAAGTTTAAGATGGTTTTTAATTATCCAACCCAAAACAGTCCCCGGTGACACTCCGACGTCGTAAAAACAGTTTTTAAGATATTCTTTGAAAAACCAAGTTATACCTTGTTAAATTAGCATATATTTAAGTTATATTACAGGTCTTGAAGTATTTTAAAAGTTAAGTTAGAAGGATCTATTTAGTTTGCAAACAAGTTTGAAAACTTTCAAACTATGTTCTTGTTGTTAAAATTGTATACCACAAAATATGATAGCTATATATATATGAATCGAATAAGGTTATAAACATAGATTCTACCTCAAGTTCCTTGGACAAGGTTGCTGTAAAAGAGGAGTAAAAACCTAGAACCAAAAGGGTGATGGAATTGAATGAAAGATTGGAAGTAAGTTTGTGTTCTTGGAAGGATTTCTTGAAGTGTTTTTGTAAGGTTTTCTTATGAGGTTTAAGTGTTGTTTTTGAAGCTAAATGATGGGGAAAATGCTTAGAGATGATCAAGTATGAAGTTAAGAGTATTTTGAGAGAGAAATGGAAGTGTAAGTATGAGAAAATGGGGTGAAGAAATGGTGTGCATGCATAAAAACGTTTTTAGGTTATAAAGGAAAAAAAAAAATACCTAACTTTGTTTTCTTGCTAAATAATTCATGCTACTTGACAAATGGTTTGTTCCACATGTTTCTTAATCATTTAAGGCTGCTAAGGAGCAGATTTTTATTGGTATATACCAATAGTAAATACATCTAGAAGCTGCGTATGATACGGGTACATATACCCTAGGTATACGTATAGAAATCTTTGAGAAAACGGAACGAGGATTCAAATATAGCTATCTTTTGTAAATACACTTATATTGTTTTATGTATTTAAGTTATTAAAAGTGATTAAATACATTACTTATACGATATATGTATAAACATTATAAGTCATAAGTATTAATGTCAAATAACGTTACGTATGGTTATCGTTTTGAAAACTTAAGTTAGTAGTTTCAAAATATACTTATAACTTATTGTTATTAATACAAAATGAGATATTAAAACATTCTTAGATCATGTTAAATATGTATATATACATATATATACACAAACGTATAATTATCATATATTGTATAGTTCGTGATATCATCGGTCAAACTAGACGGTCAAACGTTGTGTAAATCTCTTTTCGAAAACATAAGTCTCAACAATTTGGATTGCTTATCATGTTGGTAAGGTTTAATTTATGTAAATATTAATCTTATAAGTATAGAACGATCGAAAAAGTGCGGGTCATTACATCAGGTAATCATTCACAGAAAAACCAAAAGGATCAAATTCAACGAAAACTAGATTATCACGGGTAAATTGACGAACAAATATGAGGTTTTTAATGATGTTTGGGGTTACAAGTACATTATTTAAATGTAACGGTCGGTGGACATTGGATAACAAGCTATGGCCGGTGTTAGTGATGGGAATAGTGTTCCCATTACCAACGGCTACCGATGAATATTTGCAATTATTAAAAACAGTACTAAGATTATTAATACAGGAGGTAAGATGTGAGGACGCACCCGTGTCCATGTGCCACCCGGCAGCACCGTAATCTTGAGTCTCTGTGTGTGGATCGACCGCAAAGGACCCAAAAGAAGCGGGCTGAGATGTATAAAAGTATTGGGCCTGTTGTTGGGCCTGTTGTTGTGCCTGAGCTATCATCCTCTGTTGGGCTTGTATGATGTTTAATAGTTGGGCCTCCATTTTAAGATTGTATGGCCGTGTGGTACCTGTATCATAATTACTAACCATTTTTTCCTTAGTTTTTTTTTTCTTGCGCCTTCAAATAAATACCAACTGGCGGCTGTATATGGTAGGGTACCAAAAGAAAATGCACTTTAGGGTAAGATGTAAAAGACAGCAGTAGCTCGAGCAATAGATTCCTAATAATTTATGCAAGATATTTGGATGTTGAAAAACACAAAGAATAAATGGAAAATAAATAATGATCGAGTGATTCTTGATCCTCATTTTTTTTTTTCAATTCCCAATGGATGATTATTGTGATGGTGTTTTGAAAGTAGACGGCTCTATACCCATCTTTTAATTGATTTCGATCAAAAATTATTCCAAGAATATTTTATGATATGTGAAGTAATGAATTGTGAGCCACCAAATATTATGAGTGATGACAAGAGGTGGAAAAGAAAGCAACAGAGGGGCACGTTTGATTTGATCTACACCTTCAATAAACAACACGTATACCACTAAATAAAAAATGGAGTATTAATTTCTAATAAACAAATAAATTAGCCGCATGAAGAAAGAAGCATAAGAGAAAAAAAAAAGAAAAGAAACGGAAGATAGTGATTTGGGGTTAAGGATCACTGGCTGATACCATGTTATAACGCATATGAGTTGTGTATTATTCATTGAATGTAGTGTACATAATACCGAGGTATATATAGAAATGCATAGACAAAGTCTAATAAGAAATAGTGACTAACGGGCTAAGCCCAATACATATAATAAATGGGCTAGTACAATATCGGCTAACAGTTGCCGCCAGAGTATTAGCGATGAAGGTGGAAGTGGAGGAAGGTACGTTCTAGATTGGTGGATAAGAAATGGAAGATAATGAGATGGAGTATATTAAAAATGTCTTATAATTTTAGAAGCTGTATTTTAGATATTCAAATTGGAAGATATTTGAAGACCTTATTATGTCGTATGTCTTCAGAAAAACAAACCGTCTTAAATGCAAACGTCTGCCCGCCCGCAGAGATAAGACATAATAAGGTCTTCAAGAGGAAAAACAAACAACACCTAAATAAACAAGGGGTGGGGCAGTTTTTAGTGATAAAAAGGTATTTAATCCCATACCTCGTAAAACACGGGTATTTACCTGTTTTCAAAAACGTAACCCATCACAGTCAGGAGCCTAAACGAATTTCAAAATTAATAAATACAATATTTCTGTGACCCTTGTCACAACACGCACTCACTGAACTAATAATTAATTAAATACACCCAATAATTTATTAATTCACTAAAACACATTTTAATACGCAAAAAGGACAAATACGTAATTTCACCTAGGCCCGGCACTAGGATGTTACAGTAATGCAAGCAGCGTTTTCTTCCTTTTTTCACAGAATCAGATTTCTGTTATCTTCTTACTCGGCTTCCTCCCGTCCATTTCTTCATGCTTTATCAAAATCATCGTTTTTACCTGAAATAAACTATAAATTATTACGTATCGAAAATTCGCATATTTGATTCAACAAATATAAAACAACCATGATATTGCATCAAAATGTATATATAAAATATGTATAAAATATGCAATATCATATACGCCATCTTGTAATCAAATCGGTTTGAAATCGTTGTTGACGTACCATTTGTAGGCACGATCGATTTGATTGATTGATCTTGCGTTCCACCGTGGTTGAATATCGGTCTGAAAAAGATTTGGTTTAGCCAGACTCAGGGGGCGTGACTTAAAGGAAAATAACTCTTTAAATGAGTACCTGAATGGTTTTGAAGGGGTGGTGTGTGATGAGAAATCAACAAGATTAACTTTAATAAACGGTGTTTGATCGGACTAACAAATGATGTCTTTGAAGTTTGTTGCTTTGATTTATGAGGAAACTGTCCGTATTAATCACATAATCCCATGAGTTCCACATTATTCCATAAGTTGGTTGTAGAAACGGTTGATTGGTTTTGGGTTTCGTAATTGGAATACACTCGTTGTTCGTAGGAAACAGATTTGAGAGGTTTAAAAACCTTGGGGATCTCTGGTGAAAAACCTTCTTCTCAATCGTATAAGAGGAATGCTTTGATCCCCAAAGATGTGGCTTAGTGCACATCGGGATTTAACTTATGAACCTATCGACATCATTGTTGTTTTTAAACTGTGTTCAGTTTCAATTAGAAACTTTTGTTGCGAATTCTCTTCCAGTATATCTCGCTCAACTTCATCTCTGAGGTTTGAATTTTCAATATTGAAATTTCAGACACAAATTCAGTGAGCGTAACTTGAAATTTTCGAAATCATGTTCATGTTTTGGTTGACTTTGTTAATTCAGTTAATTGAGCTATTAACCTTTGTCTTCACTGGTCGTTGGAATCACTTGGGCCTGATTAATTTGGACTGTTAAGCTTAAATTTATGAGTTGGGCATATATTGGGCTGAGTTGATTTATGAAATTCCCCAAAAATATAATTTGGACTATTAAGCTTAAAATTTTGAGTTGGGCATATATTGGGCTGACTATTAATCCCTGTTTAAAGCTTTTCTTCTCCAACAAAATAAAACCACAAAGCCTTTTACACAGAAGTTAACGATTGAACGTGAAATACTCCAAAAACAATGAACCCTAAATCTCGCTCACTTCGCAGTTAAACCCTGAACTTGAACTTATGAATTTCAATCGGTCCCAAAAAAATAATAATAACCGTAGGCTTCTTCTTCCCCAACCAAAATCATATAAAAACAAAAGAGGAACCCTAAATTTTCAAAGCCGTAAAATCACTACGATAGTCTTCAATTAGATGGTGAACTGCAGAAAGCTTCGTATGGTACTTGCTAACACTTGTTCGTTTTTAGATTTTCACAAAAAAACAATGAATCGATCAAATGAATTCAATGCTCAACTGAGATGTTTTTGGAACAAAATTTTTGAAATTAGAACTTAATTCAACAAATTAGCTTCTGAGATTTGGATTCAAGTTGCACGAGATGATTATGAAACGTTTTTTATTAACAGATTTAATCAAAACTCCTTTGAAATCTGAAACCGCCAAAAAACGAAAAATTTAAAATTTCTGAGTGAAATTGAGCACGAATTTTGATCTGGATCGATGTAGGCAAGCTACTTACGCACTGATACCAAGTGTTAATCTCAATTTACCTTCCAATTCGTGTTTTGATCTTGATTGGAAGTATATGTATATATCGTATATGTATATAGATGAATGTATAGATGTGTATATGAATGTGTGTATGAACTGCTTGTTTAATTTGCTGCTGTTATGATGATGATGATGATGAAGATTAGAATATTATTCAACTAGGTGCCAAAATTAGTTACATGTGATAGGGAGAGGTAGGTGTGTGTGTGTGTGTGTGTGTGTAATTGTGAGGGAAAGCTTCTTGTCCTAAGTGGTGATGTGGGTACTTATACCTCCAAAACACCACAATTACAATAGCTAATCAACCTTAGACTTAACAAAGTGTTACTTGAAAAGAAGCGTGAATAGTCATGTTAATAACTGTGACCATTGAACTAAAGGGTCATGGCCTAGCGATATCGAGGTAACCTCTCCAACCTAGAGGTTGGAGTCCATCGGTGACATTGTATATATTTGTGGAAAATTTGTGTAGGGTGTGTGACTTAGCATATTAAAAAAAAATTACAAAATAAAATGATTGTGACCACTGAGATCGTTAAGATTGTCATGGAAGAATTTTTCTTTTATTCACTATAAGAAGTTCCCGTTAGTAAATTATTGCAGTTTGGGCGAAAAGAGATGTCAGAAAGAGGGCTAGAAGGAAAGCAGGTTCTGGAATCTGGACAGTAACTAAAATTTGAGCGAAAAGAAGACCCGTTTGAATCTAGAGTTGATAACAGCAATGCTTTTGTGTCGAGATCAAATATTATCAGTTTGATTGTAGTAATGTTCAAAACAAAGAGAAAAGAAAAGATGATTTTGTAAATCACAGTTACAATAGCCGTAATTTTACGCATTTAACAAAATCTGATGGATTTTTTGAGCAATTATTAGAAATCCAAATAGCTTTTGGAACACCATTTGCAGTCTACAGATGTTAGTGAATCAAGCAAGTTTAGAAAATTTACTTGGGAAAGATAACAAAGTTTTGAGGATCATTAACTGAAAGCAGTTGTAAAAAGAGGCAACTAAATGGTTAGGTTCAGGAACAAAAAAACTCTACCAAAATGTCATTTATCTTAATATTTGCCACTAGCCTTTCTGGAACTCAACCCACCCTTTGATATTTTATCATATACCACCAACACTTGTAAAACATAAACTAGAATACAAACTAAAAAGATCAGATAAAGGCTTTGATCCATATTAATTAAGTGCTTATATGACAAAATAACATCCGAATTCTATTATTTACAGCAATATAAAAAACATCATATTTACATTAAAAAAAAAGTGTGATGCTATAAACTGAAACTCTAAATGGGTTGAAAGTGGTAGCTGTTTTGAATTTTGTTATTTTACATTGTTTAAAACCTTTTATATTATTTGTTGTTTCCTTATTGCTATGTGAAATAGTATTTAGCAAATGGATATATTCGAGCGTTTAGAGAAGTTTCTTGTATGCAAATAATGCATAACAGGTCCAACCCTTTGACCTCTGCCCTTCTCAACTTCATTCACAAATTTCGCCAATAAAGAGAAAAGATGACAGAATTTGACCAACGCATCTAGCTAGAGGAGACACAATATAAAATTGTCCAAGAAAAGCATCATATGCTTTGCCTCCTAAATCAAATTATTGGCTTTCATTTGTTTATTAAGTGAATTTTCCTTTTTCTCACTATAAAAAGAGGTTAGCAATCACATCCAAAATCATACCTAATGACAAACAGACTCTAAGCTAGGTACGCTTTCATGTGTTTATATACTCATTTTCTTTTGTTTTAACTTCTAAGCATTTTATTTTGCTTTATAATATGATCATTCAACAATAAATATACACGCTTACTTATTTTTTATTTTATTTTTTGTTATTTATATAATATTATTATATGTAGGATTTGAAATATAGCGATCAAAGATCATACTTGAACGTGCTATAAATGTCTATGGTTATAGCAAAGGATAAGGAAACGGACTTGGAAGAAGAGATCCGACATGAGCATCCACTCAATCTCATAGATCTGCAACTAATATATCAAGACTACCAAGAAGATGATGATGACATCAGCGATGATGAACTTATCACACTTCAACAATTCAAGTGTTTGTGTGATAGGTGTGGTAAAGATATTGACTGGTACCATCGTTATTATTATCGATGTAGCCGGTCATCATGTAACTACTCGCTACACAAATTCTGTGCAGGTATACCTATAACTTTACAGTACCCATATCACCCTGCTCATATCCTTGTCCTTGAAAAAGATGAAGAAGATATACATTGTCAACATTGTAAAAAACGTTGATACGGCATATCCTATCGTTGTCATGTTTGCAATTATATAATTGATCTACCTTGTGCAACACTTGTGGATCAAAATACGATCCATCACCCTGGCCACCCACACCCATTAGTATCTTTAAGACATGACGATATTTTGTGCTTTTGTTTTGCTTGTTCGAAGAAAAATGAAGGGGCTTTCTATCATTGTATCATCTGTCTAAACTTCTCAATCCATGTTGATTGTGTTTCTCTTCCTATAAAGTTATCACTTCAAGATAATCGTTTTAGCCATCCACACCTACTCACCCTTTCATATACCGTTTTGGGTTTACCATATGATTGCAAATGCCCTGTATGTGGAAAGTATTTTGAAAAGCAAAGCTGGATTTATAAATGCAGTAAATGTCTGTATTTTATCCATCCAGATTGCGCGACATCAAGAAGAGAAGCCTTTATGTCCATCTTCTTAACAGGTAGATTTTTTTTTTGCCCCTCAACTTTATTACATACATATTCAGTCCTAGGTTTAATCATTCCAAGATAGCCTAGTGAATGCGCTCCTGATATCCTCACACGAGGTCTCATCTTCAAAACTCACAAGTAGCATATAAAGTAAAAATACTCACTCTGATGTAGTAGCCTGAACAGAAAAATATAGATTTGTTTATATTCAGTCCTAGTTCTAAAGTTAATAACAGCTGACATAGGTGATGTTTGCTACATTGAACATTCAGTCTACAACTATCTTTCATAAAAATGTAGAAAGCATATGACTTGTGATTTCTAATGTAGGAGGCTTAGGCAATACTCGTAAAAATTTTCAAGCGGTAGATTACCCCCATCTCATCCAATTCCCACTTCTTGATGAATCACACAATATTATCCCATTGATGATCAAAGGGGACGCTTCTCAAGATATTAAGCAAACTATAGATGAAAATGGAAACCTCATTCATTTCATCCATAAACATCCATTAATCTTAATTCAGGATGAAAAAAATGAAGATACCATCGCACCTAGTAGCTCACGAACCAAATTGATACAACTTCATAGCCCTATGAAGAGGATTAGACTATTATGCAATGGATGTTCAAGACCAATAACATCTTTTCCTTATTACAAATGCTTAAAAGAAGAGGAGTGCTCCGAATTTGTTCTCCATGAGTGGTACACTCAACTACCCACCGTATTGGAAAGATTTCCTGGCCACTCGAAGCATACCCTTTACCTCATGTCGCATGTGCGTAAAGGGGAAAGATGTCAAGACCTGCTGTACAGGAAGACTATCCGTAATTATTCCCCCGTGTCAAATGTGCATAACATCATATACGCATCTGGTGTTTTTGAATGTAGCTTATGCAGATTTCTCTGCAATGGGTTTGCGTACGGCTGTCTCGAATGTGAATACTACATCGATATTAACTGCGCATACATTCCAGAGTATATTGTACACGAAGCACACCCAAATCACTTACTACTTTTAAGAGTATATGCTTCATATTCCAATCAAACATGCAGTGCATGTCTTGGTCCTATATCTGAAAATTCTCCAGTCCATTTCAGATGTAGTGATTGTGATTTCAAACTGCACCACCAATGTGCTTTGTATCTGGTTAAGACAATTAGGCACAAGTATGATAAGCATTCAATGAGGTTGAGTTACTCCCCAATTCAGAACCACAAGAATGATTACTTTTGTGAAATATGTGAGAAGGAACTTAATCCATACAGGTGGTTCTATCATTGTACTTCAGATTGTGCCCAGTCAATCCATTGCTATTGTGCTCCATTAATTCTCAATTTCGAACAAGTTGATGAACAAAATCCATATGATATGGGTGTTTATGAGTTTATAAAATTGAAGTTTGGAGGTGTATTTGAGACTAAACATCATTCACATCCTCTATCACTGGTTTTAGGGACTGAAAGTCTTGCTGATTGCTCCAAGTGTCTGAAACCACTAAAATACAAATTGGTCTTCAAGTGCTTAGAGTGTGAGTTTGGTCTTCATTACAATTGTCAAGGAGTATCAATAGGTAGGTATATTATGGAAGCAACATAAAAAATAAGGTACATTGAGCATTCCTTAAATGAAGAAAAATTGAAAGAAATTGTTTGTCGGAGAGTTGTCAGACCCACGAAGATTCAATAAGAAGTTGTCAACAACGTATATACTTTGAAAAGTGATCATTCCATGACCAGCTCTCAAATTTCATCATTCGTAGGCTTATTATCGTGTTTTATCTGATTATATACTAGTTCATTATGTACCATAATAAAGTTATAATGTTAACCCCAATATATTTATTATGTGTGTTGATATATTCACCGTCAAATACTTAACGAACTCCATTTGCAGTCTACATATCATTAATTGAAAGCAATTGTAGAAAGTGTCAACTGAATTGTTGGGTTGAGGAACATAAAAACTATGCCAAAATATCATTATCTTATTACTTGCCACTAGCCTTCCTGGAACTCAACCCAGCCACCGTTTACTTTTATCATATACGACCAAGACATGTTGAACAAAAGCTAGAATGCAAATTAGTAAAAAGATCATATAAAGGTTTTGGTCCATATATTGTGATTAGAACTATATATATTATCTCATTTTCTTATGGGTGAACTGTCACATTCACTTGATATTATTGTTAGTCATATTTGTAGCCCATGTATCATATCTATTGGGCTTAGCCCATTTATGTTTGTTAGGGTTTATGGCTATATATTAGCCTCTATTCAATACTTATCAATTACGTATCAATTATCTCTCAATTATCTAGCTTAACATGGTATCAGAGGATTAATTATCCTGGATCATTTCCTTCGTTAACCCCTCAAATCTCTCCATTATCTCACCAAAGTTTCTTTTTTTCTTATTGGTTGACTAAAAATAGTCTACCGATAAATCTTAGCCGGAACCTACGCCGATCACGTTCCATCTTTTCTTTTTATGAGTTGCTATTCTGTCTTTGACATCACAACATCCACCAACAAATGTCCAACCACAAGTGAGCAATTAATCTAAATACTCTCTGTTGCTTCCTTCTTGTCAACATAAACAATAATTAAATTTATCAAACCCATTTATTTTTTGTCCGATTATAACTTCTTCAACTCAGAAAACAATCACTATCATCTATAAATTGTAGTTCAAATGTTCCATCTTTTGCTTCCCAACATCCATTGAAAAAAAAGAACGTCTGCATTATATTTGTGTTTAAATAGCCACATGGAGCGAACTATGTTCGTGTCCGATGAGCGAGGCACAAGTTTCCAAGTAGTGTTGTTAATTAAAGCATTATATTCATCAGCCACCAGGGTTCCCGGATCATGTCTGCTTATTGCAGAAATCCTTATATGGCCTTAAACATGCCCCTCGTTCTTGGTTTCAGCGCTTTGCAGGTTATGCACATAGGATCGGCTTTCGCCAAAGTCAATGTGACACATATCTCTTTATCTATCGCCAGGGATCTAACACTGCATACTTACTATTATATGTTGATGATATTATCTTGACCGCTTCTTCCACAGGTTTACTTCAGCAAATTATTTCCTCTTTACATAAGGAATTCGCTATGACTATTTGGGTCCATTAAACTACTTTCTTGGGATTCATGTCACTCGTACACCTTCTTGTCTTTTCCTATCACATAGACAGTACGCCACCGAGATTATTGAGCGGGCTGGTATGCCCACATGTCACCCTTGCCGAACCTCGGTTGAACTGGGTGCCAAACTTACGTCTCACGGCCCTCCCGTCAAGGACTCAACTCTCTATCGGAGCTTTGCCAGAGCATTACAGTATCTCACATTTACTAGGCCGGACATTTCTTACCCAGTGCAACAGGTATGCCTCTTCATGCATGATCCTCGAGAGCAGCACATGCACGCCCTCAAACGGATCATTAGGTACATTAAGGGCACCGCGGACCTTGGTCTCCAGTTATATTCAGCTTTTCCCACCACATTGGTTGCTTACTCTGGCGTTGATTGGTCATGTTGCCCTACTACTAGACGCTCTACATCGGGCTATTGTGTCTTTCTCGGAAACAACCTACTATCCCGATCGTCCAAACGGCAACTCACCCCCTCTCGCTCCAGTGAAGAAGCAGAGTATCGCGGGGTTGCTAATGCCGTTGTCGAGACTTGTTGGATTCGTAATCTTCTCTGAGAGCTACATTGTCCTCTCACGTCATCTACTCTCGTATATTGTGATAATGTCAGCTCTATCTACCTCTGTACCAATCATGTTCAGCACCAGAGAACCAAACACATCTAGATTGATATTAACTTTGTTCGCGACCTTGTTGCTCAGGGACAGGTTCGCGTATTACATGTTTCATCTAGATATCAGTTTGCCGGCATCTTCACTAAGGTTCTACCATTTGCTCTGTTTGATGAGTTCCGATCTAGTTTGAGCATCCGACCAACTCCCGCTCCAACTGCGGGGGGATGTTAGTCATATTTGTAGCCCATGTATCATATCTATTGGGCTTAGCCCGTTTATGTTTGTTAGGGTTTATGACTATATATTAGCCTCTATTATGTACGCTACTGGCAATTCAATACTTATCAATTACGTATCAATTATCTCTCAATTATCTAGCTTAACAATTATATGTAAGGATTACCGCCCCATATGAATATCGCGGTGTTGCCAATGCCGTGGCTGAAAGGTGTTGGATTCGCAATCTACTCCATGAGCTACATTGTCCTCTATCCTCGGCAACCCTCGTTTTCTGTGATAATGTCAGCGCAGTCTACATGTCCGGTAATCCTGTTCAGCACACTACACAAGTGGACTAGGCTATACTTCTATTCTAACATTATGATGTTGATGATGAAGATTAGAATATTATTCAACTAGGTGCCAAAATTAGTTACATGTGATAGGGAGGATTAGGGAGGTGTGTGTGTGTGTGTGTGTGTGTGTGAGTGAGAGAGATAGCATATTAGTTACATGTTAATGACTGTGACCATTGAACCAAAGGGTCATGGCCTAGCGGTATCGAGGTAACCCCTTCAATCTAGAGGTTGTGGATTCGAGTCCATCGGTGACATTGTATATATTCGTAGAAAATTTGTGTAGGGTGTGTGAGATAGCATATTAAAAAATATTACAAAATAAAATGATTTTGACCTCTGACATCGTTAAGATTGTCATGGAAGATTTTTTTTTTATTATTTTATTCACTATAAGAAGTTTCCGTTAGTTAATTATTGCAGTTTGGGCGAAAAGAGATGTCAGAAAGAGGGCTAGAAGGAAAGCAAGTTCTGTACCTAAATAGTAAATACCATATCTTTCTGGAATCTGGACAGTAACTAAAATTTGAGCGAAAACAAGACCCGTTTGAATCTAGAGTTGATAACAGCAATGCTTTTGTGTCGAGATCAAATATTATCAGTTTGATTGTAGTAATGTTCAAAACAATTTAAAGAGAAAAGAAAATATGATTTTGTAAATCGCAGTTACAGAATCTGATGGATTTTTTGAGCATTTATTAGAAATCCAAATAGCTTATCGAACACCATTTGCAGTCTACAGATGTTAGTAAATCAAGCAAGTTTAGAAAATTTACTTGGGAAAGAGAAGAAAGTATTGAGGATCATTAACTGAAAGCAATTGTAAAACGAGGCAACTAAATGGTTAGGTTCAGGAACAAAAAAACTCTACCAAAATGTCATTATTATCTTAATATTTGCCACTAGCCTTCCTGGAACTCAACCCACCCTTTGATATTTTATCATATACCACCAACACCTTGTAATACAAAAACTAGAATACAAACTAAAAAGATCAGATAAAGGCTTTGATCCATATTAAGTGCTTATATAACAAAATAACATCCGAATTTTATTATTTACAGCAATATGAAAAACATCATATTTACATTAAAAAAAAAGTGTGATGCTATAAACTGAAACCTTAAATGGGTTGAAAGTGGCAGCTGTTTTGAATTTTGTTATTTTACATTGTTTGAAACCTTTTATATTATTTGTTGTTTTCTTACTGCTATGTGAAATTTCTGCCCTTCTCAACTTCATTCACAAATTTCGCCAATAAAGAGAAAAGATGACAGAATTTGACCAACGCATCTAGCTAGAGGAGACACAATATAAAATTGTCCAAGAAAAGCATCATATGCTTTGCCTCCTAAATCAAATTATTGGCTTTCATTTGTTTATTAAGTGAATTTTCCTTTTTCTCACTATAAAAAGAGGTTAGCAATCACATCCAAAATCATACCTAATGACAATGTAACAGACAGACTCTAGACTCTAAGCCAGGTACGCTTTCATGTGTTTATATACTCATTTTCTTTTGTTTTAACTTCTAGGAATTTTATTCTTCTTTATAATATGATCATTCAACAGCAAATATACAAGCTTACTTTTTTTTTTTTTTTTTTGTTATTTATATAATATTGTTATATGTAGGATTTGAAATATAGCGATCAAAGATCATACTTGAACGTGCTATAAATGTCTATGGTTATAGCAAAGGATAAGGAACCGGACTTAGAAGAGATCCGACATGAGCATCCACTCAATCTCATAGATCTGCAACTAATATATCAAGACTACCAAGAAGATGATGATGATATCAGCGACGATGATCTTATCACACTTCAAAAATTCGTGCGTTCGTGTGATAGGTGTGGTAAAACTATTGACTGGTACCATCGTTTTTATTATCGATGTATCCAGTCATCATGTTACTACTCGATACACAAATTCTGTGCAGAACTACCCATAACGTTACAGCATTCAAATCACCCTGCTCATACCCTTGTCCTTGAAAAAAATGAAAAATATATAGAATGTCAACATTGTGAAGAAAGTCGATATGGCATATATTATCGTTGTTATGTTTGCAAATATCTAATTGATCTACCTTGTGCTACACTTGTGGATCAAAATACGATCCATCACCCCGGCCACCCACACCCATTAGTATCAGTAAGAAACGACGATATTTTGTGCTTGTGTTTTGCTTGTTCGAAGAGTCATAAAGGGGCTTTCTATCATTGTATCATGTGTCTAAACTTCTCAATCCATGTTAATTGTGTTTCTCTTCCTTTAAAGTTATCACTTCAAGATAACCGTTTTAACCATCCACATCTACTCACCCTTTCATATTCCGTTTCCGGTTTACCATATGATTGCAAATGCCCGGTATGTGGAATATATTTTAAAAAGGAAAGCTGGATTTATAAATGCAGTAAATGTCTATATTATATTCATCTAGATTGCGCAACATCAAGAAGTGAAGCCTTTATGTCCAACTTCTTAGCAGGTAAATCTTATTTTTTTTCCTTCAACTTTTACTACATACATATTCGGCTCTAGTTCTAATCATTTCAAGATAGTCTAGTGGTTGCGCTCTTGATATCCTCACACGAGGTCTCATGTTCAAACCTCACAACCATTATATCTTGAGCTTAAGGGAAAAGGTCATAAACTCATAAATTGTGACATAAGAACTTACTTACGTCGCGTAAAGTCCGAGTAAAAATACTCCCTTTCATTCCCTTTCTTGGAGTATCCTAAACACGTCTGAGTTAAAATACTCCCTTTCATTCCCTTTCATGGAGTACCCTAAACAGGAAACCTGAATCCGTTTAGATTCAATCCTAGTTCTAAAGTTAACAACCCCTAACATAGGTGTTGTTGCTACTATACATAGATCATTTAGTCTACATCATAACATCTAGTATGATTTTATGTGTTCTGTTTTATCTACACAAATTATCCTATCTTTCATAAAAATGTAGAAAGTTTATGACTTGTGATTTCTAATGTAGGAGGCTTAGGCAATACCGTAAAAAATTTCAAGCAGTAGATTACCCTCATCTCATCCAATTCCCACTCCTTGATGAAACATACAATATTATCCCATTGATGATCAAAGAGGTCACTTCTCGAGATATTAAGCAAACTATAGATGAAAATGGACACCTCATTCATTTCATCCATGAACATCCATTAATCTTAATTCAGGAAGATAACACCACGCCAAGTAGCTCACGAACCAAGTTGATTCAATTTCATAGCCCTATGAAGAGGATTAGACTATTATGCAACGGATGTTCAAGACCGTTAACATCATTTCCATATTACAAATGCTCAAAAGAAGATGAGTGCTCTGAATTTGTTCTCCATGAGTGGTGCACTCAACTAGATGTCGAATTGGAAAGATTTCCTACCCACTCGAAGCACCCCCTTCGCCTCATGTCAAACGTGCCTAACAACGTACATGGTGTGTTTACATGTACCTTATGCAAATTCCTCTGCAATGGCTTTGCATATGGTTGTCACACATGTAAATACTACATTGATATCAATTGTGCATACATGGCAAAAAATATTGTACATGAAGCACACCCAAATCACCTACTTTCAAGAGAACGTGCTTTATCGGAAGCTCACTTAGATACATGCAGTGCATGTTTTAATCAATTTGGATATGATTTCCGTTTCACATGTGGTGATTGTGATTTCAAATTGCACCACAAATGTGCTTTGTATCTAGTTAAAACGATTAGGCACAAGTATGATAAGCATTCATTGAGGTTGAGTTACTCCCCAATTCAGAACCATAAGAGTGATTACTTTTGTGAAATATGTGAGAATGAACTCAATCCATACAAGTGGTTTTATCATTGTTCAGAGTGCGCCCAGTCAATTCATTCCAATTGTGCTCCTCTAATTCTTAATTTCGAACAAGTTGAACTAGATCCATATGATATCGGTGTTTCTAGGTATATCAATTTAAAGTTTGGAGGTGTATTTGAGACTGATGATCATTCGCATCCTCTGTCACTGGTTATAGAGACTGGAGGTCATGCTCGTTGCTCAAAGTGTACGCGTCCATTAAAACACAGTTTGGTGTTCAAGTGCTTACAGTGTGAGTTTGGTCTTCATTACAGTTGTCCTCGATTCTTAAAATTTAAAAAACCTATCATGGATCGCCGACGGCGTTACATAGCTAAAATAATAAGAACGAAAGTCGTCAGACCCACGACAATTCAACACCGTGCTTCGATAAATGATTCCGTGAGTAGCTCTCAAGTTCCATCATTGGCAGAAGTGGCGGAACTTGAACTTTCATAATGGCAGGGCTAGAATTGTTTGTTGTATGAAATTTTATATACGTACTTATAAGAATATACCCGCGTCGGGCTGTATGTAAATGGTTATATTGAACCTTAAGAGTTAAGACCATCGTATATGATATATATTAAAAGGCGGACACATATGTAAACTCAACTTTGACCATTATTGATTGCAAAATTGAAGTCAAGTAGTCAATTAAATCCAAAATAGTGAAGTGACCCGTAAATTTACGGGTTAGTTAACAATTATTGTGATAGATTGTTATTTTGGTACAAAAATATTAAGGTGAAATCACAGATTTATTAGAAAGATTATATACAAAAAAAAAAAAAAAAAATAGTAGTAAATGGTCTGAATAGATAAAAAAAAAAAAAAAGAAGAAGACTTTTTTATTATCCGCCACTTTAAGCCATTTTGACACCCATTCACATTCACCTTTGATTCTTCTTGTTTAACTCATTCGACACCCATTCACATTAAAACCACATTTCCAGCTTCATATATTAACTTTTGTGTTTCCATTTTGATCCAATCATATATGTGCATACATAATGTAAATGTAAAAGTGAACTAAAAAATGAATTTATAACTGAATAATCACATTAAACCGACATATTGTGAGTTTAAAGAGAACTGTATGAACACTTTATTTCATGTCTAAAAGTAATAAGCACAAAATGGAATTGAAATTTATAGAGAATCTGGTAAACGGAGGCTTTTGCATCTTATCATCACCAACAATAACAATAGTAACTTTCATAATCCTAAAGAATAAGAGTAGATGTAATCAACACCAAAAGTACTATCAATGAATTAAAAAATAAGAGTAGATGCATTTGATAATCGTAAACAACAACAGAACACTAAAATCATTTATAACTTAACAAATTACTCTCTACTCTAAGCTTGACTAAACAGTTGCATATTACAATTAGCTAAAACAGAAGCAATTCTTAATCCTGAACGCTTATGCAGAGCATCTAGCCATATAAACTATGCTGAAATAAAAATTCTTGATCTCAAAATCGTTATTTATAACAATGATAAATATAAACCAAGCATACATCTCAAATTTCAGTGGCTGGATGAGGTAGTCCTTAATTCAGTCTCATGTTCACATAACCATGTTCAACCTCTACACTTTAACCTAAAGAGGAGTCGTTGGTTGTGCTGATTAATATCATAAAATAATTGTACCTAACCAATATCATACCCAAGATTATAGTGTGTATCATGAACTTATACTTTACCAATAACATAACCAATTGCAAATAAATTTAATTTGTGACTTCATCAATTCAAATTTCAAAGTACATAATCTGCACAACTTATAACAACCCTTCTTAATGTTTTACATTTCTTAGACAAATGGCTTGTAACATGTTTAAAATTAAAAGATCAATTATTAGATACCAAATAATACCTTCTTACTATAACTCATAATTATGAATCTAACACCATTTATGTCCACTGTCATGTAATTAAAAGCTCCTAATCTGCAAACTTAAACAACCCAACACTAATTAATTACCTCTAATAGACATATATTCATCAAGCATTATCATCCATCTTAATATCTACCAGTTTCACTATTATGAACCATCATAAACCAAAATAAACACATGAAAAATAATTGAAAAAAATCAAAAGTTAACATACCAAACATAGACATACCTTAGCATGGTTACAAAATTTGTAATTTATCATATTCGATAGACTGAGTCGATGTTCTACCTACAACTGTGAATCAAAGCATTAAAACACACATAACAAATTTAGAATAATATAGAACTACATTGATAGACAACAACTAATAATTTATACCATAACAATGGTAAACAATTTACCAGACACTGCTTCGTATGTATTGATAATTCAGTTTTGAGGGATCTTTATGAATTATGAATTGAACTTAAAGAGTTGCATGCTATGAGCGATCTTTATAAGAAACACAAATATAACCATTATAAAACTACTATTCAAATCAAACTTATAAAACTACCTTGAGTATTAGACTATTAGCAAATAGCCTGAGAAATATTTTCTTTACCATCATTTTTATCACCCCTGCCAGTCTTCATCGTAACTACCAAACAAAAACAAAATTAAATCTTAAACGAACAGTAGAAGAAAAATAGCTAAACATTTCCTCAAACCCATTGCATAATGAAAGTGTTAGATAAACTATTTCATAAGTTTTTACTGATAAATAAGCATAGAATAATGATAAAAAAAACAATCAATCACCTCTTTAGCCCAAACACCCATAGACCTCTTGACATTTTCCATCAAAAGTGATTTCTCAGTTCCCGGACAGCCACAAATATACAAACTCCCAGCCTTCTCTTGTTCAACACATTCCTTACAAAATTCTAATATCCTTTTCTGTTCATATTCATGGCACACATTCGATGATGGTGCTGTCGAAACCAGATTCAGATATTTAGAAAATGGTTCAAACAAAAAGTCTTAAATCAAAATCCAAACATAACAGGTAAAAAATCGAAACAAAACAGGTGAAGATCCGAACCTGAAAGTTGCAGCGGCGGTTATTGTAACGACCCTGGTTTTTCCAACGTTTTATTATTAATAATTTATTATTAATGCCTGCGTTTTAATAAACGTATTATTATACGTGTTACTTGTTACCGTATTTAACTTTACATGCCCGATTTGTCTTTGTGACACACGTACTTTTCAAGAATAATATTTAGAATATTATTTGCATTCATGATTAATTTTTATTAATCATTTTAACTAACTAAGATTACTAGTTAATTACTTGGGCTTTTATTTAGATTATTGCTTATTTGGACTTGGGCTTGTGTTAATGGACTTAGAAGCCCACCCTACTTATCTTAATGGACTAATTAGCCCAACATTATGTTAATGATGCTTTAAGCTTAATCATGGAGTAACTAGTTCATGAGGAATCTTGTTACTTGTATATTTACACCTCATTCCAACACCATTTAGCTTTATTACTTCTTCAAGCTCTCACCACCTCCCCATGTAGGAAAGAGCATTTGATCCCTTCCTTTTTTGGCCCTTGACCGTCGGCCTAGGTAGTGTACAAGGGAGGTTTTGTTTTCAATTTTTGTATTACTTATTCACTAGTTTACTTCACATTTACACACACTTCATGTTACTTCTCATTTTCTCTCAAGTTTTCTCTCATATTGTGAGTTCTTTCAAGACTTTTCTCCTTCTTTTTCCTGTCCTAAAAAGCGAAATATAAACATACATCATCATCATCATCATCATATGCTTGTTTAATTACTTGTCCTTGTTTGTTGTTTACTTACTTGGTTTGTTGTTGTTTACTTACTAGTTGTAAGAATCAAACTTACTAGTTTAATTCTTCATATTATCTTGTATTTACAAGAACAAACAAGAACCTAAACTTTCTAGTTTATGGTTCTACACTTAATGTTTTAAAAGATTTAAAGTTCATAAGTTTCATATTCATACTTGTGTTCATGTTTGTAGACTTAAATCCTAAGATTCAAACTTTGATTTGAATCTTCCTAAGTATGAAACAAAACATGAACATAATACTTGTACTTTAGTTTATTTCCTTCTTTTGTAAGTACTTTAAAGTTTGTGATGTTGTTATTTTGGTCAAGTGTTACTAGTTAATCTTGATCTCATTTTTCTTGAACCAAAGTTAACTTTGTAAGTTCAAGAACATGGAAGTATAACTTTTTAGTTATAACTTCATATACTTGTGTTGGATCTAAGCTTCTATAGCTTATGGTCTTCTAATTTTGTTGTAAATAAGAGCTTACAAGCTTACATACATTTTACTAGTTGAAAATCTAAGTTTCATAACTTATGGTTTCATTAAAGTGTAGATCCAAGTTTTGTAACTTAGGATCTAACTTAAGAACACTATATCTAGACTTTCTAGTCTAGGATCTTTAAGATCTAGCTAAGATCTAAGTTCTACAACTTAATATCTTGATTATTTAGTTTACTTTCAAGTTTGTAGCTTAATATTACTTTTAGAATTCATGTATGTGTCGGATCTAAGATTTTGATGTAACTTTGGTTCATCAAACTACTTGCAACACTTAAATGAGTTGTACTACTTATCTTAGACTTACACTAGTGTTATGATGATCAAACCTTGGTTAAGATGATGCAAACCCATCAACGATTTGTACACTTGAAGCTATACGCATCAAGGATGAGAACCGTGATGAGCATCAATCACCAAGAACCCACCAGAACACCTTTACTTACTGTTTCTGGAACTGATCAGACTACATGGGATACTTTAAAGTTTATTTTCAGTTAGTTCGGTTCGATTAGATGATTTTCCATTTAGACCTTGTCTTAATCCGAGTTACGGTTTAGGATCTATGGCCTCCCGAAAGTCACTACAGCCTATTAACGTTGTGCTGAAATTTCTGACCTACTCGCACTTAAACCTTCACCATGGTCAAACGAAGACGAGTTTGGTTCTGGAAATTGGTCAGTACCTAGGGGACTCATATACAGAGCCAAGGCCACTAGTCTCACCTCATTTCAGTTTGTATAGAAGTCGTGACGACTGAACGAAATCAGCCCTTGTTTTAAACCCTAGTCTTGACTTAAAACTTACTTTACACTTTTTGTTTAATGATGAATGATGATGGTACTTAAGACCTAATTTACATACATTTAAACCTTTGGGAACGATTTACTGACTTAGTAACTTTTGACTTAGGTTGAGGACCTTTCGGACCAACCACTTGCTTACTATTCCCGCGTATCGACTTTTACTACTTTCCACTGTGAGTTATAGCATCCCTTTTTACTTTAACTATTTTGGGAACTGAGAATACATGCGTATTTTACATTTTAAATACTAGGCACGAGTACTTAAACTTTATATATGTGTGGGTTATACAACGGCATAAACTTTTCCCTTAGCTCAGTAACGTTTAGTCATTGGTCTTTGAACCGGTGAACGCGAATCTTAGATATGGATCCATAGAGTTTGACATCCCCACTCGGGCTAGTAGCACTAGCATTTAACGGGTGTTTAATACTTCGTAAACATATGCACTCGCCAAGTGTACTTTTAGGTGGTGATAAACGTTAAGTTAGTTACCAAGTGCCCACGGTTATACATATACTTTTCATACTGTTTTGAAACGCTGTTGAAGCACTGAAATCTCGTGGCCTACCTTACATTACTGTTATACTTAAACTATAGCTCACAAACCTTTGTGTTGACGTTTTTAAGCATGTTTTTCTCGGGTGCTTAAGGTTTGCTTGCTTCCGCTGCTGTACTAGTCATGCTTTGTAGACACCCGCTGCGCTTGTTAGAGTTGTCACCGCATGAAACATTTTATTTGCATTCAAACTATGTTACCTTTTGAAACAATGATTTGTAACGACCATTGGGTCACGTACTATTACTAATTGCTTCTGTTCACTGAAGCATACTTTTGTTGTAAGACATTTGATGTTGGTTAAGACATCACCTTTATTCATGAATGCAAACTTTTTTGAAACAACATATAGTATTTGACCTTGTAATGATCCTGTTGTTGATAATTCGTACACGATGGTTTATACGGGGCATCACATTTGGTATCAGAGCATTGGTTGTAGGGAATTAGGTTGCATTAGTGAGTCTGAACCTACCCGAGTAGGATTCACTAATAAGACTAATCTACAACTTGCTAGTTTACTTGTTTTTGCGGAACTTACTGCATGCTGCTGCTTACTTTTACTGCTATATGCCGTATGCTACTACATGATTTCACTACTGCATGCTATTATCTGTTTTCAATTGCATGTTACTTGTCGTTATTGCCATGCTACTTACTGATATAGATGATCTGGAATGTCGTAGTTACTTTGCCTAATACGTGCTTGCTTTATGACTTACTGACATGGAAAAAGTTATTTTTCCTTGTTTAGATGTCGGATATTCCACCTGTTATCATTTTGGAGAGCGACTCAGACTCATTCGCCACCTCACCTACCATTGTTGCTGACTTGATCCCGTCATCTACACCCTCCAGTGACTCATGCGCTTCGTCCTCCGGAGCTAGTAGCCATGCACCCGGCCCAGTGATTACCTCAGACGGAGCCGAGGACCCACCGGAGATTCCAGCTCCACTTGCCCCAGGACCTCCGGAGCCACAGCACCATCCCGGTGGTGCTGTGATTCCCGCGGAACTTGGGGAAGGTCCGGTCCGTAATGAGCATAACCATTGGTGCCGACGCCTTCCTGATGGACGTCTCGTGCCGACCCCGCCTTTCAGATACCGACTGATGATGGCCGCCCGAGGAGAGCCACCCGTGCAGCCACACCCAGCCGATCTAGACGACCCATCATCCGCCGACTCATCATCTGATGACTCATCCTTTGACGACTCTAGCGACGAGGATTCCGACGATGACTCCGACGAGGAGGACCCTGATGAGGCCCCTGTACAGCCACCCTCCACCCCGCCGAAGAAGCGGTACCGTTTTGATGGTACCGTTATTCCAGGGATTAACGGAGGGAGATCATCCGTTAACGCACATGGACTGAGGACTAGAGTTACCACCCGTAAGCGGCTTGTGCCGTATCCTGCTGATCCCTTCATCCGTAAGCCTTACCGCTGTGCACCATCCACTTCTGGAGCCGGACCATCTGCACCACCCGTACCGACTGCACCGCCTGCCCCACCATCTCCCTCTGTCGAGGAACTGACGAGAGAGGTGGAGATCCTCCGTGCTCGGGTAGCTGAGCTCGAGGACCAGATGTCCCACGTAATGGACATCCTACACCCACCATCACCATAGGACATTTGTAGTAGATTTCATTATGTAATCTCATTTGTAGTTTTATGTTTTACTTATATATTGTACGAACATATGCGGATGTATGCAACTTATTATTAATGAATGAAACTTTGTGTTGTTTAATTCTTGCACAGTGTTCTATTTACGTTACTCTATGATGACTTTGTGGTATCTGTATCTATTTGCGTTACTTAATTAGCATGTGTTGTGTTGATTCCATGCTAGATACCATGTACTGTATTATTACTATTTGATTACTGGATTTTGACTTGAGTCAAAAATTTTGTTTAGAACATCAATGGCCAACGGAAGATCAACACCCACCGCAGCCCAAATCGAGGAAATGATCAATGAACGAGTCGCCTCAGCTTTAGCAGAAATGAACCCCCAAGCTCCACCGCCACCGGTTATCCAGCCCATTCGTAATGGGTGCACATACAAAGAGTTTCAAAGCTGCAAGCCCCACAACTTTAGTGGAACTGAGGGGCCAGTTGGTCTCACTAGGTGGTTTGAGAAATTAAAATCTGTTTTTCGAGTTAGTAACTGCTCAGAGGCGAACAAAACCAAGTATGCTTCATGTACGCTGTCAGACAGCGCACTAACTTGGTGGAACACTCTGGCTCAAGCAAAGGGTATTGATGAGGCATATACCACTTCATGGGAAGAGTTTAAGGGGGCCATGATTGAGGAATATTGCCCTAGGACCGAGATCCAGAAAATGGAGATTAAGTTTATGCAGTTGATGGTTGTGGGAAACGATCTCGATGGTTACAACCGTAGGTATCTTCAATTAGCCCTGATGTGTCCTACCATGGTTACCCCGGAGTTTAAGCGTATGGAAAGGTATTTATGGGGACTTCCTAAGTCCATTAAGGGAAATGTCACCTCGTCTAAGCCACCTAATGTCCCGGAAGCAATGCGCATGGCGCACACCTTAATGAACCAAATTATCATCGATGAACCGGAAAAGGCAAAATCTGAAGCGGGTAGTAGTGATAAGCGTAAGTGGGATAACAACAAGGGGAGAGCCTATGATCAAACCCCCGTCAAGAGGCACAACGATGGGAGGAACCCCAATCCGAACACCAACTCGAACCCCAACTACATGGGTAGTCTGCTACAGTGCAAGAGGTGCTACAAGCACCATACCGGGTACTGTAACGTTGTCTGTGAAAAGTGCAAAAGGACCGGGCATATTGGCAAGGACTGCAAGATCACCACCATGACTGGGAAGCCGAACCCCAATGGACTGAGAAAGTGCTATGAATGCAAACAGACGGGCCACTTCAGAAATGAGTGTCCCAACAAGTGAAAGGACGGCGGACCACCGCGTGGCAGAGCTTTCAATGTAAACGCAAGGGATGCTCGTGAGAACCCCGACTTGGTGACAGGTATATTCACTATCAACAATCTATTAGCTTCTGTCCTATTTGATATTGGTGCCGATAGAAGTTATGTATGTAGACACTTTTGCTCTAAGATAAATTGGTCGTTAGTTCCTTTAAAAGAGAGTATGCTTGTAGAGGTAGCAAATGGAAAACTTGAGAAAGTTGACCAAGTTAGTCGAGGAGCTATTATCAATATAGCTGGTATGGATTTCGAGATTGACTTGATACCCATTAAGTTGGGAAGCTTTGATGTTATTGTCGGTATGGACTGGTTGACCAAGATAAGGGCCGGCATTATCTGTGGAGATAAAGCTCTTCGTATACCGCACAGAAATGGTGCGCCACTGATTATTTACGGAGAGAGATGTAGCTCGAAACTGAATCTCATTAGTTGCATGAAAGCGCAAAAGATCATGAAGAAAGGACGTCTTGCTATTTTAGCACATATGATAGCATTAGAAATCGAAGTGAAGAGCGTGGAGGACGTACGAATTTTCCGATGTCTTTCCGGAAGAATTACCTGGATTACCGCCACCGAGAGCAGTAGAGTTTCAGATCGATTTAGTGCCAGGAGCTGCTCCTGTAGCTCGCGCACCTTATCGACTCGCACCTTCCGAAATGCAAGAGTTACAGAGCCAATTACAAGAAATGCTTTACCGTGGATTTATCCAACCAAGTTTCTCACCTTGGGGCGCACCTGTTTTTGTTTGTGAAGAAGAAGGACGGATCCTTCCGCATGTGTATCGACTACCGTGAAATCAACAAATTGACGATCAAGAATCGGTATCATCTTCCCCGAATTGACGATCTTTTTGATCAACTACAAGGATCGAGCGTTTACTCTAAGATCGATTTGTGATCCGGTTATCACCAGTTGAGGGTGAAAGAGAGAGACGTGATGAAGACTGCATTCAGAACTCGTTATGGTCATTATGAGTTTCTCGTGATACCATTCGGTTTAACCAACGCACATGCCATGTTTATGGATCTCATGAATCATGTCTGCAAGCCATACCTGGATAAGTTCGTTATCGTCTTCATAGATGATATCCTCATCTACTCCAAAAGCGAAGAAGAATATGAGCAACATCTACGATTAGTGCTTGAACTCTTGAGACAAGAGCAACTTTACGCCAAATTCTCCAAGTGTGAGTTTTGGTTGAAGGAAGTCCAATTTCTGGGTCACGTTGTGAGTGATCAAGGTATCAAAGTTGATCCCGCAAATATTGAAGCTATCAGCAAGTGGGAAACCCCCACTACTCCGACTCACATCCGCCAATTTCTAGGCCTCACCGGTTACTACCAAAGATTTATTGAAGGTTTCTCTCTGATTGCGCGTCCTTTGACCGCGCTGACTCATAAAGGGAAGAAGTTCATTTGGGAACCCGAACAGGAATTTGCATTTCAAACCTTGAAGAAGAAGTTAACCACCGCACCAATCTTATCACTTCTTGAAGGCAGTGACGATTTCGTTGTTTATTGCGATGCTTCGAAAAGTGGTTTTGGTTGTGTACTGATGCAACAAACAAAGGTTATCGCTTACGCCTCTCGCCAACTGAAGATTCACGAGCGAAACTACACTACTCACGATCTCGAGCTTGGAGCCGTTGTCTTTGCATTAAAACTGTGGAGACACTATCTTTATGGAACAAATAGCACTATTTTCACCGATCATAAAAGCCTCCAACACATCTTCGATCAGAAGCAACTAAATATGAGATAGCGTCGATGGATCGAGACGCTGAACAACTATGATTGTGAACTTCGTTATCACCCTGGCAAGGCCAATGTTGTAGCTGACGCTTTGAGCCGAAAGGAGAGGATGGCACCTCTTCGTGTTCGGGCACTGAACATCACCATTCATTCGAACCTCAATAGCCAGATCCGAGCAGCCCAAGATGAGGCTCTCAAGGAGGAGAATATATCTCATGAATACTTGAACATTCTCGTTTCTCAATTCGAGGTTAAGGAGTCTGGACTCTGATGCTATGCCGAAAGAATTTGGGTACCTCGTTACGGAGATTTACGGAACCTTATACTAGATGAAGCCCACAAGTCGAGATATTTGATTCATCCAGGAGCCGGTAAAATGTACCACGATCTCAAGGAACAGTATTGGTGGCCTAATCTTAAGAAGGACGTTGCAACTTATGTTGGTAAGTGTTTGACTTGCTCAAAAGTTAAGGCCGAGCATCAAAGGCCTTCTGGGTTGCTTCAGCAACCGGAAATCCCGCAATGGAAGTGGGAAAGGATAACGATGGATTTCATTATGAAGCTACCAAAGACGGTGGGCGGATATGATACCATTTGGGTTATCGTTGACCGTCTTACCAAATCTGCACACTTTTTAGCCATGAAGGAAACTGATACTGAAATGTCCCGTTCTTATTGATTAAAAATGTTCCATATTAATTGATTTCGTTGTGAGGTTTTGACCTCTATATGAGACGTTTTTCAAAGACTGCATTCATTTTTAAAACAAACCATAACCTTTATTTCATAGATAAAGGTTTTAAAAAGCTTTACGTAGATTATCAAATAATGATAATCTAAAATATCCTGTTTACACACGACCATTACATAATGGTTTACAATACAAATATGTTACAACAAAATAAGTTTCTTGAATGCAGTTTTTACACAATATCATACAAGCATGGACTCCAAATCTCGTCCTTATTTAAGTATGCGACAGCGGAAGCTCTTAATAATCACCTGAGAATAAACATGCTTAAAACGTCAACAAAAATGTTGGTGAGTTATAGGTTTAACCTATATATATCAAATCATAATAATAGACCACAAGATTTCATATTTCAATACACATCCCATACATAGAGATAAAAATCATTCATATGGTGAACACCTGGTAACCAACATTAACAAGATGCATATATAAGAATATCCCCATCATTCCGGGACACCCTTCGGATATGATATAAATTTCGAAGTACTAAAGCATCCGGTACTTTGGATGGGGTTTGTTAGGCCCAATAGATCTATCTTTAGGATTCGCGTCAATTAGGGTGTCTGTTCCCTAATTCTTAGATTACCAGACTTAATAAAAAGGGGCATATTCGATTTCGATAATTCAACCATAGAATGTAGTTTCACGTACTTGTGTCTATTTTGTAAATCATTTATAAAACCTGCATGTATTCTCATCCCAAAAATATTAGATTTTAAAAGTGGGACTATAACTCACTTTCACAGATTTTTACTTCGTTGGGAAGTAAGACTTGGCCACTGGTTGATTCACGAACCTATAACAATATATACATATATATCAAAGTATGTTCAAAATATATTTACAACACTTTTAATATATTTTGATGTTTTAAGTTTATTAAGTCAGCTGTCCTCGTTAGTAACCTACAACTAGTTGTCCACAATTAGATGTACAGAAATAAATTGATAAATATTATCTTGAATCAATCCACGAACCAGTGTATACGTATCTCAGTATTGATCACAACTCAAACTATATATGTTTTGGAATCAACCTCAACCCTGTATAGCTAACTCCAACATTCACATATAGAGTGTCTATGGTTGTTCCAAAATATATATAGATGTGTCGACATGATAGGTCGAAACATTGTATACGTGTCTATGGTATCTCAAGATTACATAATATACAATACAAGTTGATTAAGTTATGGTTGGAATAGATTTGTTACCAATTTTCACGTAGCTAAAATGAGAAAAATTATCCAATCTTGTTTTACCCATAACTTCTTCATTTTAAATCCGTTTTGAGTGAATCAAATTGCTATGGTTTCATATTGAACTCTATTTTATGAATCTAAACAGAAAAAGTATAGGTTTATAGTCGGAAAAATAAGTTACAAGTCGTTTTTGTAAAGGTAGTCATTTCAGTCGAAAGAACGACGTCTAGATGACCATTTTAGAAAACATACTTCCACTTTGAGTTTAACCATAATTTTTGGATATAGTTTCATGTTCATAATAAAAATTATTTTCTCAGAATAACAACTTTTAAATCAAAGTTTATCATAGTTTTTAATTAACTAACCCAAAATAGCCCGCGGTGTTACTACGACGGCGTAAATCCGGTTTTACGGTATTTTTCGTGTTTCCAGGTTTTAAATCATTAAGTTAGCATATCATATAGATATAGAACATGTGTTTAGTTGATTTTAAAAGTCAAGTTATAAGGATTAACTTTTGTTTGCGAACAAGTTTAGAATTAACTAAACTATGTTCTAGTGATTACAAGTTTAAACCTTCGAATAAGATAGCTTTATATGTATGAATCGAATGATGTTATGAACATCATTACTACCTTAAGTTCCTTGGATAAACCTACTGGAAAAGAGAAAAATGGATCTAGCTTCAACGGATCCTTGGATGGCTCGAAGTTCTTGAAGCAGAATCATGACACGAAAACAAGTTCAAGTAAGATCATCACTTGAAATAAGATTGTTATAGTTATAGAAATTGAACCAAAGTTTGAATATGATTATTACCTTGTATTAGAATGATAACCTACTGTAAGAAACATTGATTTCTTGAGGTTGGATGATCACCTTACAAGATTGGAAGTGAGCTAGCAAACTTGAAAGTATTCTTGATTTTATGTAACTAGAACTTGTAAAATATATGAAGAACACTTAGAACTTGAAGATAGAACTTGAGAGAGATCAATTAGATGAAGAAAATTGAAGAATGAAAGTGTTTGTAGGTGTTTTTGGTCGTTGGTGTATGGATTAGATATAAAGGATATGTAATTTTGTTTTCATGTAAATAAGTCATGAATGATTACTCATATTTTTGTAATTTTATGAGATATTTCATGCTAGTTGCCAAATGATGGTTCCCACATGCGTTAGGTGACTCACATGGGCTGCTAAGAGTGGATCATTGGAGTGTATATACCAATAGTACATACATCTAAAAGCTGTGTATTGTACGAGTACGAATACGGGTGCATACGAGTAGAATTGTTGATGAAACTGAACGAGGATGTAATTGTAAGCATTTTTGTTAAGTAGAAGTATTTTGATAAGTGTCTTGAAGTCTTTCAAAAGTGTATGAATACATATTAAAACACTACATGTATATACATTTTAACTGAGTCGTTAAGTCATCGTTAGTCGTTACATGTAAATGTTGTTTTGAAACCTTTAGGTTAACGATCTTGTTGAATGTTGTTAACCCATTATTTATTATAACAAATGAGATGTTAAATTATTATATTATCATGATATTATGATATATAATATATCTCAGTATGATGTATATACAGTTAAATGTCGTTACAACGATAATCGTTACATATATGTCTCGTTTCAAAATCATTAAGTTAGTAGTCTTATTTTTACATATGTATTTCATTGTTAATACACTTAATAATATATTTACTTATCATTTAACATAATTAACCAAGTGTATAAATATCTTAATATGATTCATATGTACCTAGTAAGACTTTGTTATAACGATAATCGTTATATATATCGTTTTCGAGTTTCTTAAATTAATAGTCTCATTTTTATGTATATAACTCATTGTTAAAATACCTAATGAGATACATACTTATAATAAAAACATGTTAACTATATATATAACCATATATATGTTATCGTATAGTTTTTACAAGTTTTAACGTTCGTGAATCACCGGTCAACTTGGGTGGTCAATTGTCTATATGAAACATATTTCAATTAATCAAGTCTTAACAAGTTTGATTGCTTAACATGTTGGAAATATTTAATCATGTAAATATCAATCTCCATTAATATATATAAACATGGAAAAGTTCGGGTCACTACAGTACCTACCCGTTAAATAAATTTCGTCCCGAAATTTTAAGCTGTTGAAGGTGTTGACAAATCTTCTGAAAATAGATGCGGGTATTTCTTCTTCATCTGATCTTCACGCTCCCAGGTGAACTCGGGTCCTCTACGAGCATTCCATCGAACCTTAACAATTGGTATCTTGTTTTGCTTAAGTCTTTTAACCTCACGATCCATTATTTCGACGGGTTCTTCGATGAATTGAAGTTTTTCGTTGATTTGGATTTCATCTAACGGAATAGTGAGATCTTCTTTAGCAAAACATTTCTTCAAATTCGAGACGTGGAAAGTGTTATGTACAGCCGCGAGTTGTTGAGGTAACTCAAGTCGGTAAGCTACTGGTCTGACACGATCAATAATCTTGAATGGTCCAATATACCTTGGATTTAATTTCCCTCGTTTACCAAATCGAACAACGCCTTTCCAAGGTGCAACTTTAAGCATGACCATCTCTCCAATTTCAAATTCTATATCTTTTCTTTTAATGTCAGCGTAGCTCTTTTGTCGACTTTGGGCGGTTTTCAACCGTTGTTGAATTTGGATGATCTTCTCGGTAGTTTCTTGTATAATCTCCGGACCCGTAATCTGTCTATCCCCCACTTCACTCCAACAAATCGGAGACCTGCACTTTCTACCATAAAGTGCTTCAAACGGCGCCATCTCAATGCTTGAATGGTAGCTGTTGTTGTAGGAAAATTCTGCTAACGGTAGATGTCGATCCCAACTGTTTCCGAAATCAATAACACATGCTCGTAGCATGTCTTCAAGGGTTTGTATCGTCCTTTCGCTCTGCCCATCAGTTTGTGGATGATAGGCAGTACTCATGTCTAGACGAGTTCCTAATGCTTGCTGTAATGTCTGCCAGAATCTTGAAATAAATCTGCCATCCCTATCAGAGATAATAGAGATTGGTATTCCATGTCTGGAGACGACTTCCTTCAAATACAGTCGTGCTAACTTCTCCATCTTGTCATCTTCTCTTATTGGTAAGAAGTGTGCTGATTTGGTTAGACGATCAACTATTACCCAAATAGTATCAAAACCACTTGCAGTCCTTGGCAATTTAGTGATGAAATCCATGGTAATGTTTTCCCATTTCCATTCCGGGATTTCGGGTTGTTGAAGTAGACCTGATGGTTTCTGATGCTCAGCTTTGACCTTAGAACACGTCAAACATTCTCCTACGTATTTAGCAACATCGGCTTTCATACCCGGCCACCAAAAATGTTTCTTGAGATCCTTGTACATCTTCCCCGTTCCAGGATGTATTGAGTATCTGGTTTTATGAGCTTCTCTAAGTACCATTTCTCTCATATCTCCAAATTTTGGTACCCAAATCCTTTCAGCCCTATACCGGGTTCCGTCTTCCCGAATATTAAGATGCTTCTCCGATCCTTTGGGTATTTCATCCTTTAAATTTCCCTCTTTTAAAACTCCTTGTTGCGCCTCCTTTATTTGAGTAGTAAGGTTATTATGAATCATTATATTCATAGATTTTACTCGAATGGGTTCTCTGTCCTTCCTGCTCAAGGCATCGGCTACCACATTTGCCTTCCCCGGGTGGTAACGAATCTTAAAGTCGTAATCATTCAATAATTCAATCCACCTACGCTGCCTCATATTCAGTTGTTTCTGATTAAATATGTGTTGAAGACTTTTGTGGTCGGTATATATAATACTTTTGACCCCATATAAGTAGTGCCTCCAAGTCTTTAATGCAAAAACAACCGCGCCTAATTCCAAATCATGCGTCGTATAATTTTGCTCGTGAATCTTCAATTGTCTAGACGCATAAGCAATCACCTTCGTTCGTTGCATTAATACACAACCGAGACCTTGCTTTGATGCGTCACAATAAATCACAAAATCATCATTCCCTTCAGGCAATGACAATATAGGTGCCGTAGTTAGCTTTTTCTTCAATAACTGAAACGCTTTCTCTTGTTCATCCTTCCATTCAAATTTCTTCCCTTTATGCGTTAATGCAGTCAAGGGTTTTGCTATTCTGGAAAAGTCTTGGATGAACCTTCTGTAGTAACCAGCTAGTCCTAAAAACTGGCGTATGTGTTTCGGAGTTTTCGGGGTTTCCCACTTTTCAACAGTTTCTATCTTTGCCGGATCCACCTTAATACCTTCTTTGTTTACTATGTGACCGAGGAATTGAACTTCTTCCAACCAAAATGCACACTTTGAAAACTTAGCGTACAATTCTTCCTTCCTCAATACTTCTAACACCTTTCTCAAATGTTCACCGTGTTCTTGGTCATTCTTTGAGTAAATAAGTATGTCATCAATGAAAACAATGACAAACTTGTCAAGGTATGGTCCACACACTCGGTTCATAAGGTCCATGAACACAGCTGGTGCATTAGTTAAACCAAACGGCATGACCATAAACTCGTAATGACCGTAACGTGTTCTGAAAGCAGTCTTTGGAATATCATCTTCTTTCACCCGCATTTGATGATACCCGGAACGTAAGTCAATCTTTGAATAAACAGACGAGCCTTGTAGTTAATCAAATAAGTCATCGATTCGCGGTAGTGGGTAGCGTTTCTTGATGGTAAGTTTTTTCAACTCTCGGTAGTCGATACACAACCTGAATGTACCATCTTTCTTCTTGACAAACAAAACAGGAGCTCCCCACGGTGATGTGCTTGGTCGAATGAAACCACGCTCTAAAAGTTCTTGTAATTGGCTTTGCAGTTCTTTCATCTCGCTGGGTGCGAGTCTGTAAGGAGCACGAGCTATTGGTGCAGCTCCTGGTACAAGATCTATTTGAAATTCAACGGATCGATGTGGGGGTAATCCCGGTAATTCTTTCGAAAATACATCGGGAAATTCTTTTGCAATGGGAACATCATTGATGCTCTTTTCTTCAGTTTGTACTTTCTCGACGTGTGCTAGAACAGCATAGCAACCTTTTCTTATTAGTTTTTGTGCCTTCAAATTACTAATAAGATGTAGCTTCGTGTTGCCCTTTTCTCCGTACACCATTAAGGGTTTTCCTTTTTCTCGTATAATGCGAATTGCATTTTTGTAACAAACGATCTCTGCTTTCACTTCTTTCAACCAGTCCATACCGATTATCACATCAAAACTCCCTAACTCTACTGGTATCAAATCAATCTTAAATGTTTCGCTAACCAGTTTAATTTCTCGATTCCGACATATATTATCTGCTGAAATTAATTTACCATTTGCTAATTCGAGTAAAAATTTACTATCCAAAGGTGTCAATGGACAACTTAATTTAGCACAAAAATCTCTACTCATATAGCTTCTATCCGCACCCGAATCAAATAAAACGTAAGCAGATTTATTGTCAATAAGAAACGTACCCGTAACAAGCTCCGGGTCTTCTTGTGCCTCTGCCGCATTAATATTGAAAACTCTTCCGCGGCCTTGTCCATTCGTGTTCTCCTGGTTCGGGCAATTTCTAATAATGTGGCCCGGTTTTCCACATTTATAACAAACAACATTGGCATAACTTGCTCCGACACTACTTGCTCCGCCATTACTCGTTCCGACACCATTTGTTCCTTTCGTTCTGTTAACCCCTGGTCCATAGACCTCACACTTCGCCGCGCTATGACCATTCCTTTTACACTTGTTGCAAAATTTGGTGCAGAACCCCGAGTGATACTTTTCACACCTTTGGCATAGCTGCTTCTGATTGTTGTTGTTGTTGTTGTTGCGGTTGTTATTGTTGTTGGGATGATTGTTGTAGTTGCTGTTGTTGTTGTTGTTGTTGTTGTTGTTGTTGGGCCGTTTGTTGTAGTTGTGATTGATGTTGCGATTGTTGGGATAATTGTTGCGATTATTGTTGTAATTGCTGTTGTTGTTGTATTGGTGATTCTTATCACCGTTTTCCTCCCACTTTCTTTTGACTTGCTTCACATTGGCCTCTTCAGCAGTCTGTTCTTTAATTCTTTCTTCAATCTGGTTCACTAGTTTGTGAGCCATTCTACATGCCTGTTGTATGGAGGCGGGCTCGTGTGAACTTATATCTTCTTGGATTCTTTCCGGTAATCCTTTCACAAACGCGTCGATCTTCTCTTCCTCATCTTCGAATGCTCCCGGACATAATAGGCACAATTCTGTGAATCGCCTTTCGTACGTGGTAATATCAAATCCTTGGGTTCGTAACCCTCTAAGTTCTGTCTTGAGCTTATTGACCTCGGTTCTGGGACGGTACTTCTCGTTCATCAAGTGCTTGAATGCTGACCACGGTAGTGCGTACGCATCGTCTTGTCCCACTTGCTCTAGATAGGTATTCCACCATGTTAACGCAGAACCTGTGAAGGTATGCGTAGCGTACTTTACTTTGTCCTCTTCAGTACACTTACTTAAGGCAAACACCGATTCGACCTTCTCGGTCCACCGTTTCAATCCGATCGGTCCTTCGATTCCATCAAATTCCAAAGGTTTGCAGGCAGTGAATTCTTTGTATGTGCATCCTACACGATTTCCTGTACTGCTAGATCCAAGGTTATTGTTGGTATGTAGCGCAGCCTGTACTGCGGCTATGTTTGAAGCTAGAAAAGTACGGAATTCCTCTTCATTCATATTCACGGTGTGTCGAGTAGTCGGTGTCATTTCCTTCAAAATAGTTAAATGGAACAAGTTAATCACACAGAATATTAAGAGTAGTTAATAGTATTTCGTAGCATAATATGAACTCATTTATAAAAGCTTTTTCTTCATATTAGCGTTTTATAAGTTTAAATTCGGGTAGTACCTACCCGTTAAGTTCATACTTAGTAGCTAATATACAATTCAACTACTACAATTCTATATGAAAAACTGATTATAATAATATTTCGCGTTCAAACTTTTACACAATATTTTACAAACTTACAATACCGCTTATTTTACATATAGCATGAAATATAGCACACAATAAATTTGATACAAGATGGTTGTGAAGATAATTCTAGCTAGTACACAAGTCGTTCAGCAAAGGCAATAAAGACACGTAATTCATACGTCCAGAAACAAGTCATGCATTCTGGTTTTACTAGGATTACTTCCCATCCTTGGTCTTGTGGAACATAACCGTTATGGCCGTTGATAAGACAGCGTGTTGTAACGTCGTCAAAGGGACGAGGGTTACGTAATGTCCAACAGTCCCGTAACAATCTAAAAACCTCATTTCTTACCCCAATTACCGACTCCGTCACTTGTGGAAACGTTTTGTTTAATAGTTGTAGCCCGATGTTCTTGTTCTCGCTTTGGTGAGAAGCGAACATTACTAATCCGTAAGCATAACATGCTTCTTTATGTTGCATGTTAGCCGCTTTTTCTAAATCACGAAGTCCAATATTCGGATATATTGAGTCAAAATAATTTCTTAACCCGTTGCGTAAAATAGCATTTGGGTTCCCCGCAATATATGCGTCAAAGTAAACACATCGTAACTTATGGGTTTCCCAATGTGATATCCCCCATCTTTCAAACGAAAGTCTCTTATAAACCAAGACATTCTTGGAACGTTCTTCGAATGTCTTACAAACTGATCTCGCCTTAAATAGTTGTGCCGAGGAATTCTGACCGACTCTAGACAAGATTTCATCAATCATGTCTCCGGGTAGGTCTCTTAAAATATTGGGTTGTCTATCCATTTTGTGTTTTTAAACTGTAAAATAGACAAGAGTTAGATTCATAAAAAAAAATACTTATTAATACAAGCAATTTTTACATATATCATAAAGCATAAGCACACTATATTACATATATTACACCACACGAATACAACTATCTTATTCCGACTCGCTTGTTTCTTCTTCTTCGGTTTTGGTTCGTTTTGCCAAGTTTCTAGGGATATATGATGTTCCCCTAATACGAGCCGTAATTTTCCACATTGGTTTAGAAAAACCTGGTGGTTTAGAGGTTCTCGAGTCATTGTTACAACTTAAGGACTTCGGGGGTTGACGATACATATAAAGTTCATCGGGGTTGGAATTAGATTTCTCTATTTTTATGCTCTTTCCCTTATTATTTTCTTTTGCCTTTTTAAATTCAGTTGGGGTAAATTCTATAACATCATCGGAATTCTCGTCGGAATCCGATTCATCGGAGAATTGGTAATCCTCCCAATATTTTGCTTCCTTGGCGGAAACACCATTGACCATAATTAACCTTGGTCGGTTGGTTGAGGATTTTCTTTTACTTAACCGTTTTATTATTTCCCCCACCGGTTCTATTTCTTCTTCCGGTTCCGATTCTTCTTCCGGTTCCGATTCTTCTTCCGGTTCCGACTCTTCTTCCGGTTCCTCTTCGGGAACTTGTGAATCAGTCCACGAATCATTCCAATTTACATTTGACTCTTCATTATTATTAGGTGAGTCAATGGGACTTGTTCTAGAGGTAGACATCTATCACATAATATCAAACGCGTTAAGAGATTAATATATCACATAATATTCACATGTTAAAAATATATAGTTTCCAACAAAATTTGTTAAGCAATCATTTTTCAAGTAAACACGGTCGAAGTCCAGACTCACTAATGCATCCTAACAAACTCGATAAGACACACTAATGCAAAATTCTGGTTCTCTAAGACCAACGCTCGGATACCAACTGAAATGTCCCGTTCTTATTGATTAAAAACGTTCCATATTAATTGATTTCGTTGCGAGGTTTTGACCTCTATATGAGACGTTTTTCAAAGACTGCATTCATTTTTAAAACAAACCATAACCTTTATTTCATAGATAAAGGTTTTAAAAAGCTTTACGTAGATTATCAAATAATGATAATCTAAAATATCCTGTTTACACACGACCATTACATAATGGTTTACAATACAAATATGTTGCAACAAAATAAGTTTCTTGAATGCAGTTTTTACACAATATCATACAAGCATGGACTCCAAATCTCGTCCTTATTTAAGTATGCGACAGCGGAAGCTCTTAATAATCACCTGAGAATAAACATGCTTAAAACGTCAACAAAAATGTTGGTGAGTTATAGGTTTAACCTATATATATCAAATCATAATAATAGACCACAAGATTTCATATTTCAATACACATCCCATACATAGAGATAAAAATCATTCATATGGTGAACACCTGGTAACCAACATTAACAAGATGCATATATAAGAATATCCCCATCATTCCGGGACACCCTTCGGATATGATATAAATTTCGAAGTACTAAAGCATCCGGTACTTTGGATGGGGTTTGTTAGGCCCAATAGATCTATCTTTAGGATTCACGTCAATTAGGGTGTCTGTTCCCTAATTCTTAGATTACCAGACTTAATAAAAAGGGGCATATTCGATTTCGATAATTCAACCATAGAATGTAGTTTCACGTACTTGTGTCTATTTTGTAAATCATTTATAAAACCTGCATGTATTCTCATCCCAAAAATTTTAGATTTTAAAAGTGGGACTATAACTCACTTTCACAGATTTTTACTTCGTCGGGAAGTAAGACTTGGCCACTGGTTGATTCACGAACCTATAACAATATATACATATATATCAAAGTATGTTCAAAATATATTTACAACACTTTTAATATATTTTGATGTTTTAAGTTTATTAAGTCAGCTGTCCTCGTTAGTAACCTACAACTAGTTGTCCACAATTAGATGTACAGAAATAAATCGATAAATATTATCTTGAATCAATCCACGAACCAGTGTATACGTATCTCAGTATTGATCACAACTCAAACTATATATGTTTTGGAATCAACCTCAACCCTGTATAGCTAACTCCAACATTCACATATAGAGTGTCTATGGTTGTTCCAAAATATATATAGATGTGTCGACATGATAGGTCGAAACATTGTATACGTGTCTATGGTATCTCAAGATTACATAATATACAATACAAGTTGATTAAGTTATGGTTGGAATAGATTTGTTACCAATTTTCACGTAGCTAAAATGAGAAAAATTATCCAATCTTGTTTTACCCATAACTTCTTCATTTTAAATCCGTTTTGAGTGAATCAAATTGCTATGGTTTCATATTGAACTCTATTTTATGAATCTAAACAGAAAAACTATAGGTTTATAGGTTTATAGTCGGAAAAATAAGTTACAAGTCGTTTTTGTAAAGGGAGTCATTTCAGTCGAAAGAACGACGTCTAGATGACCATTTTAGAAAACATACTTCCACTTTGAGTTTAACCATAATTTTTGGATATAGTTTCATGTTCATAATAAAAATCATTTTCTCAGAATAACAACTTTTAAATCAAAGTTTATCATAGTTTTTAATTAACTAACCCAAAACAGCCCGCGGTGTTACTACGACGGCGTAAATCCGGTTTTACGGTGTTTTTCGTGTTTCCAGGTTTTAAATCATTAAGTTAGCATATCATATAGATATAGAACATGTGTTTAGTTGATTTTAAAAGTCAAGTTAGAAGGATTAACTTTTGTTTGCGAACAAGTTTAGAATTAACTAAACTATGTTCTAGTGATTACAAGTTTAAACCTTCGAATAAGATAGCTTTATATGTATGAATCGAATGATGTTATGAACATCATTACTACCTTAAGTTCCTTGGATAAACCTACTGGAAAAGAGAAAAATGGATCTAGCTTCAACGGATCCTTGGATGGCTCGAAGTTCTTGAAGCAGAATCATGACACGAAAACAAGTTCAAGTAAGATCATCACTTGAAATAAGATTGTTATAGTTATAGAAATTGAACCAAAGTTTGAATATGATTATTACCTTGTATTAGAATGATAACCTACTGTAAGAAACATTGATTTCTTGAGGTTGGATGATCACCTTACAAGATTGGAAGTGAGCTAGCAAACTTGAAAGTATTCTTGATTTTATGTAACTAGAACTTGTAAAATATATGAAGAACACTTAGAACTTGAAGATAGAACTTGAGAGAGATCAATTAGATGAAGAAAATTGAAGAAAGAAAGTGTTTGTAGGTGTTTTTGGTCGTTGGTGTATGGATTAGATATAAAGGATATGTAATTTTGTTTTCATGTAAATAAGTCATGAATGATTACTCATATTTTTGTAATTTTATGAGATATTTCATGCTAGTTGCCAAATGATAGTTCCCACATGTGTTAGGTGACTCACATGGGCTGCTAAGAGCGGATCATTGGAGTGTATATACCAATAGTACATACATCTAAAAGCTGTGTATTGTACGAGTACGAATACAGGTGCATACGAGTAGAATTGTTGATGAAACTGAACGAGGATGTAATTGTAAGCATTTTTGTTAAGTAGAAGTATTTTGATAAGTGTCTTGAAGTCTTTCAAAAGTGTATGAATACATATTAAAACACTACATGTATATACATTTTAACTGAGTCGTTAAGTCATCGTTAGTCGTTACATGTAAATGTTGTTTTGAAACCTTTAGGTTAACGATCTTGTTGAATGTTGTTAACCCATTATTTATTATAACAAATGAGATGTTAAATTATTATATTATCATAATATTATGATATATAATATATCTCAGTATGATGTATATACAGTTAAATGTCGTTACAACGATAATCGTTACATATATGTCTCGTTTCGAAATCATTAAGTTAGTAGTCTTATTTTTACATATGTATTTCATTGTTAATACACTTAATAATATATTTACTTATCATTTAACATAATTAACCAAGTGTATCAATATCTTAATATGATTCATATGTACCTAGTAAGACTTTGTTATAACGATAATCGTTATATATATCGTTTTCGAGTTTCTTAAATTAATAGTCTCATTTTTATGTATATAACTCATTGTTAAAATACCTAATGAGATACATACTTATAATAAAAACATATTAACTATATATATAACCATATATATGTCATCATATAGTTTTTACAAGTTTTAACGTTCGTGAATCACCGGTCAACTTGGGTGGTCAATTGTCTATATGAAACATATTTCAATTAATCAAGTCTTAACAAGTTTGATTGCTTAACATGTTGGAAACATTTAATCATGTAAATATCAATCTCCATTAATATATATAAACATGGAAAAGTTCGGGTCACTACAGATACGATGGAGAGACTCGCTCAGATTTTGGCGTTCTTTGCAAGAAGCCTTGGGAACCCGTCTCGACATGAGTACTGCGTATCACCCACAGACCGACGGACAAAGCGAACGCATGATTCAGACTTTGGAGGACATGTTGCGTACTTGTGTCATTGATTTTGGAAAGGCTTGGGAAAGGCATTTACCGCTAGCTGAATTCTCTTACAACAACAGTTATCATTCGAGTATTAATGCCACACCTTTTGAAGCGTTGTATGGCCGCAAGTGCCGATCCCCTATTTGTTGGGCCGATGTAGGCGAAACGCAAATAATCGAACCTGAGATAGTCTATGAAACAACTGAGAAGATTGTCCAAATTCAAGCGAGACTCAAGACGGCCCGTGATCGTCAAAAGAGTTATGCCGACCTTAAATGTAAGGACTTTGAATTCAATGTGGGTGACCGTGTAATGTTGAAGGTCGCGCCTTGGAAAGGTGTGATCCGTTTTGAAAAACGCGGAAAGTTAAACCCGCGATACATTGGTCCTTTTGAAATCTTGGAGCGTGTTGGACCCGTTGCTTACCGTTTGGATCTTCCAACTCAATTGAGCTCAGTTCATCCTACCTTTCGTGTATCGAATTTGAAGAAGTGTCTTGCTGAACCGGAACATGTCATACCATTGGAGGAACTTACGAATGACGACAAACTCCACTTCGTGAAAGAGCCTGTCGAAATTATGGACCGTGAGGTCAGAACTTTGAAACACAACAAGATTCCGATCTTTCGAGTACGACGGAATGCCAAACGAGGACCTGAGTTTACCTGGGAACGAGAGGATCAAATGATACAGAAGTATCCTCACCTTTCCCCGACTCCTCCATCTACCTCAGCTTAAAATTTCGAGACGAAATTTTCTTTAACAGGTGGGTAATGTAACGACCCTGGTTTTTCCAACGTTTTATTATTAATAATTTATTATTAATGCTTGCGTTTTAATAAACGTATTCTTATACGTGTTACTTGTTACTGTATTTAACTTTACATGCCCGATTTGTCTTTGTGACACACGTACTTTTCACGAATAATATTTAGAATATTATTTGCATTCATGATTAATTTTTATTAATCATTTTAACTAACTAAGATTACTAGTTAATTACTTGGGCTTTTATTTAGATTATTGCTTATTTGGACTTGGGCTTGTGTTAATAGACTTAGAAGCCCACCCTACTTATCTTAATGGACTAATTAGCCTAACATTATGTTAATGATGCTTTAAGCTTAATCATGGAGTAACTAGTTCATGAGGAATCTTGTTAGTTGTATATTTACACCTCATTCCAACACCATTTAGCTTTATTACTTCTTCAAGCTCTCACCACCTCCCCATGTAGGAAAGAGCATTTGATCCCTTCCTTTTTTGGCCCTTGACCGTCGGCCTAGGTAGTGTACAAGGGAGGTTTTGTTTTCAATTTTTGTATTACTTATTCACTAGTTTACTTCACATTTACACACACTTCATTTTACTTCTCATTTTCTCTCAAGTTTTCTCTCATATTGTGAGTTCTTTCAAGACTTTTCTCCTTCTTTTTCTTGTCCTAAAAACCGAAATATAAACATACATCATCATCATCATATGCTTGTTTAATTACTTGTCCTTGTTTGTTGTTTACTTACTTGGTTTGTTGTTGTTTACTTACTAGTTGTAAGAATCAAACTTTCTAGTTTAATTCTTCATATTATCTTGTATTTACAAGAACAAACAAGAACCTAAACTTTCTAGTTTATGGTTCTACACTTAATGTTTTAAAAGATTTAAAGTTCATAAGTTTCATATTCATACTTGTGTTCATGTTTGTAGACTTAAATCCTAAGATTCAAACTTCGATTTGAATCTTCCTAAGTATGAAACAAAACATGAACATAATACTTGTTCTTTAGTTTATTTCTTTCTTTTGTAAGTACTTTAAAGTTTGTGATGTTGTTATTTTGGTCAAGTGTTACTAGTTAATCTTGATCTCATTTTTCTTGAACCAAAGTTAACTTTGTAAGTTTAAGAACATGGAAGTATAACTTTTTAGTTATAACTTCATATACTTGTGTTGGATCTAAGCTTCTATAGCTTATGGTCTTTTAATTTTGTTGTAAATAAGAGCTTACAAGCTTACATACATTTTACTAGTTGAAAATCTAAGTTTCATAACTTATGGTTTCATTAAAGTGTAGATCCAAGTTTTGTAACTAAGGATCTAACTTAAGAACACTAGATCTAGACTTTCTAGTCTAGGATCTTTAAGATCTAGCTAAGATCTAAGTTCTACAACTTAAGATCTTGATTATTTAGTTTACTTTCAAGTTTGTAGCTTAATATTACTTTTAGAATTCATGTATGTGTCGGATCTAAGATTTTGATGTAACTTTGGTTCATCAAACTTTGCACAACACTTAAATGAGTTGTGCTACTTACCTTAGACTTACACTAGTGCTATGATAGTCAAACTTTGGTTAATATGATGCAAACCCATCAACGAGTTGTACACTTGAAGCTATACGCATCAAGGATGAGAACCGTGATGAGCATCAAGCACCAAGAACCCACCGGAACACCTTTACTTACTGTTTCTAGAACTGATCAGAATACCTTGGTTACTGTAAAGTTTATTTTCAGTTAGTTCGGTTCGAGTAGATGATTTTCCATTTAGACCTTGTCTTAATCCGAGTTACGGTTTAGGATCTATGGCCTCCCGAAAGTCACTACACCCTATTAACGTTGAGCTAAAATTTCTGACCTACTCGCACTTAAACTGTAACGACCCGGATTTTTCCGATCGTTTTATACTTATGAGATTAATATTTACATAAAATAAACCTTACCAACATGATAAGCAATCCAAACTGTTGAGACTTATGTTTTTGAAAAGAGTTTCACACAACGTTTGACCGTCCAATTTGACCGATGATATCACGAACTATATAACACACGATAATTATACGATTATGTATATGTACATATCTATACATATTTAACATGATTTAAGGATGGTTTAACATTTCATTGTGAACTAACAACAATGAGTTATAAGTATACTTTGAGACCACTAACTTAAGTTTTCAAAACGATAACTATATGTAACGTTCTTTGCCATATATACTTACGATTATGTGGAGTGTACACTTGTTTGAACTTATCTTGATTATGACGGGGGTTCGGGGGCAGCGCCCCAGATAAGCGGGTCCAAGGGGCAGAGCCCCTGGCTGGGGTCGAGCTGCCAGGTCAGCTTGGAAATTTTTTTTTGGGCTAACATTGCTTTATTAAAAATGTCTTAAAATTTTATTTTGGCCCGGTTTGACCCAAAAATAAAAGCCCAGTTTTGAGCCTCTTTTACAGTTATAAACCCGTCCATATTTGAATTCTCGTTCCGATTCCTCAAAATTTCTACAAGTATATCTAGGGTATATGTAACCGTATCATACCCAGCTTCTATACGTATTTACTATTAGTATATACCAACAATAAACTTCAATGATCAGCCACTAGACATGATGTTACATGTGGGAACCAGCCATTTAACCTCATGTGTGACTTTTGTGCAAGAAAACAAACTAAATCTCCTATATATCCATCCCATAATCATGCTATTTTGCACACACACACACATACAATTTCATTTCCAATTTTCTTTCAAGTTAATTCACTCCCTAATCTCTCTTCATTTACCTACTCAAGAACGTATCAATATAGTCATCCGATTTCAAGGAGATTACTTCCAATCTTTCAATCCCACTCCACCACTCTTTTGATTCCAAGATTTTTCTTACCTTTTCTAGTAGCTTTGTCCAAGTAACTTGAGGTAGTAACCTTATTCATAACCTTATTCGATTCATATTTATATAGCTATCTTATTTTGTGTTGTAAAATTTTAACAACAAGAACATAGTTTGAGTGATTTTAAACTTGTTCGCAAATTAAATAGATCCTTCTAATTTGATTTTTAAAAACACTTCGAGACCTGTAATATATCATATTATGACAAAATCGGATTAATCATATCTTGGCTAATTAACATAATATTTAATATATATTTACTTATGATTTGATTTTATATATTTCAGGACCATCCGTAAACAACACGAGAAGATTAATCATAAGACCTCATGATTGTACGCAACACGTCATTGACAACATGGTACTTTATGTACGCAACACGTCATTTGACAACATGGTACCATGGGTCAAGATTAATTCTGATCAATACGAATACGATTGGGTCTTTATTTATTTTATTTAAGCAACTAATTGTGGACCACTAACATCGGACTGCTAACTACGGACTAAGAAAATATTAAAAGTATTAAAAGTATATATATATATATATATATATATATATATATATATATATATATATATATATATATATATATATATATATATATATATATATATATATATATGTAACGATTACTTGAAAAGAAAATATGTTGATATATTATATATATGGTTAGGTTTGTGATATCAATCGGAGACCAAATCGTGATAAATACCTTCAAGGCAAAAGTGAGTATATAGTCCCACTTTTAAAATCTAAATATTTCGGGATGAGAATACATGCATTTTATGATTTACGTTATGGACACAAGTGATTAAAAATATATATTCTACGTTGAGTTGTACCACTGGCATACTTCCCTATAACTTGGTAACTATTATTTACATGAGGTATTGTAAACGCAAATCCTGTTAATAGATCTATCGGGTCTGACAACCCCAACCGGACTGGACGACCAATATTCAACGGTTGCACAGTACTTCGTTTCGGTGACTACACTTGGTACGGTGTAGTAAGATTTCATAATAAAGGGAATATGCGACGTTGATTAAATGTTAAGTATGGTTATCAAGTGCTCAACAACTTAGAATATTTTTATTAAAACGTTTATATATGAAATCTTGTGGTCTATATTTATAACGCTGCCGGCATTAAACCTATATCTCACCAACTTTATGTTGACGTTTTAAGCATGTTTATTCTCAGGTGATAACTAAAAGCTTCCGCTGCAACATGTTGAATTTAAGCAAGATCTTGAGTATGCATATTTGTGTCAAAAATAAAACTGCATATCGGAGGATTTGTAATGTAAAATATGTTGGAGGTCGTATTGTTATTATCACATGTAAAGTTTGTAAGTCTAAGATTATCGCTAAACGATAATCATTATTAAGTTGTTTAAACCTTGTATTTGTAATAAAAGCTATGGTTTGTATTGTAAAAACGAATGCAGTTTTTAAAAAATGTCGCATATAGAGGTCAATACCTCGCGATGAAATCATATGTTATTGTATTCGTCCTTATGGTTAAGGTCGGGTTATGACATAAACCGTCACCACGGTCAAACGAAGACGATTTTGGTTCTGGAAATTGGTCAGTACCTAGGGGACTCATATACGGAGCCATGACCACTGGTCTCACCTCATTTAAGTTTGTATAGAGGTCGTGGCGACTGAACAAAGTCAGCCCTTGTTTCAAACCCTAGTCTTGACTTAAAACTTACTTTACACTTTTTGTTTAATGATGAATGATGATGGTACTTAAGACCTAATTTACATACATTTAAACCTTTGGGAACGATTTACTGACTTAGTAACTTTTGACTTAGGTTGAGGACCTTTCGGACCAACCACTTGCTTACTATTCCCGCGTATCGACTTTTACTACTTTCCACTGTGAGTTATAGCATCCCTTTTTACTTTAACTATTTTGGAAACTGAGAATACATGCGCATTTTACGTTTTACATACTAGGCACGAGTACTTAAACTTTATATATGTGTGGGTTATACAATGGCATAAACTTTCCCCATAGCTCGGTAACGTTTAGTCATTGGTCTTTGAACCGGTGAACGCGAATCTTAGATATGGATCAATAGGGTTTGACATCCCCACTCGGGCTAGTAGCGCTAGCATTTAACGGGTGTTTAATACTTCGTAAACATACGCACTCGCCAAGTTTACTTTTAGGGGGTGATAAACGTTAAGTTAGTTACCAAGTGCCCACGGTTAGACATATACTTTTCATACTGTTTTGAAACGCTGTTGAAGCACTGAAATCTCGTGACCTACCTTACATTACTGTTATACTTAAACTATAGCTCACCAACCTTTGTGTTGACGTTTTTAAGCATGTTTTTCTCAGATGCTTAAGGTTTGCTTGCTTCCGCTGCTGTACTAGTCATGCTTTGTAGACACCCGCTGCGCTTGTTAGAGTTGTCACCGCATGAAACATTTTATTTGCATTCAAACTATATTACCTTTTGAAACAATGATTTGTAACGACCATTGGATCACGTACTATTACTAATTGCTTCTGTTCACTGAAGCATACTTTTGATGTAAGACATTTGATGTTGGTTAAGACATCACCTTTATTCATGAATGCAAACTTTTTTGAACCAGCATATAGTATTTGACCTGTAATGATCATGTTGTTGATGATTCGTACACGATGGTTTGTACGGGGCATCACAGTTATGGTGGTAGCTCCGGAGGTGATGGTGGTACCGGTGGAAGAACACCCAATCAAATTCCGGCAACCATGAGGGTTACGAACTCATACAAAAAGAAGAACAATACCTCTATTAAAGTTTCTTCCTTTTTAGGTTGATTATCTCCTTTTGCAATATATCATCATCAAAAGCGCTACACACCAACAAAATCAATCGATCGACCTGTTTTGTGATGAATTTTGTCGCTGAAGGATGAAGAGTTGGGATGGTTTTTGGTCGCCAGTTGTTTTAGGGTTTATAAACTGTGTTTTTGAACTAGATATATTTGAAGCAGGGAGATGAAAACCTCCTTGCGAAAAGATGGAGAGATATGGTGAAAACTGAGAATGTGAATTCTAGTTCTAATTCTAATTTCAAAATATGGAGAAAAGAAGCGTGCTTAAGATTGCAATTTTCAAGAATATCAAGACCAGTAGAATAAGAGGCGTGCATCTTTTATTCCTGGAAGATGTGCCTCTCTGTATTTTAAATTTAAAATCTTTAAGACGTGCTATTTGTTTTTTTTTTAATTTTTAATTCTGTATTTGTTTAATCCTGTATTTGTTTAATTAATTTAATTAAAAATTAATCCCTCTTTAATGACATCATCAAAGCCTCTCTCCTTTTTTCTTTTTTTGTTTTGATTTTTTTTAAGCTTTGTAAAGTCTTGTTTATGACATGCCAAATATTAGAGAAGAATAGAATCCCAAGTAATCACTTCACTTATCAGGTTATATGCATGAGGTTATGAACAACTTGACATATCAAACTTTAAAATAGCTTTTAGAGTAGAAGAACAAATGAAAGGAGAAAATAAACTAATGAAAGAAAAATGAGAAAAAGAGATCATGCGTGCTAATAATAACGAAAATTAGAAAAAGGTAAATTCTAAAAAAAAAAAAAAAAAAAAAACCTAACTACAGTAGAAACTCGATAAATTAATACTCGATTATTTAATAAACTCTCTAAGATAATACTTTTTGCCGGTTCTGACTCGGGGATAGGGTGCTAAATTAATAATTCACTAAAATTATAAGATAATACAATTTTGATAATTTTTTTAGACCTTATATAAAATATAAATTAATAATTCCTTATACAGTATATAACATATTACATGAATGATTTATGAAGGTTTTCATGGCGTCTCTATTTATTATTATTATTATATATTTTTAATTTTTTTTTAACTTTATTTTATTATTACTATTTTTTATATATTTATCTATTTATTTCATTTTTTTTTTAATTCCTTATGGCCGGAGGTCCCCTTGAAAGCAATCTCTTTACCCGTCGAATAGAGAGAGGGAGGACTTTCTCCGCTCTTGTGAGTGTTTAACTCAGGGTGGAGAAATGATTTCTCTTTATTCTAGGATAGAGGAAGGATTGTCTACATTCCACCTCCCCCATACCCCACTCATATGGGATTGAGTATTGTTGTTGTTGTTGATTTATGAAGGTTTCTTGAAAAATGACTCAATTTCCCTTGAATATCGTCTCTAATTTTACTTAGCATGATAAGAACTTCTGGTGTTGTTTTCTCATAGCTCAACAAGAAATTATTCAATGTGATTGCCGCTTTAATAGCTTCGTTTCGCGAAGGGGGCTCCATTGTAGAACTTTCATCATCTTCTTAATCGATATCATATTTATTAATTTCAATAACGCTTTCAATAATTTCTTCATCAGTCAACAACTGTGCAACTACATTTTCTTCTGGGTGAGTCAGAACATCTTCGACATCCATTGCATTGCGATAACCCAACTCTTTGATCAAATTCTGGAGTTCTTGAGTGCTTTCACTACCTTCATCTGAGTTCTCAAAAGTCATGTTATCTGTTGATCGAAGTTTACAATGACGAAAGCAGTTCGCAATTGTATTTGCACGAACATCCATAGTCCATGCTGAAATTGCATTGTATACAATAATTAAGTGGAAGGTTGAAAGATGTTTGTAAAGTAAGTATTCTACTATAAATTAATAAAATATTAATTAATATATAAATTAATAATTATTAATTTATCGATTGATTAATAACTCTTTTAATTAATAAATTTTGGTTGTCTCAAGTGTATTATTTTATAAAGTTTCTACTGTACATACAGAGTGACATAAATACTCAGTCTTCATACCTCTTTCCAAGTTGTAAGAGGGCCACATGGACAAATATAGTGACATTAACCCCAAACTAGTAACATATACTGTAACATATTAATATTACTACTAGCAATAAAATTAAGGGAGGTGAGTGCCCTCTTTGGTCTCTATAGACTTTCTTCACTCGCAGCATCAGTATCGTGTTTTCCCTAATTATAAATTTCATTATGTACTTGCTATGTATGTATGTATGAGGCACCGTAAATATGCATTGATAAATTCAGGGCCGGTCCCGAGAATTTTAGGGCCGAGAGCGAAGCAAAAAAAAAGGCCCTTCGACCCTAACAATTAAAATAAGCTATTTGAAAAAACGACAACTAACGTCATATCAATGTAAACATAAAGAATCTAGAATTAGAACTACTTACCGGTTTCGGTTCGGTTTTTCGGTGTCAGTTTTTTTCAGGTATTTTTTTCTGGAATAGTTTTTTCGGTGTTAAGCCGGTTTTTAATATCTGGAAATTTTAATTCCATATAATATCTGAAAATTTCTAATATAACAAACAAGCTCGTTGTTTAAGGTGTTTAAGAGTTGCCCATCACCACCCTTTCAACCATCATAAAAATCGATCAAATCAAAATATCAAATTTCTGCATATTTCAATTTTTGAATCTATGTTGCTAGAGATTAAATTCAAATATACATTAAGATATAAGTATTAATTAGTTTAATTTCAAAATTAGTTAACTCTATAATATAACATGATGTCATGTATGTATACACAATTAAATAGTGGCACTTATTATTATGAGATTCCTTCTCAGCTAATGTATTTTTCTATCCCACATCGGTGGGTGAAAATAGAAATATAACCTTTAAAACCTATAGAGAAGTTCGCTCTTGTGCTGTCGCTTGATTTATCTTCTAGTTCTATAAGATTAACGCGTTCGGCCCTTTGCAAGTGAACATGTTCCACCTTTTTGGCCGGCCTTGGATAAATTAATACTTCGTAATACAGCTGTATGTTAATGCAACAATAAACAAGTTTCAATTAAATACATTTTAAATTGACAGATTAATTATAATAAACAAGTCTCAATTATTAAATACATTTTAAATCGACAGATTAATTATACATTTGAAATTTTTTAGAAGAGATGTTCGATAGTTGTGAACGTCTCAACAAATCTAAAATATGAAAATTGCTACATGGAACATTAGGGCTTGGGGACTAAATTTAAAGGGAGAGAGAGAGAGTTTTTAATTTAATTAACAAATTTCAAGTTCAATTTATGGCTATATGGCTATACAAGAAATAATGGTTGAAAACATTTCCCCTAGTGTTCTTAGAGAAGTATGGAAGGTTTTTTCTTATGGTGGTGTTCAAGTTTCTTCAAGGGGTAGATCCGGAGGGTTGGTTTCAACATCGAAAGACGAGTTTGTTTCTTATATCCTCAAAAAATATGGCAAAGTTGCGGATATGGATCCCTTAATGATCAGGGGTCAATGGTATGGGACATGGGCCTTGGTAATGATTTAGACGAGTATGACAATTCTCAAGTGCATACTTTAATTCATTTAATTAGAAATATTATTCCTGATGTTGATAAAGAAGTCAAGATAGTGTGGTTGCATTCGGTTGATATAGTGTACACGGTGACGGAAGGGATGCGGGTTATGTTGATGGAATTCTTAGATTTAGAGTTTGATTGGCTCAAGTTGGTTTGGAATAAAAAAAGTGCCTTCATAAATGGCCATTTTCATTGGCTAGCGCTTCAAGGGGGCGTCCCGGTAAAGGAAGTTTTACATTTTAGACATTGTCTTTGTGGTGGTATGGATGACAAGTGTGGTTGGTGTATGTCTCATGTTGAATCAATTGACCATCTTATACTTCATTGTACATGGTCTCGTAACATGTGGGCGGGTCTTTTATTTAGTGTATGTCTAAGGTAATCTAAGGTATTATAAGGTAGTCTTAATCTAATGTAATCTAAGGTATTCTAATTATCCTAATTATAGATATGTTTTTGGTTCTTGCTACTGATTCCCTGGTATTTTGATGACAGAGCTTCGCACGAACTATTCAACAAACCAAGTGGTCAGGCCGACTACGGAGAGGCAGGATCCTTTTGGTTCCAATATAATTGGAGACTGTTCAGAAAATTCAACAACCAAGTCCGTGTATAATTGTCTTTCTTAGACACCACTAAATGCTTGTAAATGAGTTTGATAAAAGCAGTATTGTCTGATACCAGTTCTCTGGCAGCGGCGCCAAAAACTTGTTACCACAATGATATGGCCGAAACGGACGGTTTTTGTTTATGCGGTGTCGTCGAGCCGCAAGGCGTCAGAATCAACCAATAACAGGAGGGTACTGGGTTTTAAATTTATATTTAGCGGGGCCTAAATCTTACGACTCCTTATTATGAGTAAGGGAAGTATGACCTAGAGTAGTATTTTTGAGATATCAGTAGAATCGAACATATATTTAAAGCTTAAGATAATTCTAAGGTGTAGGAGTAGTGGTTTATTACCTAATTCTGGGTTTTCTAGTTTATAAGATAAAGTAAAGTAAATACGATAAAATTTGTAATTCAGATAGGGCTAAAACAAGTGCATGCTATGATTTCGTCAGTTACTTTGCCGGGATTATGGAATGCTGACTCATGATTAGGCAGTGACCCTGTATTCACTACACTAGTCCTAAACGCCCTTGTCATAAGACATGTCACTAGGTAAAATGATAGGCTTGAAGATTCTGAATAGATAGCAACGTCCCTTACCCCCGACGCCCGTGCAGTCTGACTACAGGCATACACGTTCAGATGGCTCATCCAATTGAGCGACTCGGTTGGGTGACATATTAACATTCCATAATGGTCTAAACTTTCATAAGCATAGTAGGATACATGGTTTTTCATATCCGAGAGACGTGATGTGCCTCGATGCTTTCGTTAATGATTGGGTTTAAAAGATAGTTAGGCCCTTAAAAGAGTTCAACCATAAAGAACACCATGGCCAAGTCAAGTTGACTTTCATGAACACGTTCGGTTATCATAACGGTCTAATCCTTTATGTGTTCGAACAAACAGTTCCTTAATTAACCAAGAATCCCTCAAGCTGGGTGCAATGCTTGAGACCGTGTAATGGTGAAGTGTACTAGTCACCACTAACCGTGTTCCATGGCCTTACTTAGCAGAGATACAGCTTACAACAACTGTTGTGCTTGAGCTTGCACGTACGAAGTTTATATGCTTGGTGACTACTGTAGTGACCCGAACTTTTCCATGTTTATATATATATTAAATGAAATTGTTATTTACATGATTAAGTGTTTCCAACATGTTAAGCAATCAAACTTGTTAAGACTTGATTAATTGAAATATGTTTCATATAGACAATTGACCACCCAAGTTGACCGGTGATTCACGAACGTTAAAACTTGTAAAAACTATATGATGACATATATATGGATATATATATATATATATATATATATATATATATATATATATATATATATATATAGTTAACATGATACTATGATAAGTAAACATATCATTAAGTATATTAACAATGAACTACATATGTAAAAACAAGACTACTAACTTAATGATTTTTAAACGAGACATATATGTAACGATTATCGTTGTAAAGACATTTAATGTATATATATATCATATTAAGAGATATTCATACATGATAATATCATGATAATATAATAATTTAAAATCTCATTTGATATTATAAACATTGGGTTAACAACATTTAACAAGATCGTTAACCTAAAGGTTTCAAAACAACACTTACATGTAACGACTAACGATGACTTAACGACTCAGTTAAAATGTATATACATGTAGTGTTTAATATGTATTTATACACTTTTGAAAGACTTCAATACACTTATAAAAATACTTCTACTTAACAAAAATGCTTACAATTACATCCTCGTTCAGTTTCATCAACAATTCTACTCGTATGCACCCGTATTCGTACTCGTACAATACACAGCTTTTAGATGTATGTACTATTGGTATATACACTCCAATGATCAGCTATTAGCAGCCCATGTGAGTCACCTAACACATGTGGGAACCATCATTTGGCAACTAGCATGAAATATCTCATAAAATTACAAAAATATGAGTAATCATTCATGACTTATTTACATGAAAACAAAATTACATATCCTTTATATCTAATCCATACACCAACGACCAAAAACACCTACAAACACTTTCATTCTTCAATTTTCTTCATCTAATTGATCTCTCTCAAATTCTATCTTCAAGTTCTAAGTGTTCTTCATATATTCTACAAGTTCTAGTTACATAAAATCAAGAATACTTTCAAGTTTGCTAGCTCACTTCCAATCTTGTAAGGTGATCATCCAACCTCAAGAAATCTTTGTTTCTTACAGTAGGTTATCATTCTAATACAAGGTAATAATCATATTCAAACTTTGGTTCAATTTCTATAACTATAACAATCTTATTTCAAGTGATGATCTTACTTGAACTTGTTTTCGTGTCATGATTCTGCTTCAAGAACTTCGAGCCATCCAAGGATCCGTTGAAGCTAGATCCATTTTTCTCTTTTCCAGTAGGTTTATCCAAGGAACTTAAGGTAGTAATGATGTTCATAACATCATTCGATTCATACATATAAAGCTATCTTATTCGAAGGTTTAAACTTGTAATCACTAGAACATAGTTTAGTTAATTCTAAACTTGTTCGCAAACAAAAGTTAATCCTTCTAACTTGACTTTTAAAATCAACTAAACACATGTTCTATATCTATATGATATGCTAACTTAATGATTTAAAACCTGGAAACACGAAAAACACCGTAAAATCGGATTTACGCCGTCGTAGTAACACCGCGGGCTGTTTTGGGTTAGTTAATTAAAAACTATGATAAACTTTGATTTAAAAGTTGTTATTCTGAGAAAATGATTGTTATTATGAACATGAAACTATATCCAAAAATTATGGTTAAACTCAAAGTGGAAGTATGTTTTCTAAAATGGTCATCTAGACGTCGTTCTTTCGACTGAAATGACTACCTTTACAAAAATGACTTGTAACTTATTTTTCCGACTATAAACCTATACTTTTTCTGTTTAGATTCATAAAATAAAGTTCAATATGAAACCGTAGCAATTTGATTCACTCAAAACGGATTTAAAATGAAGAAGTTATGGGTAAAACAAGATTGGATAATTTTTCTCATTTTAGCTACGTGAAAATTGGTAACAAATCTATTCCAACCATAAGTTAATCAACTTGTATTGTATATTATGTAATCTTGAGATACCATAGACACGTATACAATGTTTCGACCTATCATGTCGACACATCTATATGAAATGTCCCGTTCTTATTGATTAAAAACGTTCCATATTAATTGATTTCGTTGCGAGGTTTTGACCTCTATATGAGACGTTTTTCAAAGACTGCATTCATTTTTAAACAAACCATAACCTTTATTTCATCAATAAAGGTTTAAAAAGCTTTACGTAGATTATCAAATAATGATAATCTAAAATATCCTGTTTCCACACGACCATTACATAATGGTTTACAATACAAATATGTTACAACAAAATAAGTTTCTTGAATGCAGTTTTTACACAATATCATACAAGCATGGACTCCAAATCTCGTCCTTATTTAAGTATGCGACAGCGGAAGCTCTTAATAATCACCTGAGAATAAGCATGCTTAAAACGTCAACAAAAATGTTGGTGAGTTATAGGTTTAACCTATATATATCAAATCATAATAATAGACCACAAGATTTCATATTTCAATACACATCCCATACATAGAGATAAAAATCATTCATATGGTGAACACCTGGTAACCGACATTAACAAGATGCATATATAAGAATATCCCCATCATTCCGGGATCCTCCTTCGGACATGATATAAATTTCGAAGTACTAAAACATCCGGTACTTTGGATGGGGCTTGTTGGGCCCAATAGATCTATCTTTAGGATTCGCGTCAATTAGGGTGTCTGTTCCCTAATTCTTAGATTACCAGACTTAATAAAAAGGGGCATATTCGATTTCGATAATTCAACCATAGAATGTAGTTTCACGTACTTGTGTCTATTTTGTAAATCATTTATAAAACCTGCATGTATTCTCATCCCAAAAATATTAGATTTTAAAAGTGGGACTATAACTCACTTTCACAGATTTTTACTTCGTCGGGAAGTAAGACTTGGCCACTGGTTGATTCACGAACCTATAACAATATATACATATATATCAAAGTATGTTCAAAATATATTTACAACACTTTTAATATATTTTGATGTTTTAAGTTTATTAAGTCAGCTGTCCTCGTTAGTAACCTACAACTAGTTGTCCACAGTTAGATGTACAGAAATAAATCGATAAATATTATCTTGAATCAATCCACGACCCAGTGTATACGTATCTCAGTATTGATCACAACTCAAACTATATATATTTTGGAATCAACCTCAACCCTGTATAGCTAACTCCAACATTCACATATAGAGTGTCTATGGTTGTTCCGAAATATATATAGATGTGTCGACATGATAGGTCGAAACATTGTATACGTGTCTATGGTATCTCAAGATTACATAATATACAATACAAGTTGATTAAGTTATGGTTGGAATAGATTTGTTACCAATTTTCACGTAGCTAAAATGAGAAAAATTATCCATTCTTGTTTTACCCATAACTTCTTCATTTTAAATCCGTTTTGAGTGAATCAAATTGCTATGGTTTCATATTTAACTCTATTTTATGAATATAAATAGAAAAAGTATAGGTTTATAGTCGGAAAAATAAGTTACAAGTCGTTTTTGTAAAGGTGGTCATTTCAGTCGAAAGAACGACGTCTAGATGACCATTTTAGAAAACATACTTCCACTTTGAGTTTAACCATAATTTTTGGATATAGTTTCATGTTCATAATAAAAATCATTTTCTCAGAATAGCAACTTTTAAATCAAAGTTTATCATAGTTTTTAATTAACTAACCCAAAACAGCCCGCGGTGTTACTACGAAGGCGTAAATCCGGTTTTACGGTGTTTTTCTTGTTTCCAGGTTTTAAATCATTAAGTTAGCATATCATACAGATATAGAACATGTGTTTAGTTGATTTTAAAAGTCAAGTTAGAAGGATTAACTTTTGTTTGCGAACAAGTTTAGAATTAACTAAACTATGTTCTAGTGATTACAAGTTTAAACCTTCGAATAAGATAGCTTTATATGTATGAATCGAATGATGTTATGAACATCATTACTACCTTAAGTTCCTTGGATAAACCTACTGGAAAAGAGAAAAATGGATCTAGCTTCAATGGATCCTTGGATGGCTCGAAGTTCTTGAAGCAGAATCATGACACGAAAACAAGTTCAAGTAAGATCATCACTTGAAATAAGATTGTTATAGTTATAGAAATTTAACCAAAGTTTGAATATGATTATTACCTTGTATTAGAATGATAACCTACTGTAAGAAACAAAGATTTCTTGAGGTTGGATGATCACCTTACAAGATTGGAAGTGAGCAAGCAAATTTGAAAGTATTCTTGATTTTATGAAACTAGAACTTTTGGAATTTATGAAGAACACTTAGAACTTGAAGATAGAACTTGAGAGAGATCAATTAGATGAAGAAAATTGAAGAATGAAAGTGTTTGTAGGTATTTTTGGTCGTTGATGTATGGATTAGATATAAAGGATATGTAATTTTGTTTTCGTGTAAATAAGTCATGAATGATTACTCATATTTTTGTAATTTTATGAGATATTTCATGCTAGTTGCCAAATGATGGTTCCCACATGTGTTAGGTGACTCACATGGGCTGCTAAGAGCTGATCATTGGAGTGTATATACCAATAGTACATACATCTAAAAGCTGTGTATTGTACGAGTACGAATACGGGTGCATACGAGTAGAATTGTTGATGAAACTGAACGAGGATGTAATTGTAAGCATTTTTATTAAGTAGAAGTATTTTGATAAGTGTATTGAAGTATTTCAAAAGTGTATGAATACATATTAAAACACTACATGTATATACATTTTAACTGAGTCGTTAAGTCATCGTTAGTCGTTACATGTAAATGTTGTTTTGAAACCTTTAGGTTAACGATCTTGTTAAATGTTGTTAACCCAATGTTTATAATATCAAAAGAGATTTTAAATTATTATATTATCATGATATTATGATGTACGAATATCTCTTAATATGATATATATACATTAAATGTCGTTACAACGATAATCGTAACATATATGTCTCGTTTCAAAATCATTAAGTTAGTAGTCTTGTTTTTACATATGTAGTTCATTGTTAATATACTTAATGATATGTTTACTTATCATAATATCATGTTAACTATATATATAACCATATATATGTCATCATATAGTTTTTACAAGTTTTAACGTTCGTGAATCACCGGTCAACTTGGGTAGTCAATTGTCTATATAAAACCTATTTCAATTAATCAAGTCTTAACAAGTTTGATTGCTTAACATGTTGGAAACATTTAATCATGTAAATATCAATCTCAATTAATATATATAAACATGGAAAAGTTCGGGTCACTACAGTACCTACCCGTTAAATAAATTTCGTCCCGAAATTTTAAGCTGTTGAAGGTGTTGACGAATCTTCTGGAAATAGATGCGGGTATTTCTTCTTCATCTGATCTTCACGCTCCCAGGTGAACTCGGGTCCTGTACGAGCATTCCATCAAACCTTAACAATTGGTATCTTGTTTTGCTTAAGTCTTTTAACCTCACGATCCATTATTTCGACGGGTTCTTCGATGAATTGAAGTTTTTTGTTGATTTGGATTTCATCTAACGGAATAGTGAGATCTTCTTTAGCAAAACATTTCTTCAAATTCGAGACGTGGAAAGTGTTATGTACAGCCACGAGTTGTTGAGGTAACTCAAGTCGGTAAGCTACTGGTCCGACACGATCAATAATCTTGAATGGTCCAATATACCTTGGATTTAATTTCCCTCGTTTACCAAATCGAACAACGCCTTTCCAAGGTGAAACTTTAAGCATGACCATCTCTCCAATTTCAAATTCTATATCTTTTCTTTTAATGTCAGCGTAGCTCTTTTGTCGACTTTGGGCGGTTTTCAACCGTTGTTGAATTTGGATGATCTTCTCGGTAGTTTCTTGTATAATCTCTGGACCCGTAATCTGTCTATCCCCCACTTCACTCCAACAAATCGGAGACCTGCACTTTCTACCATAAAGTGCTTCAAACGGATCCATCTCAATGCTTGAATGGTAGCTGTTGTTGTAGGAAAATTCTGCTAACGGTAGATGTCGATCCCAACTGTTTCCGAAATCAATAACACATGCTCGTAGCATGTCTTCAAGCGTTTGTATCGTCCTTTCGCTCTGCCCATCAGTTTGTGGATGATAGGCAGTACTCATGTCTAGACGAGTTCCTAATGCTTGCTGTAATGTCTGCCAGAATCTTGAAATAAATCTGCCATCCCTATCAGAGATAATAGAGATTGGTATTCCATGTCTGGAGATGACTTCCTTTAAATACAGTCGTGCTAACTTCTCCATCTTGTAATCTTCTCTTATTGGCAGGAAGTGTGCTGATTTGGTGAGACGATCAACTATTACCCAAATAGTATCAAAACCACTTGCAGTCCTTGGCAATTTAGTGATGAAATCAATGGTAATGTTTTCCCATTTCCATTCCGGGATTTCGGGTTATTGAAGTAGACCTGATGGTTTCTGATGCTCAGATTTGACCTTAGAACACGTCAAACATTCTCCTACGTATTTAGCAACATCGGCTTTCATACCCGGCCACCAAAAATGTTTCTTGAGATCCTTGTACATCTTCCCCGTTCCAGGATGTATTGAGTATCTGGTTTTATGAGCTTCTCTAAGTACCATTTCTCTCATATCTCCAAATTTTGGTACCCAAATCCTTTCAGCCCTATACCGGGTTCCGTCTTCCCGAATATTAAGATGCTTCTCCGATCCTTTGGGTATTTCATCCTTTAAATTTCCCTCTTTTAAAACTCCTTGTTGCGCCTCCTTTATTTGAGTAGTAAGGTTATTATGAATCATTATATTCATAGATTTTACTCGAATGGGTTCTCTGTCCTTCCTGCTCAAGGCATCGGCTACCACATTTGCCTTCCCCGGGTGGTAACGAATCTCAAAGTCGTAATCATTCAATAATTCAATCCACCTACGCTGCCTCATATTCAGTTGTTTCTGATTAAATATGTGTTGAAGACTTTTGTGGTCGGTATATATAATACTTTTGACCCCATATAAGTAGTGCCTCCAAGTCTTTAATGAAAAAACAACCGCGCCTAATTCCAAATCATGCGTCGTATAATTTTGTTCGTGAATCTTCAATTGTCTAGACGCATAAGCAATCACCTTCGTTCGTTGCATTAATACACAACCGAGACCTTGCTTTGATGCGTCACAATAAATCACAAAATCATTATTCCCTTCAGGCAATGACAATATAGGTGCCGTAGTTAGCTTTTTCTTCAATAACTGAAACGCTTTCTCTTGTTCATCATTCCATTCAAATTTCTTCCCTTTATGCGTTAATGCAGTCAATGGTTTTGCTATTCTAGAAAAGTCTTGGATGAACCTTCTGTAGTAACCAGCTAGTCCTAAAAACTGGCATATGTGTTTCGGAGTTTTCGGGGTTTCCCACTTTTCAACAGTTTCTATCTTTGCCGGATCCACCTTAATACCTTCTTTGTTCACTATGTGACCGAGGAATTGAACTTCTTCCAACCAAAATGCACACTTTGAAAACTTAGCGTACAGTTCTTCCTTCCTCAATACTTCTAACACCTTTCTCAAATGTTCACCGTGTTCTTGTTCATTCTTTGAGTAAATAAGTATGTCATCAATGAAAACAATGACAAACTTGTCAAGGTATGGTCCACACACTCGGTTCATAAGGTCCATGAACACAGCTGGTGCATTAGTTAACCCAAACGACATGACCATAAACTCGTAATGACCGTAACGTGTTCTGAAAGCAGTCTTTGGAATATCATCTTCTTTCACCCGCATTTGATGATACCCGGAACGTAAGTCAATCTTTGAATAAACAGACGAGCCTTGTAGTTGATCAAATAAGTTGTCGATTCTCGGTAGTGGGTAGCGGTTCTTGATGGTAAGTTTGTTCAACTCTCGGTAGTCGATACACAACCTGAATGTACCATCTTTCTTCTTGACAAACAAAAAAGGAGCTCCCCACGGTGATGTGCTTGGTCGAATGAAACCACGCTCTAAAAGTTCTTGTAATTGGTTTTGCAGTTCTTTCATCTCGCTGGGTGCGAGTCTGTAAGGAGCACGAGCTATTGGTGCAGCTCCTGGTACAAGATCTATTTGAAATTCAACAGATCGATGTGGGGGTAATCCCGGTAATTCTTTCGGAAATACATCGGGAAATTCTTTTGCGAGAGGAACATCATTGATGCTCTTTTCTTCAGTTTGTACTTTCTCGACGTGTGCTAGAACAGCATAGCAACCTTTTCTTATTAGTTTTTGTGCCTTCAAATTACTAATAAGATGTAGCTTCGTGTTGCCCTTTTCTCCGTACACCATTAAGGGTTTTCCTTTTTCTCGTATAATGCGAATTGCATTTTTGTAACAAACGATCTCTGCTTTCACTTCTTTCAACCAGTCCAAACCGATTATCACATCAAAACTCCCTAACTCTACTGGTATCAAATCAATCTTAAATGTTTCGCTAACCAGTTTAATTTCTCAATTCCGACATATATTATCTGCTGAAATTAATTTACCATTTGCTAATTCAATTAAAAATTTACTATCCAAAGGCGTCAATGGACAACTTAATTTAGCACAAAAATCTCTACTCATATAGCTTCTATCCGCACCCGAATCAAATAAAATGTAAGCAGATTTATTGTCAATAAGAAACGTACCCGTAACAAGCTCCGGGTCTTCCTGTGCCTCTGCCGCATTAATATTGAAAACTCTTCCGCAGCCTTGTCCATTCGTGTTCTCCTGGTTCGGGCAATTTCTAATAATGTGGCCCGGTTTTCCACATTTATAACAAACTACATTGGCATAACTTGCTCCGACACTACTTGCTCCGCCATTACTCGTTCCAACACCATTTGTTCCTTTCGTTCTATTAACCCCTGGTCCGTAAACCTCACACTTCACCGCGCTATGACCATTTCTTTTACACTTGTTGAAAAATTTGGTGCAGAACCCCGAGTGATACTTTTCACACCTTTGGCATAGCTGCTTCTGATTGTTGTTGTTGTTACGGTTATTATTGATGTTAGGATGATTGTTGTAGTTGCTGTTGTTATTGTTGTTGTTGTTGTTGTTGGGCCGTTTGTTGTAGTTGCGATTGATGTTGCGATTGTTGGGAAAATTGTTGCGATTATTGTTGTAATTGTTGTTGTTGTATTGGTGATTCTTATCACCGTTTTCCTCCCACTTTCTTTTGACTTGCTTCACATTGGCCTCTTCAGCAGTCTGTTCTTTAATTCTTTCTTCAATCTGGTTCACTAGTTTGTGAGCCATTCTACATGCCTGTTGTATGGAGGCGGGCTCGTGTGAACTTATATCTTCTTGGATTCTTTCCGGTAATCCTTTCACAAACGCGTCGATCTTCTCTTCCTCATCTTCGAATGCTCCCGGACACAATAGGCACAATTCTGTGAATCGTCTTTCGTACGTGGTAATATCAAATCCTTGGTTTCGTAACCCTCTAAGTTCTGTCTTGAGCTTATTGACCTCGGTTCTGGGACGGTACTTCTCGTTCATCAAGTGCTTGAATGCTGACCACGGTAGTGCGTACGCATCATCTTGTCCCACTTGCTCTAGATAGGTATTCCACCATGTTAACGCAGAACCTGTGAAGGTATGTGTAGCGTACTTCACTTTGTCCTCTTCAGTACACACACTTATGGCAAACACCGATTCGACCTTCTCGGTCCACCGTTTCAATCCGATCGGTCCTTTGGTTCCATCAAATTCCAAAGGTTTGCAGGCAGTGAATTCTTTGTAGGTGCATCCTACACGATTTCCTGTACTGCCAGATCCAAGGTTATTGTTGGTATGTAGCGCAGCCTGTACTGCGGCTATGTTTGAAGCTAGAAAAGTACGGAATTTCTCTTCATTCATATTCACGGTGTGTCGAGTAGTCGGTGCCATTTCCTTCAAAATAGTCAAATGGAACAAGTTAATCATGCAGAATATTAAGAGTAGTTAATAGTATTTTGTAGCATAATATGAACTCATTTATAAAAGCTTTTTCTTCATATTAGCGTTTTATAAGTTTAAATTGAGGTAGTACCTACCCGTTAAGTTCATACTTAGTAGCTAATATACAATTCAACTACTACAATTCTATATGAAAAACTGATTGTAATAATATTTCGCGTTCAAACTTTTATACAATATTTTACAAACTTACAATACCGCTTATTCCACATAAAGCATGAAATATAGCACACAATAACTTTGATACAAGATAGTTGTGAAGATAATTCTAGCTAGTACACAAGTCGTTCAGCAAAGGCAATAAAGACACGTAATTCATACGTCCAGAAACAAGTCATGCATTCTGGTTTTACTAGGACTACTTCCCATCCTTGGTCTTGTGGAACATAACCGTTATGGCCGTTGATAAGACAGCGTGTTGTAACGTCATCAAAGGGACGAGGGTTACGTAATGACCAACAGTCTCGTAATAACCTAAAAACCTCATTTCTTACCCCAATTACCAACTCCGTCACTTGTGGGAACGTTTTGTTTAATAGTTGTAGCCCGATGTTCTTGTTCTCACTTTGGTGAGAAGTGAACATTACTAACCCGTAAGCATAACATGCTTCTTTATGTTGCATGTTAGCCGCTTTTTCTAAATCACGAAGTCCTATATTCGGATATACTGAGTCAAAATAATTTCTTAACCCGTTGCGTAAAATAGCATTTGGGTTCCCCGCAATATATGCGTCAAAGTAAACACATCGTAACTTATGGATTTCCCAATGTGATATTCCCCATATTCCGAACGATAGCCTTTTATAAACCAAGGCATTCTTGGAACGTTCTTCGAATGTCTTACAAACTGATCTCGCCTTAAATAGTTATGCCGAGGAATTCTGACCGACTCTAGACAAGATTTCATCAATCATGTCTCCGGGTAGGTCTCTTAAAATATTGGGTTGTCTATCCATTTTGTGTTTTTATACTGTAAAATAGACAAGAGTTAGATTCATAAAAAAAAATACTTATTAATACAAGCAATTTTTACATATATCATAAAGCATAAGCACACTATATTACATATATTACACCACACGAATATAACTATCTTATTCCGACTCGCTCGTTTCTTCTTGTTCAGTTTTGGTTCGTTTTGCCAAGTTTCTAGGGATATATGTTGTTCCCCTAATACGAGCCGTCGTTATCCACATTGGTTTAGAAAAACCTGGTGGTTTAGAGGTTCCCGGGTCAATGTTACAACTTAAGGACTTCGGGGGTTGACGATACATATAAAGTTTATCGGGGTTGGAATTAGATTTCTCTATTTTTATGCCCTTTCCCTTATTATTTTCTTTTGCCTTTTTAAATTCAGTTGGGGTAATTTCTATAACATCATCGGAATTCTCGTCGGAATCCGATTCATCGGAGAATTGGTAATCCTCCCAATATTTTGCTTCCTTGGCGGAAACACCATTGACCATAATTAACCTTGGTCGTTGGTTGAGGATTCTCTTTTACTTAACCGTTTTATTATTTCCCCCACCGGTTCTATTTCTTCTTCCGGTTCCGATTCTTCTTCTGGTTCCGATTCTTCTTCCGGTTCCGACTCTTCTTCCGGTTCCTCTTCGGGAACTTGTGAATTAGTCCACGAATCATTCCAATTTACATTTGACTCTTCATTATTATTAGGTGAGTCAATGGGACTTGTTCTAGAGGTAGATATCTATCACATAATATCAAACACGATAAGAGATTAATATATCACATAATATTCATATGTTAAAAATATATAGTTTCCAACAAAAATGTTAAGCAATCATTTTTAAAGAAAACACGGTCGAAGTCCAGACTCACTAATGCATCCTAACAAACTCGATAAGACACACTAATGCAAATTTTCTTGTTCTCTAAGACCAACGCTCTGATACCAACTGAAATGTCCCGTTCTTATTGATTAAAAATGTTCCATATTAATTGATTTCGTTGCGAGGTTTTGACCTCTATATGAGACATTTTTCAAAGACTGCATTCATTTTTAAACAAACCATAACCTTTATTTCATCAATAAAGGTTTAAAAAGCTTTACGTAGATTATCAAATAATGATAATCTAAAATATCCTGTTTCCACACGACCATTACATAATGGTTTACAATACAAATATGTTACAACAAAATAAGTTTCTTGAATGCAGTTTTTACACAATATCATACAAGCATGGACTCCAAATCTCGTCCTTATTTAAGTATGCGACAGCGGAAGCTCTTAATAATCACCTGAGAATAAACATGCTTAAAACGTCAACAAAAATGTTGGTGAGTTATAGGTTTAACCTATATATATCAAATCATAATAATAGACCACAAGATTTCATATTTCAATACACATCCCATACATAGAGATAAAAATCATTCATATGGTGAACACCTGGTAACCGACATTAACAAGATGCATATATAAGAATATCCCCATCATTCCGAGATCCTCCTTCGGACATGATATAAATTTCGAAGTACTAAAACATCCGGTACTTTGGATGGGGCTTGTTGGGCCCAATAGATCTATCTTTAGGATTCGCGTCAATTAGGGTGTCTGTTCCCTAATTCTTAGATTACCAGACTTAATAAAAAGGGGCATATTCGATTTCGATAATTCAACCATAGAATGTAGTTTCACGTACTTGTGTCTATTTTGTAAATCATTTATAAAACCTGCATGTATTCTCATCCCAAAAATATTAGATTTTAAAAGTGGGACTATAACTCACTTTCACAGATTTTTACTTCGTCGGGAAGTAAGACTTGGCCACTGGTTGATTCACGAACCTATAACAATATATACATATATATCAAAGTATGTTCAAAATATATTTACAACACTTTTAATATATTTTGATGTTTTAAGTTTATTAAGTCAGCTGTTCTCGTTAGTAACCTACAACTAGTTGTCCACAGTTAGATGTACAGAAATAAATCAATAAATATTATCTTGAATCAATCCACGACCCAGTGTATACGTATCTCAGTATTGATCACAACTCAAACTATATATATTTTGGAATCAACCTCAACCCTGTATAGCTAACTCCAACATTCACATATAGAGTGTCTATGGTTGTTCCGAAATATATATAGATGTGTCGACATGATAGGTCGAAACATTGTATACGTGTCTATGGTATCTCAAGATTACATAATATACAATACAAGTTGATTAAGTTATGGTTGGAATAGATTTGTTACCAATTTTCACGTAGCTAAAATGAGAAAAATTATCCATTCTTGTTTTACCCATAACTTCTTCATTTTAAATCCGTTTTGAGTGAATCAAATTGCTATGGTTTCATATTTAACTCTATTTTATGAATATAAATAGAAAAAGTATAGGTTTATAGTCGGAAAAATAAGTTACAAGTTATTTTTGTAAAGGTGGTCAATTCAGTCGAAAGAACGACGTCTAGATGACCATTTTAGAAAACATACTTCCACTTTGAGTTTAACCATAATTTTTGGATATAGTTTCATGTTCATAATAAAAATCATTTTCTCAGAATAGCAACTTTTAAATCTATCATAGTTTTTAATTAACTAACCCAAAACAGCCCGCGGTGTTACTACGACGGCGTAAATCCGGTTTTACGGTGTTTTTCGTGTTTCCAGGTTTTAAATCATTAAGTTAGCATATCATACAGATATAGAACATGTGTTTAGTTGATTTTAAAAGTCAAGTTAGAAGGATTAACTTTTGTTTGCGAACAAGTTTAGAATTAACTAAACTATGTTCTAGTGATTACAAGTTTAAACCTTCGAATAAGATAGCTTTATATGTATGAATCGAATGATGTTATGAACATCATTACTACCTTAAGTTCCTTGGATAAACCTACTGGAAAAGAGAAAAATGGATCTAGCTTCAATGGATCCTTGGATGGCTCGAAGTTCTTGAAGCAGAATCATGACACGAAAACAAGTTCAAGTAAGATCATCACTTGAAATAAGATTGTTATAGTTATAGAAATTGAACCAAAGTTTGAATATGATTATTACCTTGTATTAGAATGATAACCTACTGTAAGAAACAAAGATTTCTTGAGGTTGGATGATCACCTTACAAGATTGGAAGTGAGCTAGCAAATTTGAAAGTATTCTTGATTTTATGAAACTAGAACTTTTGGAATTTATGAAGAACACTTAGAACTTGAAGATAGAACTTGAGAGAGATCAATTAGATGAAGAAAATTGAAGAATGAAAGTGTTTGTAGGTGTTTTTGGTCGTTGGTGTATGGATTAGATATAAAGGATATGTAATTTTGTTTTCATGTAAATAAGTCATGAATGATTACTCATATTTTTGTAATTTTATGAGATATTTCATGCTAGTTGCCAAATGATGGTTCCCACATGTGTTAGGTGACTCACATGGGCTGCTAAGAGCTGATCATTGGAGTGTATATACCAATAGTACATACATCTAAAAGCTGTGTATTGTACGAGTACGAATACGGGTGCATACGAGTAGAATTGTTGATGAAACTGAACGAGGATGTAATTGTAAGCATTTTTGTTAAGTAGAAGTATTTTGATAAGTGTATTGAAGTATTTCAAAAGTGTATGAATACATATTAAAACACTACATGTATATACATTTTAACTGAGTCGTTAAGTCATCGTTAGTCGTTACATGTAAATGTTGTTTTGAAACCTTTAGGTTAACGATCTTGTTAAATGTTGTTAACCCAATGTTTATAATATCAAAAGAGATTTTAAATTATTATATTATCATGATATTATGATGTACGAATATCTCTTAATATGATATATATACATTAAATGTCGTTACAACGATAATCGTAACATATATGTCTCGTTTCAAAATCATTAAGTTAGTAGTCTTATTTTTACATATGTAGTTCATTGTTAATATACTTAATGATATGTTTAATTATCATAATATCATGTTAACTATATATATAACCATATATATGTCATCATATAGTTTTTACAAGTTTTAACGTTCGTGAATCACCGGTCAACTTGGGTAGTCAATTGTCTATATAAAACCTATTTCAATTAATCAAGTCTTAACAAGTTTGATTGCTTAACATGTTGGAAACATTTAATCATGTAAATATCAATCTCAATTAATATATATAAACATGGAAAAGTTCGGGTCACTACACTATATATATTTTGGAACAACCATAGACACTCTATATGTGAATGTTGGAGTTAGCTATACAGGGTTGAGGTTGATTCCAAAATATATATAGTTTGAGTTGTGATCAATACTGAGATACGTATACACTGGGTCATGAATTGATTCAAGATAATATTTATCGATTTATTTCTGTACATCTAACTGTGGACAACTAGTTGTAGGTTACTAACGAGGACAGCTGACTTAATAAACTTAAAACATCAAAATATGTTAAAAGTGTTGTAAATATATTTTGAACATACTTTGATATATATATGTATATATTGTTATAGGTTCGTGAATCAACCAGTGGCCAAGTCTTACTTCCCAACGAAGTAAAAATCTATGAAAGTGAGTTATAGTCTCACTTTTAAAATCTAATATTTTTGGGATGAGAATACATGCAGGTTTTATAAATGATTTACAAAATAGACACAAGTACGTGAAACTATATTCTATGGTTGAATTATCGAAATCGAATATGCCCCTTTTTATTAAGTCTGGTAATCTAAGAATTAGGGAACAGACACCCTAATTGACGCGAATCCTAAAGATAGATCTATTGGGCCTAACAAACCCCATCCAAAGTACCGGATGCTTTAGTACTTCGAAATTTATATCATATCCGAAGGGTGTCCCGGAATGATGGGGATATTCTTATATATGCATCTTGTTAATGTCGGTTACCAGGTGTTCACCATATGAATGATTTTTATCTCTATGTATGGGATGTGTATTGAAATATGAAATGTTGTGGTCTATTATTATGATTTGATATATATAGGTTAAACCTATAACTCACCAACATTTTTGTTGACGTTTTAAGCATGTTTATTCTCAGGTGATTATTAAGAGCTTCCGCTGTCGCATACTTAAATAAGAACGAGATTTGGAGTCCATGCTTGTATGATATTGTGTAAAAACTGCATTCAAGAAAATTATTTTGTTGTAACATATTTGTATTGTAAACCATTATGTAATGGTCGTGTGTAAACAGGATATTTTAGATTATCATTATTTGATAATCTACGTAAAGCTTTTTAAACCTTTATTGATGAAATAAAGGTTATGGTTTGTTTTAAAATGAATGCAGTCTTTGAAAAACGTCTCATATAGAGGTCAAAACCTCGCAACGAAATCAATTAATATGGAACGTTTTTAATCAATAAGAACGGGACATTTCAGTTGGTATCTGAGCGTTGGTCTTAGAGAACCAGAATTTTGCATTAGTGTGTCTTATCGAGTTTGTTAGGATGCATTAGTGAGTCTGGACTTCGACCGTGTTTACTTGAAAAATGATTGCTTAACAAATTTTGTTGGAAACTATATATTTTTAACATGTGAATATTATGTGATATATTAATCTCTTAACGCGTTTGATATTATGTGATAGATGTCTACCTCTAGAACAAGTCCCATTGACTCACCTAATAATAATGAAGAGTCAAATGTAAATTGAAATGATTCGTGGACTGATTCACAAGTTCCCGAAGAGGAACCGGAAGAAGAGTCGGAACCGGAAGAAGAATCAGAACCGGAAGAAGAATCGGAACCGGATGAAGAAATAGAACCGGTGGGGGAAATAATAAAACGGTTAAGTAAAAGAAAATCCTCAACAAACCGACCAAGGTTAATTATGGTCAATGGTGTTTCCGCCAAGGAAGCAAAATATTGGGAGGATTACCAATTCTCCGATGAATCGGATTCCGACGAGAATTTCGATGATGTTATAGAAATTACCCCAACTGAATTTAAAACGGCAAAAGAAAATAATAAGGGAAAGGGCATAAAAATAGAGAAATCTAATTCCAACCCCGATGAACTTTATATGTATCGTCAACCCCCGAAGTCCTTAAGTTGTAACAATGACCCGGGAACCTCTAAACCACCAGGTTTTTCTAAACCAATGTGGAAAACGATGGCTCGTATTAGGGGAACATCATATATCCCTAGAAACTTGGCAAAACGAACCAAAACGAAAGAAGAAGAAACAAGCGAGTCGGAATAAGATAGTTGTATTCGTGTGGTGTAATATATGTAATATAGTGTGCTTATGCTTTATGATATATGTAAAAATTGCTTGTATTAATAAGTATTTTTTTTTATGAATCTAACTCTTGTCTATTTTACAGTATAAAAACACAAAATGGATAGACAACCCAATATTTTAAGAGACCTACCCGGAGACATGATTGATGAAATCTTGTCTAGAGTCGGTCAGAATTCTTCGGCACAACTATTTAAGGCGAGATCAGTTTGTAAGACATTCGAAGAACGTTCCAAGAATGCCTTGGTTTATAAAAGGCTTTCGTTCGAAAGATGGGGGATATCACATTGGGAAATTCATAAGTTACGATGTGTTTACTTTGACGCATATATTGCGGGGAACCCAAATGCTATTTTACGCAATGGGTTAAGAAATTATTTTGACTCAATATATCCGAATATTGGACTTCGTGATTTAGAAAAAGCGGCTAACATGCAACATAAAGAAGCATGTTATGCTTACAGATTAGTAATGTTCGCTTCTCACCAAAGTGAGAACAAGAACATCGGGCTACAACTATTAAACAAAACGTTCCCACAAGTGACGGAGTCGGTAATTGGGGTAAGAAATGAGGTTTTTAGATTGTTACGGGACTGTTGGACATTACGTAACCCTCGTCCCTTTGACGATGTTACAACACGCTGTCTTATCAACGGCCATAACGGTTATGTTCCACAAGACCAAGGATGGAAAGTAATCCTAGTAAAACCAGAATGCATGACTTGTTTCTGGACGTATGAATTACGTGTCTTTATTGCCTTTGCTGAACGACTTGTGTACTAGCTAGAATTATCTTCACAACCATCTTGTATCAAATTTATTGTGTGCTATATTTCATGCTATATGTAAAATAAGCGGTATTGTAAGTTTGTAAAATATTGTGTAAAACTTTGAACGCGAAATATTATTATAATCAGTTTTTCATATAGAATTGTAGTAGTTGAATTGTATATTAGCTACTAAGTATGAACTTAACGGGTAGGTACTACCCGAATTTAAACTTATAAAACGCTAATATGAAGAAAAAGCTTTTATAAATGAGTTCATATTATGCTACGAAATACTATTTGTGATGACCCGAAAATTTTTGACTTATTTAAACCAATTCTCTATACGATTTATTATTTTAACACGTTAAACAAAGTCTGTTAGATTGAGTCTCAAAATTTTAGAACTGTTACATATATACAATTACCTTTGACTACTCTCGACGATTCATGAACAATTATATGTATGTATATATATATGTACAAGTAAAAACGACTTTCCTACAGTAAAAATTAATTTGCTACAGTGAAACCGTATTTTGCTACAGTGCTACAGTAAAACACTATTTGCTACAGTAAACACTAGTTGCTACAGTAAACACTATTTGATGTCGACGAACTAGCAAACAAAAGCAGAAAAGGCGGCCATGCGATCGCATGGCAAAAACACTGAAAACTCATGCGATCGCATGAGCTACAGTAAATCGAAAAGTACTATAAAAGGTCAGTTTTGCTCGACGAAATATTTCATAAATATATATGTACGTTATTTTATAATTATAATTATAATTATAATTTTAATTTTAAGTTTAATAATAATAAAGTATATTCGAGGGTATTTTTAATTCGGGTTTCAAACCGTTTTAAAATAAGGAAATATTGGGTATTGTTCGGGGTATTGTTCTTGAATCCAAGACCAACCATACAGTCGTCTACCATCATTACGTCTACGCAATTTGCCTACAATATTGAATCGCAATATTGAACTGTGAGTTATAGTCTCCCTTTTTAAATACTTTAAATATTTTTGGGCTGAGAATACATGCAATTTATTTTAAACGCAATAAGACACAAGTACATACAAAATTCTACACTGAGTTAAACCGAAAATCCCTTAGCTTTGGTAACTAGTAGCTGCCAGTACATAGGATATGGACTGGTGGGCGCGAATAATTGTATATGGATCCATAGGGCTTGACATCCCCGTCCGAGCTAGAGCGCTAGCCTTTCAACGGACGTATGTTATTTGAGTTTAAGACACGTTGGTTTGCGTGTATTAAAACGAATGGGGTAATTACCACTATAGCGTTAAGTTTAGTTACCAGGGTGCTCTGTTACGTAGAATCTATTGATAAACTTTTGATAAAATCTTGTGGTCTATCTTTATATATGTTTATGACTCGAGCAATTAAACCTATAACTCACCAACATCCGTGTTGACTTTTTAGCATGTTTTATTCTCAGGTCCTTAGAATGCTTCCGCTGTGATGTGCTTGTTGCCTGCATGGAGTCTCTCATGCTTTGTACAAAGTTTATTGCATTCAAAATAAAACTGCGCTGTGTAATAAATAATTGGACTGTGATGTCAACCTGTAAATTAAAGACTTATGTATTTTGGGGTTTTGCTTATACCTAACCACTCGCCCACATGTTTATAACTTTCTATGTTTAGAAAGTCACTTATTTTAATGAATGCAATATTTTATCAAAACGTATCATATAGAGGTCAAAACCTCACTGTGGAATCAATGATTAACGTGCCGCGTCAATAGCGATTTTGACGGGTCGTTACAGTTGGTATCAGAGCTTGAGGTCATAGGGAACCAGAAATTACATTATTGTATTTAACTGGTAATTGTTAGGATGCATTAGTGAGTCTGGACTATGACCATATCTGTTTTTCCTGATTTTTGCTTATTATTTGGTCAAAAACATTATATGTGATATATTTATATGCTAACGTAATTGTTGTTTCAATTATGTGATAGATGACTTCCTCTAATCCTATCATTTTGTACGACTCGGAATCGGACACTGAATCTATTCTATCCACAACTGAAAAGGGCGTTCCAATACCTATTAAAGAAGAAATTGTGTTAGCCGGGGAATCTCAACTCCCGGTAAACCCAGAGGAGGTTCCAGCTCCACCCAGCTTTAGTTTTCCGGAGCCACAGTATCGTTGGCATGGACCCATGATCCCTGGAGTAAACGAGGATCGTCCATTTCTAAACAAATATGGACATTGGTCCAGATATACCGCCGACGGGCGGGTTGTGCCGATTACGCCTGGCAGATTTCGGTTCATGACCACCGGTACATATTCTTGCAGTTCGTCATCATATTCTCCTACACATGACTCAGACAATTCGTTATCAGACGAGATCAGTAAGGAGGAGGATTTCGCTAATGAAATAAAAGAGATCACTAAGGAGAAATTCCAACTTGATATAGATAATAAAAACAACCACAATAATAAAATGTCCTTAGTTATTAAAAAAGAACAGGACCATTCGATCCGTAACCACCCTTATTGTATAAAACCCACTGAGGTAACGGGTACCTCAAAAACCCAACTAAAAATAAAATACACTGCCAGAATGTCTGTCGGACCATGTGCACACAAACAATTGGCAGAGAGAACCAAATGGGAAGAAGTTTCTGATAGTTCTGAATGAACGACCTCGCAACCATAAATCCTCCATGCGCTATTTTATTACTTATGTGTGCTACTCTATCTTGTTATGTAAAATAAGCATATGTAAAATATCAGTATTGTATGGTATTGTATTATTTTGGTTTATTAATAATAAATGCATGGAATGATTATTTGTATTATTACTACTTCTTATTATTATTATTACATAATAATGTAGTAACTCGCTATAATTTTTCATAGTGGAATATTATTAGGATTTTAGTAGTTAATTCCTTGTACTAGCTATTATGTATGAACTTAACGGGTAGGTAATACCCTAGAAATAATTATAAAATGCTAATAAGAAGAAAAGGCTTTTATAATAATCGGTTCATATTATTAATATGCTACGATTAACTATTGATAACTCATTTTACCTATAATATTCTATATGATTAAATTATATCTGTTGTGTTTATTGAAGAAACATGTCTCAAATGTCGGATGCTGAGTTTGAGCAACTAGTCGAGAAACGTGTGAATGAAAGAATTGCTGCAACCGAAGCAGCAAAAGCAACATCCGAAGCAGCAGCCAAAGCAGCAGCCGTAAACACAAATTCACGAAACGGATGCTCATACAAAACTTTTCAAGGATGCAAACCACAGACGTTTAGTGGAACTGAGGGACCAGTCGGTCTAACCCGATGGTTTGAAAAGATGGAGTCCGTTTTCAAAATCAGTAATTGTGCGAACGAAGACAAGTCAAAGTATGCTTCGTGCACATTGCAAGATGGTGCACTTACTTGGTGGAACAATTATGCTAAAGCAGAAGGAATAGATACGGCATATGATATCTCTTGGGAAGAACTGAAAAAGATGCTAATCGAGGAGTACTGTCCTCGAAACGAGATCAGAAAAATGGAATCTGAGTTACGTAATCTGAAGGTTATCGGCGCGAATCTCAATAACTATGAAAAGCGTTTCATGGAACTAGCCTTGTTGTGTCCCGAATTGGTGCCAAATGAGAAACGAAAGATAGAAATGTATATTGACGGTTTATCGATCAATATCAAAGGAAATGTTACATCATCCAAACCGAATACGATGCAGGAAGCCATGACAATGGCACACCAACTCATGGACCAGATCACAGAGAATTCGATTAAGGCACCAATTACCGAAGTCAAGACAACTGAAGGAAAGAGGAAATGGGAAGACTATAAGGGCAAAAGTACTCACCTGAAGAAACAAGAAACTTTTAAAGGTAAACAAGATGGGGCAACTGCAAGTCCAAACTATAAGGGACCCCATCCGTTCTGCAAAAGATGTTACACACATCATGCAGGTTATTGTCAAGTGGTCTGTGATAAGTGCAACAAGAAAGGACATGTGGCGAAAGATTGTTATGCCACCGTTTCTGAAGTAAAGACAAAACTGACCGATGTCAAGAAATGTTTTGGATGCGGGAAGTCTGGTCACTTTATAAATCAATGCCCTGATAAGGAGAAGAACAAAGAACCCGCACGTGGGAGGGCATTTAATGTTAGTGCCAGTAAAGCACGTGAGAATCCTAATCTTGTCACGGGTACGTTTACCGTTAATAATCAACTAGCTTCTATTATGTTTGATACGAGAGCTGATAGAAGTTATATGTGTAAAGACTTTAGTTTTAAACTAAAATGTGCATCATTACCTCTAGACGATAAATATACTATTGAATTAGCTAATGGTAAACTGATAAAAGCCGATAAAATTTGCCATGGTTGCGAAATGAATCTCGCTGGTGAAACCTTCAAAATCGATTTGATACCCGTAGAATTAGGAAGTTTTAACGTAATCGTTGGCATGGACTGGATGTCCAAAACAAGAGCGGAAGTTGTTTGCGCTGAGAAAGCAATCCGCATCCCTCGTAAGGATGAAACATCATTATGATTTATGGGGAGAAGAGCAACTCAAAGCTGAACTTTATCAGCTGTATGAAGGCCCAGAAACTTATAAGAAAAGGTTGTTATGCTATTCTGGCACATGTAAAGAAGATCGATACTGAAGAAAGAAGCATTAATGACATGCCGGTTGTAAGAGAATATCCCGGAGTATTTCCAGAAGAATTACCGGGGCTACCTCCACACAGATATGTAGAATTCCAGATTGATCTCATACCAGGAGCTGCAGCTGTAGCCCGATCTCCATATAGACTTGCACCTTCAGAAATGCAAGAATTACAAGACCAGTTGCAAGAATTATCGGACCGTGGATTTATTCGTCCTAGTTTTTCACCTTGGGGTGCTCCTATTCTGTTCGTCAAGAAGAAGGATGGATCTATGAGAATGTGCATAGATTACCGAGAATTAAACAAATTAACGATCAAGAATCGGTACCCATTACCGAGGATTGATGATTTGTTTGATCAATTGCAAGGATCAAGTGTTTATTCTAAGATTGATCTACGCTCCGGATATCATCAACTGAGAGTGAAGGAAGAAGATGTTCCTAAAACCGCGTTCAGAACCCGTTACGGTCACTATGAGTTTCTAGTCATGCCTTTTGGATTAACTAATGCTCCAGCAGTATTCATGGATCTAATGAATCGCATCTGTAGACCGTATTTTGACAAATTTGTCATTGTTTTTATCGATGACATATTGATTTACTCGAAGAACAAGGAAGAACATGAGCAACACTTAAGACTGGTACTGGAGATACTCAAGAAAGAAGAATTGTACGCAAAATTTTCAAAGTGTGATTTCTGGTTACAAGAAGTACAATTTTTGGGCCATGTTGTCAGTAAACATGGAATTAAAGTTGACCCCGCCAAGATCGAAGCCATTAGTAAATGGGAAACCCCGAAGACTCCAACACAAATTCGCCAATTCTTAGGTCTTGCTGGTTACTACCGAAGATTCATTCAAGATTTCTCTAGAATCGCCAAACCCTTAACTGCATTGACTCAAAAGGGAAAGAAGTATGATTGGTCCACAGAACAGGAATCCTCATTCCAGTTATTAAAGAAGAAGTTAACGTCTGCACCCATTTTGTCATTACCAGAAGGAAATGATGATTTCGTGATCTATTGTGATGCTTCACGCCAAGGTTTAGGATGTGTATTAATGCAACGCACAAAAGTCATCGCATATGCCTCACGACAACTAAAAATTCATGAAAAGAACTATACGACGCACGATTTAGAACTTGGAGCAGTAGTTTTTGCACTCAAAATATGGAGACACTATCTATATGGCACCAAGTGTACAGTGTACACCGACCATAAGAGTCTTCAGCATATTTTTGATCAAAAACAACTCAATATGAGGCAACATCGCTGGGTAGAGTTGTTAAACGATTACGATTGTGAAATCCGTTACCACCTCGGAAAGGCTAATGTTGTAGCTGATGCCCTAAGTCGAAAAGAAAGAGTAAAACCTCTTAGGGTCCGAGCTTTGAATATTACAATTCGTACTGATCTCACAAAGCAAATTCAAGCAGCACAGTTAGAGGCTTTAAAAGAAGAAAACGAAAAAGGCGAAATAAGCAAAGGGTTAGAAAAACAACTTGAAGAAAAAGCCGATGGAACCCTGTATTTTGCTGGTAGGATATGGGTACCAAAACATGGTAACCTAAGGCAACTAGTACTGGATGAAGCACACAAAACGAGGTACTCAATTCACCCAGGAAACGGAAAAATGTACCACGATCTCAAGAAGTTTTATTGGTGGCCTAATATGAAAACAGAAATTGCTACTTATGTAAGCAAATGTTTAACGTGTGCAAAGGTCAAAGCTGAGCACCAATAGCCGTCAGGATTACTGCAACAACCAGAAATTCCGCAGTGGAAATGGGAAAGAATAACCATGGATTTCATTACGAAATTGCCAAGGACTGCAAGTAGTCATGATACTATTTGGGTGATAGTTGATCGTCTAACTAAATCAGCTCACTTTCTACCAATAAAGGAGACAGACAGTATGGAGAAATTAGCACGCCTATATTTGAAGGAAGTAGTTTCCAGGCATGGTGTACCCATCTCTATCATATCTGATCGCGACACCCGATTCACATCACGTTTCTGGCAGTCATTACAAAAAGCATTGGGAACTCGATTAGATATGAGCACCGCTTATCACCCACAGACAGATGGTCAAAGTGAAAGAACAATACAAACATTGGAAGACATGTTACGGGCATGCGTGATTGACTTCGGAACCAGTTGGGATCGACACTTACCGTTGGCAGAATTTTCATACAATAACAGCTATCATACGAGCATCAACGCATCGCCATTTGAAGCACTTTACGGTAGAAAGTGCAGATCTCCTATCTGTTGGAGTGAAGTAGGAGAAAGACAACTTACTGGACCAGAAATTATTCACGAAACCACCGAAAAGATCATTCAAATACAACAGCGATTGAAAACGGCCATGAGTCGCCAAAAGAGTTATGCTGATGTAAGAAGAAAACCGCTAGAATTTCAAGTGGGCGACAAAGTCATGTTGAAAGTGTCACCCTGGAAAGGCGTTATACGATTCGGTAAACGAGGAAAGCTAAGTCCTAGGTACGTAGGACCCTTTGAAATTACCGAAAGAATTGGAGCAGTTGCTTATCGATTAAGGCTACCACAAGAACTTAATAGTGTTCACGACACATTTCACGTGTCAAATTTGAAGAAATGTTTAGCTGAAGAGGATGTCGTAATTCCTCTTGACGAAATACGAATCAATGATAAACTCCATTTTATCGAAGAACCTGTTGAAATCATGGACCGTGAGGTCAAACAATTAAAACAAAGAAAAATACCGATAGTTAGGGTTCGTTGGAACGCAAGACGAGGACCCGAGTTTACTTGGGAACGTGAAGATCAGATGAAGCAAAAGTATCCACATTTGTTCACTGATATCGCTCATGAAACAGGTACTACTCAAAATTTCGGGACGAAATTTTCTTTAACGGGGAGGTACTGTGATGACCCGAAAATTTTTGACTTATTTAAACCAATTCTCTATACGATTTATTATTTTAACACGTTAAACAAAGTCTGTTAGATTGAGTCTCAAAATTTTAGAACTGTTACATATATACAATTACCTTTGACTACTCTCGACGATTCATGAACAATTATATGTATGTATATATATATGTACAAGTAAAAACGACTTTCCTACAGTAAAAATTAATTTGCTACAGTGAAACCGTATTTTGCTACAGTGCTACAGTGAAAACGAGTTTGCTACAGTGATTTGCTACAGTAAAACACTATTTGCTACAGTAAAACACTATTTGCTACAGTAAAACACTATTTGCTACAGTAAACACTATTTGCTACAGTAACACTATTTGATGTCGGCGAACTAGCAAACAAAAGCAGAAAAGGCGGCCATGCGATCGCATGGCAAAAACACTGAAAACTCATGCGATCGCATGAGCTACAGTAAATCGAAAAGTACTATAAAAGGTCAGTTTTGCTCGACGAAATATTTCATAAATATATATGTACGTTATTTTATAATTATAATTATAATTATAATTTTAATTTTAAGTTTAATAATAATAAAGTATATTCGAGGGTATTTTTAATTCGGGTTTCAAACCGTTTTAAAATAAGGAAATATTGGGTATTGTTCGGGGTATTGTTCTTGAATCCAAGACCAACCATACAGTCGTCTACCATCATTACGTCTACGCAATTTGCCTACAATATTGAATTGCAATATTGAACTGTGAGTTATAGTCTCCCTTTTTAAATACTTTAAATATTTTTGGGCTGAGAATACATGCAATTTATTTTAAACGCAATAAGACACAAGTACATACAAAATTCTACACTGAGTTAGACCGAAAATCCCTTAGCTTTGGTAACTAGTAGCTGCCAGTACATAGGATATGGACTGGTGGGCGCGAATAATTGTATATGGATCCATAGGGCTTGACATCCCCGTCCGAGCTAGAGCGCTAGCCTTTCAACGGACGTATGTTATTTGAGTTTAAGACACGTTGGTTTGCGTGTATTAAAACGAATGGGGTAATTACCACTATAGCGTTAAGTTTAGTTACCAGGGTGCTCTGTTACGTAGAATCTATTGATAAACTTTTGATAAAATCTTGTGGTCTATCTTTATATATGTTTATGACTCGAGCAATTAAACCTATAACTCACCAACATCCGTGTTGACTTTTTAGCATGTTTTATTCTCAGGTCCTTAGAATGCTTCCGCTGTGATGTGCTTGTTGCCTGCATGGAGTCTCTCATGCTTTGTACAAAGTTTATTGCATTCAAAATAAAACTGCGCTGTGTAATAAATAATTGGACTGTGATGTCAACCTGTAAATTAAAGACTTATGTATTTTGGGGTTTTGCTTATACCTAACCACTCGCCCACATGTTTATAACTTTCTATGTTTAGAAAGTCACTTATTTTAATGAATGCAATATTTTATCAAAACGTATCATATAGAGGTCAAAACCTCACTGTGGAATCAATGATTAACGTGCCGCGTCAATAGCGATTTTGACGGGTCGTTACACTATTAACTACTCTTAATATTCTGTATGATTAACTTGTTCCATTTGACTATTTTGAAGGAAATGGCACCGACTACTCGACACACCGTGAATATGAATGAAGAGGAATTCCGTACTTTTCTAGCTTCAAACATAGCCGCAGTACAGGCTGCGCTACATACCAACAATAACCTTGGATCTAGCAGTACAGGAAATCGTGTAGGATGCACCTACAAAGAATTCACTGCCTACAAACCTTTGGAATTTGATGGAACTGAAGGACCGATCGGATTGAAACGGTGGACCGAGAAGGTCGGATCGGTGTTTGCCATAAGTAAGTGTACTGAAGAGGACAAAGTGAAGTACGCTACGCATACCTTCACAGGTTCTGCGTTAACATGGTGGAATACCTATCTAGAGCAAGTGGGATAAGATGATGCGTACGCACTACCGTGGTCAGTATTCAAGCACTTGATGAACGAGAAGTACCGTCCCAGAACCGAGGTCAATAAGCTCAAGACAGAACTTAGAGGGTTACAAACCCAAGGATTTGATATTACCACGTACGAAAGACGATTCACAGAATTGTGCCTATTGTGTCCGGGAGCGTTCGAAGATGAGGAAGAGAAGATCGACGCGTTTGTGAAAGGATTACCGGAAAGAATCCAAGAAGATATAAGTTCACACGAGCCCGCCTCCATACAACAGGCATGTAGAATGGCTCACAAACTAGTGAACCAGATTGAGTAAAGAATTAAAGAACAGACGGCTGAAGAGGCCAATGTGAAGCAAGTCAAAAGAAAGTGGGAGGAAAACGGTGATAAGAATCACCAATACAACAACAACAACAACAATTACAATAATAATCGCAACAATTATCCCAACAATCGCAACATCAATTGCAACTACAACAAACGGCCCAATAACAACAACAACAACAACAACAACAACAACAACAACAACAACAACAACAACAACAACCACAACAACAACAACAACAACAATAACAACAACAACAACAACAACAACAACAGCAACTACAACAATCATCCCAACAACAATAACAACCGCAACAACAACAACAATCAGAAGCAGCTATGCCAAAGGTGTGAAAAGTATCACTCGGGGTTCTGCACTAAATTTTGCAACAAGTGTAAAAGAAATGGTCATAACGCGGCAAAGTGTGAGGTCTACGGACCAGGGGTTAACAGAACGAAAGGAACAAATGGTGTCGGAACGAGTAATTGCGGAGCAAGTAGTGTCGGAGCAAGTTATGCCAATGTAGTTTGTTATAAATGTGGAAAACCGGGCCACATTATTAGAAATTGCCCGAACCAGGAGAACACGAATGGACAAGGCCGCGGAAGAGTTTTCAATATTAATGCGGCAGAGGCACAGGAAGACCCGGAGCTTGTTACGGGTACGTTTCTTATTGACAATAAATCTGCTTACGTTTTATTTGATTCGGGTACGGATAGAAGCTATATGAGTAGAGATTTTTGTGCTAAATTAAGTTGTCCATTGACGCCTTTGGATAGTAAATTTTTACTCGAATTAGCAAATGGTAAATTAATTTTAGCAGATAATATATGTCGGAATCGAGAAATTAAACTGGTTAGCGAAACATTTAAGATTGATTTGATACCAGTAGAGTTAGGGAGTTTTGATATGATAATCGGTATGGACTGGTTGAAAGAAGTGAAAGCAGAGATCATTTGTTACAAAAATGCAATTCGCATTATACGAGAAAAAGGAAAACCCTTAATGGTGTACGGAGAAAAGGGCAACACGAAGCTACATCTTATTAGTAATTTGAAGGCACAAAAACTAATAAGAAAAGGTTGCTATGCTGTTCTAGCACACGTCGAGAAAGTACAAACTGAAGAAAAGAGCATCAATGATGTTCCCATTGCAAAAGAATTTCCCGATGTATTTTCGAAAGAATTACCGGGATTACCCCCACATCGATCCGTTGAATTTCAAATAGATCTTGTACCAGGAGCTGCACCAATAGCTCGTGCTCCTTACAGACTCGCACCCAGCGAGATGAAAGAACTGCAAAGCCAATTACAAGAACTTTTAGAGCGTGGTTTCATTCGACCAAGCACATCACCGTGGGGAGCTCCTGTTTTGTTTGTCAAGAAGAAAGATGGTACATTCAGGTTGTGTATCGACTACCGAGAGTTGAACAAACTTACCATCAAGAACCGCTACCCACTACCGAGAATCGATGACTTATTTGATCAACTACAAGGCTCGTCTGTTTATTCAAAGATTGACTTACGTTCCGGGTATCATCAAATGCGGGTGAAAGAAGATGATATTCCAAAGACTGCTTTCAGAACACGTTACGGTCATTACGAGTTTATGGTCATGCCATTTGGTTTAACTAATGCACCAGCTGTGTTCATGGACCTTATGAACCGAGTGTGTGGACCATACCTTGACAAGTTTGTCATTGTTTTCATTGATGACATACTTATTTACTCAAAGAATGACCAAGAACACGGTGAACATTTGAGAAAGGTGTTAGAAGTATTGAGGAAGGAAGAATTGTACGCTAAGTTTTCAAAGTGTGCATTTTGGTTGGAAGAAGTTCAATTCCTCGGTCACATAGTGAACAAAGAAGGTATTAAGGTGGATCCGGCAAAGATAGAAACTGTTGAAAAGTGGGAAACCCAGAAAACTCCGAAACACATACGCCAGTTTTTAGGACTAGCTGGTTACTACAGAAGGTTCATCCAAGACTTTTCTAGAATAGCAAAACACTTGACTGCATTAACGTATAAAGGGAAGAAATTTGAATGGAATGATGAACAAGAGAAAGCATTTTAGTTATTGAAGAAAAAGCTAACTACGGCACCTATATTGTCATTGCCTGAAGGGAATGATGATTTTGTGATTTATTGTGACGCTTCAAAGCAAGGTCTCGGTTGTGTATTAATGCAACGAACGAAGGTGATTGCTTATGCGTCTAGACAATTGAAGATTCACGAACAAAATTATACGACGCATGATTTGGAATTAGGCGCGGTTGTTTTTGCATTAAAGACTTGGAGGCACTACTTATATGGGGTCAAAAGTATTATATATACCGACCACAAAAGTCTTCAACACATATTTAATCAGAAACAACTGAATATGAGGCAGCGTAGGTGGATTGAATTATTGAATGATTACGACTTTGAGATTCGTTACCACCCGGGGAAGGCAAATGTGGTAGCCGATGCCTTGAGCAGGAAGGACAGAGAACCCATTCGAGTAAAATCTATGAATATAATGATTCATAATAACCTTACTACTCAAATAAAGGAGGCGCAACAAGGAGTTTTAAAAGAGGGAAATTTAAAGGATGAAATACCCAAAGGATCGGAGAAGCATCTTAATATTCGGGAAGACGGAACCCGGTATAGGGCTGAAAGGATTTGGGTACCAAAATTTAGAGATATGAGAGAAATGGTACTTAGAGAAGCTCATAAAACTAGATACTCAATACATTCTGGAACGAGGAAGATGTACAAGGATCTCAAGAAACATTTTTGGTGGCCGGGTATGAAAGCCGATGTTGCTAAATACGTAGGAGAATGTTTGACGTGTTCTAAGGTCAAAGCTGAGTATCAGAAACCATCAGATCTACTTCAACAACCCGAAATCCCGGAATGGAAATGGGAAAACATTACCATGGATTTCATCACTAAATTGCCAAGGACTGCAAGTGGTTTTGATACTATTTGGGTAATAGTTGATCGTCTCACCAAATCAGCACATTTCCTGCCAATAAGAGAAGATGACAAGATGGAGAAGTTAGCACGACTGTATTTGAAGGAAGTCGTCTCCAGACATGGAATACCTATCTCTATTATCTCTGATAGGGATGGCAGATTTATTTCAAGATTCTGGCAGACATTACTGCAAGCATTGGGAACTCGTCTAGACATGAGTACTGCCTATCATTCACAAACTGATGGGCAGAGCGAAAGGACGATACAAACGCTTGAAGACATGCTACGAGCTTGTGTTATTGATTTCAGAAACAGTTGGGATCGACATCTACCGTTAGCAGAATTTTCCTACAACAACAGCTACCATTCAAGCATTGAGATGGCGCCGTTTGAAGCACTTTATGGTAGAAAGTGCAGGTCTCTGATTTGTTGGAGTGAAGTGGGGGATAGACAGATTACGGGTCCGGAGATAATACAAGAAACTACTGAGAAAATCATCCAAATTCAACAAAGATTGAAAACCGCCCAGAGTCGACAAAAGAGCTACGCGGACAGTAAAAGAAAAGATATAGAGTTTGAAATTGGAGAAATGGTCATGCTTAAGGTTTCACCTTGGAAAGGCGTTGTTCGATTTGGTAAACGGGGGAAACTAAATCCAAGGTACATTGGACCATTCAAGATTATAGATCGTGTCGGACCAGTAGCTTACCTATTGGAGCTACCTCAACAACTCGCGGCTGTACATAACACTTTCCACGTCTCAAATTTGAAGAAATGTTTTGCTAAAGAAGATCTCACTATTCCGTTGGACGAAATCCAAATCAATGAAAAACTTTAATTCATTGAAGAACCCGTCGAAATAATGGATCGTGAGGTTAAGAGACTTAAACAAAACAAGATACCGATTGTTAAGGTTCGATGGAATGCTCGTAGAGGACCCGAGTTCACCTGGGAGCGTGAAGATCAGATGAAGAAGAAATACCCGCATTTATTTCCAGAAGATACGTCAACACCTCCAACTGCTTAAAATTTCGGGACGAAATTTATTTAACGGGTAGGTACTGTAGTGACCCGAACTTTTCCATGTTTATATATATATTAAATGAAATTTTTATTTACATGATTAAGTGTTTCCAACATGTTAAGCAATCAAACTTGTTAAGACTTGATTAATTGAAATATGTTTCATATAGACAATTGACCACCCAAGTTGACCGGTGATTCACGAACGTTAAAACTTGTAAAAACTATATGATGACATATATGTGGATATATATATAGTTAACATGATACTATGATAAGTAAACATATCATTAAGTATATTAACAATGAACTACATATGTAAAAACAAGACTACTAACTTAATGATTTTTAAACGAGACATATATGTAACGATTATCGTTGTAAAGACATTTAATGTATATATATCATATTAAGAGATATTCATACATGATAATATCATGATAATATAATAATTTAAAATCTCATTTGATATTATAAACATTGGGTTAACAACATTTAACAAGATCGTTAACCTAAAGGTTTCAAAACAACACTTACATGTAAGAACTAACGATGACTTAACGACTCAGTTAAAATGTATATACATGTAGTGTTTTAATATGTATTTATACACTTTTGAAAGACTTCAATACACTTATCAAAATACTTCTACTTAACAAAAATGCTTACAATTACATCCTCGTTCAGTTTCATCAACTATTCTACTCGTATGCACCCGTATTCGTACTCGTACAATACACAGCTTTTAGATGTATGTACTATTGGTATATACACTCCAATGATCAGCTCTTAGTAGCCCATGTGAGTCACCTAACACATGTGGGAACCATCATTTGGCAACTAGCATGAAATATCTCATAAAATTACAAAAATATGAGTAATCATTCATGACTTATTTACATGAAAACAAAATTACATATCCTTTATATCTAATCCATATACCAACGACCAAAAACACCTAAAAACACTTTCATTCTTCAATTTTCTTCATCTAATTGATCTCTCTCAAGTTCTATCTTCAAGTTCTAAGTGTTCTTCATATATTCTACAAGTTCTAGTTACATAAAATCAAGAATACTTTCAAGTTTGCTAGCTCACTTCCAATCTTGTAAGGTGATCATCCAACCTCAAGAAATCTTTGTTTCTTACAGTAGGTTATCATTCTAATACAAGGTAATAATCATATTCAAACTTTGGTTCAATTTCTATAACTATAACAATCTTATTTCAAGTGATGATCTTACTTGAACTTGTTTTCGTGTCATGATTCTGCTTCAAGAACTTCGAGCCATTCAAGGATCCGTTGAAGCTAGATCCATTTTCTCTTTTCCAGTAGGTTTATCCAAGGAACTTAAGGTAGTAATGATGTTCATAACATCATTCGATTCATACATATAAAGCTATCTTATTCGAAGGTTTAAATTTGTAATCACTAGAACATAGTTTAGTTAATTCTAAACTTGTTCGCAAACAAAATTTAATAGTTCTAACTTGACTTTTAAAATCAACTAAACACATGTTCTATATCTATATGATATGCTAACTTAATGATTTAAAACCTGGAAACACGAAAAATACCGTAAAACCGGATTTACGCCGTCGTAGTAACACCACGGGCTGTTTTGGGTTAGTTAATTAAAAACTATGATAAAATTTGATTTAAAAGTTGTTATTCTGAGAAAATGATTGTTATTATGAACATGAAACTATATCCAAAAATTATGGTTAAACTCAAAGTGGAAGTATGTTTTCTAAAATGGTCATCTAGACGTCGTTCTTTCGACTGAAATGACTACCTTTACAAAAACGACTTGTAACTTATTTTTCCGACTATAAACCTACACTTTTTATGTTTAGATTCATAAAATAGAGTTCAATATGAAACCATAGCAATTTGATTCACTCAAAACGGATTTAAAATGAAGAAGTTATGGGTAAAACAAGATTGGATAATTTTTCTCATTTTAGCTACGTGAAAATTGGTAACAAATCTATTCCAAATATAACTTAATCAACTTGTATTGTATATTATGTAATCTTGAGATACCATAGACACGTATACAATGTTTCGACCTATCATGTCGACACATCTTTATATATTTCGGAACAACCATAGACACTCTATATGTGAATGTTGGAGTTAGCTATACAGGGTTGAGGTTGATTCCAAAATATATATAGTTTGAGTTGTGATCAATACTGAGATACGTATACACTAGGTCGTGGATTGATTCAAGATAATATTTATCGATTTATTTCTGTACATCTAACTGTGGACAACTAGTTGTAGGTTACTAACGAGGACAGCTGACTTAATAAACTTAAAACATCAAAATATATTAAAAGTGTTGTAAATATATTTTGAACATACTTTGATATATATGTATATATTGTTATAGGTTCGTGAATCAACCAGTGGCCAAGTCTTACTTCCCGACGAAGTAAAAATCTGTGAAAGTGAGTTATAGTCCCACTTTTAAAATCTAATATTTTTGGGATGAGAATACATGCAGGTTTTATAAATGATTTACAAAATAGACACAAGTACGTGAAACTACATTCTATGGTTGAATTATCGAAATCGAATATGCCCCTTTTTATTAAGTCTGGTAATCTAAGAATTAGAGAACAGACACCCTAATTGACGCGAATCCTAAAGATAGATCTATTGGGCCTAACAAACCCCATCCAAAGTACCGGATGCTTTAGTACTTCAAAATTTATATCATATCCGAAGGGTGTCCCGGAATGATGGGGATATTCTTATATATGCATCTTGTTAATGTCAGTTACCAGGTGTTCACCATATGAATGATTTTTATCTCTATGTATGGGATGTGTATTGAAATATGAAATCTTGTGGTCTATTATTATGATTTGATATATATAGGTTAAACCTATAACTCACCAACATTTTTGTTGACGTTTTAAGCATGTTTATTCTCAGGTGATTATTAAGAGCTTCCGCTGTCGCATACTTAAATAAGGACGAGATTTGGAGTCCATGCTTGTATGATATTGTGTAAAAACTGCATTTAAGAAACTTATTTTGTTGTAACATATTTGTATTGTAAACCATTATGTAATGGTCGTGTGTAAACAGGATATTTTAGATTATCATTATTTGATAATCTACGTAAAGCTTTTTAAACCTTTATTGATGAAATAAAGGTTATGGTTTGTTTTAAAATGAATGCAGTCTTTGAAAAACGTCTCATATAGAGGTCAAAACCTCGCAACGAAATCAATTAATATGGAACGTTTTTAATCAAAAAGAACGGGACATTTCAACTACACTAGCATGGTCTAGGACCGACAATGTACTAGGGATCTAGTTAGATGTTTCACTACAAAAGAGTCTTCATTCGGAATCCAAGGCTCGGTGGACTTACTACAACTGGTGTGCCTCAGTCAAACTTACGTTGTATCCGATAAACTTCTCTTAACAAGGGGTGACACAGATAGTGTACTCTGAATCGGGGTTCGCGACTTCCCAATAACAGAGCCAATAACTACGTTCTATTAGTTGGAAAAACGATTGAGTTCAAAGCATAATCAAAAAGCATTTTGACAACATACACATGCCATAATATAATTTCGGCATTATAACTGACTACGTCATAACATACACTTAAAGATAACTACTTGCTAATCATGGCAACAGTATCAAAAAGCATAATAATGGAAGACATTATATAAAGACAAAGGATAGAAGTACCAGTGGATTAAACGAGTTCTGAATATAAAAGTGACAACTTCAAACTCCAGACCGCTCCTAATACAATCTTCGGCGTTCTTCTCCTGGTACTAGGTTTCCCGCATGGTGAAAGCCTTGAGAGTATGACTAATATTGTACAAGAGAGAGAGAAAGAAGTCAATTGAAGTGTGTATTGGAACGAATGACAAAGAACCTTTAAATAAGCTTGAATTTTACCTGCAAATGGCTGGCAGACCTTTTGGCAAGCCGTTTCGCAGGCCGTTTGTAGGGGCTGTTTTCCAGACCAGCCCGTTTAACGTGGCCGTTTAACTTGGGCGTGTGGCAGGTCGTTTGCAAGCCAGGCAAGCCATTTGGCAACCCATTTGGCAACCCGTTTGGCAACCCGTTTGGCAAGCTGTTTGGCTTGCTGATTTGCAGGATCGTAACTTGATTTCTTGTCTTTCACCGTTTTCGCTCTAGAATCTTCGTAGCTTCGATTTACTTGATTCTTCTTGCACTGTCTTCGTAATTACTTGTTCTTCAATTTTAACCAACGAAGCGGGTATTTTGGCGATAAAGCTCGGAACTTTATAGTTTTTGGGCCTTAATACCGGGGTGAAAATGTGACTTTTTAGCCGATATCAAATATCTCACACTTAGACTTTGCTTGTCCTCAAGCAAACTTCATTTTTTAATTTAAGAAATCTTTTCGGAGTTTCTTTTTTAATAGCCTAAACGGTTTGCTTTTTATTAAAAGAGCGAAACATAAGGTGAGTCATTTATGTTAGGGTTGAAACTATCTCTGTAAGCATGCGAGGAGGTTACATGACTTAGGATTAGCTTTCGCGGGTCACTAAAATCACTCAAGTGTTTAGGATTCCCTATAGATCTAAGAAATGAATTCACTCATAGCCAGTCATGTTGCACCCATCGTCATAGGCTTAATAAAGACTCAAATCCTTGCTACTAATGTTAAAATGGTAGTAACCAGGGTCATTTGTCAATGATGGAAAGAAATTTTGGAGTGGTGGTGAAGTTGTTTTTAAGGTGTGAGAAAAGGGTAATATAGTCTCAAGAGACTTTTATTCGAAATTTCGGAAAATTTAAGATAGATAGGAGTGGTGATATTTTTTAGAAGCACTTTTTGAACTATTCTCCCTTTTGGAGTGATAGGCATTCGTGGTCAAGTTCTTCTTCTGCATTTCTCTTTATAAGTTCTGCTCCTTTTTCAGAACTTTGAAATTTTTTTTTTTTTTTTTTTAGATTTGATCTAGAGAAACTTTTTGCCGGTAAACTTTTTCAAGACCTTTGCCGTGATACTTGAGAGGTTTATAACATCGGGTTTTCGGAAGAAATCTCATTTTTTGGGTTTTTCGAGTGATAGTAAATATGATGTGGATGAGGTGTTGTGGTAGAAGTAGCGGAGGTGTGAAAGGCTTGTTTGACAAATGGCTAGCTCTTCTGATTATAACCGAATCACATTTCGTTACTTAGAATTGCAGATCTAGAGCAAGTTCTGATTCCGAGCACAGACATCGGCACTCTCAACGAAAAATAGTGAAGCATTAAAGATGAATGCTGGTCTTATTTGGGTGCCTCACTATAATCAATTTAGGTCGATAATGCCTAGTCATGCAATGCTCTATTAGAGATTCGGTTCATCCTAACAAGATTTCTACCTTACTTAAGCCTTATTTTTATTTACAAACGTTTCAGGTTTTCAAAAATACTTTTTCGAAAAGGCTTTCTCTTGTTAAAAATTTGAAATTCAGCTTAAGAACTTGGAATCTTCGTAATGGGTTATTTTAATACAGCATAAAAAGATTATACCAACATCCCCCACTTAGACGAACATTGTCCTCAATGTTCCTAGTGTATCCCACACTTAGGAGTTTTAGTTGAAGATTTGAGATTTTTCGTTTAGCGCTTATTTGGATTGGAATCCCACACTTAGTGATAAGCTAGGATGTGACATAATTTAAAAATTGAGCTAGTAACGGGAAGAAAGGAGTACCCCCAGCAGATGTGGTTTCTTGTGAGAAACTGGCTGGCTTAGAAGTCTCGTCCTTTATTTATCGGCTCACTTGTCATCCTTTATTCTTCTACTCTACTTTATTGCACGGGTTGCCTCCCGAGAAGCGCTTTTGTTTAAGGTCGTTGGCTCGACCGTAATGATGCTTAAAAAACAGACATTCCTCTCTGGTAGTTATGATCTTGGTCTTCTCGAGGGAATGTGAGTCATGGTAGATAAATCCTGAGAAAGTGTCAGACCAATAGTGGTAACAGATCCGGTACTTCTCTTGAAGATCTTTTGAAAGAGAGATAATGCGCGGTTTCGGATCGTGACAGATCTTGAAGTCCGATAAGAATATGATCCACTGCTCTACTGATTGATCCATGAATATCAATCATTGAAGCAGTGCTGGTGGTGATTACTTCTCTGATAGGATGTTCATTTCGGAGATCTTCAAATAATGTCAGAAATTGTATCTTCATTATCTCAAAATCTTCTGTGAGGTGGTCTCCACAGTAGGATTTTGTAGCCTTGCACAGATTAGTCAAGAGGCGAAGCTGAAAAGAAGTGAAGAGTAGCCCTGACCCAAGCATTAATGTCACCGTCTTTGAGTATATCTCCTGACATCCAGCTTTGAATGTGAAACTAGGATCTGTAGATTCTTGGAAGATACGTGCTATCTGCTTCGTAACGTAGGTGGCAATGTTGACTCGGTCTGGTTCAAGATGAGAAAACGGATTGTTGCGTCTTACCTCTTCTGTGACTGCGTCTCGTAACTCTTTGATAATTAGATCAGCGTGGTGATCAATTGTTGCGTAAATCACTAGCCTCTCTGGTGTGCTTTCAAAATTATCTCTTTTCAAGAGAGCGAAGAAGCTGTAAATATCCTCGATCATTTGCAAGTCAGAGTGATAAGCCGGGCTTCCGGTAGAAAGATCCATATGCTTTCGGATGAGAGTCAGTAGTGCTCGTTGATTTGCTGAGAACGGAAGTGCAGATCAGGCTAAGGCGTTGTAGACCTTAGAGTAAATGATCTTCTGATCTCGACAGAATTTTGTTTCTAGAATAGTGCGAACCACTGAATTATGCTCTCGTTGCCTTTCTTCGCGGTAGATATGATCATGAAGGGTATTAATAAAGTCTTGAATGCGTTCTTCTAGGATTTTAGCATTATTATCTTCTCTCTATAGATAGAGTTGTATTCATCTTTGATAGCCATGATTCGTTCTGTTAAGCGTAGCGTGAAATCAATTGTTGATTTACGGATGGATTCGAGAATATCTTCAAATTCATCGGTGTCATTGATGAAGGTTATTATGTCGGCGTGAGTAGATATGATCGGAATTCGATCTGAAGAAGAGTTCGGCTCCTCCTGATCTGGTTCGAATGGAGAATATGAGTTATCCAGAATGTCTTCATGTTGCTCTTCCTCATCATCATCGGTATAATAGTCGTCTGAAGATTCATCTGATGAACGGGATTCTTTAGTATTCTGGTTCTTCACTTCAACACTTGTGGGATCAATTTCTATATCCTTAACCTCAACCTTATTAGTCTTCTTCTTGAAGCGAATGATTAAATTGTGATCTTTTGTCTCAAGCCTCATTAATTCTTCGTGATGCTCCAGGCTTGGAGATGGTATTATCGCAGTTTCTTTTACGTCTTTCATTTCCTCTTCCTCCTCAGGTTCTTCCTCTTCCTCTATTTCTTCACTGGGATCCTCTTCTTCCATTTCTGGGTCATCAGCAGACTGTGATTGACACCCATCTCGATATCTTCGGATGGTGGTGGGGACTCATCATCGGAAGTGATCCGTCTGGTGGAAATAGCAAACATCTCTGCCTGTTCAGAAAGATCGGTAGGTCGGTCAATTTTGAAGGTAACGCTCTCCCCATGTGATCGTAAGTTCAAGGTTTGATTGTACACATCAATGGTAGTCCTAGCCGTATTCATGAAAGGTCTTCCTAACACTATTGGTGTGCGTAGGTCTTCGTGAATGTCCATTACTACGAAATCCATAGGGTACAAGAATTTGTCGACTTTCACCAAGACGTTCTCAACTAAGCCCTTGAAATATCGAATTGTGTGATCAGCAAGTTGGATTTTCATTTTAGTTGGTGACAAGTCTCCTAACTCTAATCTCTTGTAGAGAGAGTAGGGGATTAGGTTGATACTTGCTCCTAAATCTGCTAGCGCATGAATGGTTCCAGATTGGTAGATTGAACACGGGAAAATGAATCGGCCCGTATCTCCTAGCTTCTGCGGTAGAGAGTTACTGAGTACTACTGAGCATTCTTCACTCAGCAGAATTTTGTTAGAATCTGGTATCCTTTCCTTTGTAGAGAGAAGCCTTCGGATATATCTCTTTTGATTGGGCACTTTGGACACGGTGTCCAGGAATCTTCCATCGAGTTTGAAGGAATCAAGCTTGGATGGTTCCTCCTGTAGCCTTCCAGGGTAAGGTACACGCACTGGAGTTGCAGTGGACAGCTTCTGAGTATATGTCGATTTGTTCTTGAACCTAGCTGACCTTCTACGTGGTTCTTCTTCTGGGATTACTGAGTCCATTTGCTTAGCTTTCTTTATGTGGGGATTTTGGATATTATTACTAGGTAACCTTCCTTGCGGTCGGGTTTCAAGGTGTTGTGATAACTGTCCGAGCTGAGTTTCTAGGCTTTTAAGCAGAGCCAATTGATTTCTCATTAGTATCTCCGTCTGGTCTTGTCTAGATGCAGTTCTCTGATTTAGCTGTTGTTGTCCTTGGATGAACTGTGTCAACTGATCATCGGCTCCGAGAGTAGGGTTGGTTACTTTTGTAATCTGGGTGGTTGGGGAATTTTTCTCAGCTGGTGGACCAGTGAGTGAAAGTGGTTGATCTTAGGTCAATTGAGATTGTTGGGGTGGATAAGGTGGGTAGCGATAGCGAAAAGGTTGGTTGTTTCTTTGGAATTGGTTAACCCTAGTTTGTTGATTAAATCATGGATTTGATTGACGAGCTGGGTATTGAACGTAACAGACTGAACCGTCAGGGTTTTCGTACTCAACTTGATATTCTTCAGTGGGTTGCGGGTTAGTATAATTGACACAGGCATGGACCTGGTTAACTTGCTGCGGCTGCGTCTTCAATTCTCCGAGTTGTTATGCAAGAGATTACATCTTGTCTGTCAGAGATTTGATGGCCTCACTTTGATTATTAAGTGCGAAGAGTGGTGTAGATGATGAAGTTGTTTCACCATTGTTCCTTCATCTGTGGTTTGGTTCATCATATTTCCTTGAGTTGCTGCATCGATCGTCGTCCTATGATTTACCGTAAGACCATTGTAGAAGGTACAGATTTGGACTGACCGAGGGCATTTCTTCAGCAGGGTTTTGAATCGCTCACATGCGGTGTAAAGAGATTCATCATAACTTTGTTTGAAGTTAATGGTGTCATTCTTGAGTTTGGTTTGTTTAGAAGGAGGGAAATATTTGGTTAGGAATTTAGTAGCCATATCCGTCCAAGACGTGATGGAATTTTTTTCCAATCCTTCAAACCATGTTTGTGCATGATGAGTGAGAGAATAGGGGAACAAGTATAGCCGGACTATATCTTGCCTAATCCCTGGCTGTTTGTAGGAGTTTGAAAGAGATATGAATTTATCAAGGTGAGAATTTGGATCGCCATTCGGTAATCCATGGAATTGACAGCCATTTTGGATGAGTTGTATAATGTGATGTTTTAACTCGAACGAGTGTCCTTGAATCTCTGGGAATATGATCGATCGTCCTTGACCTTCAATCCAGGGTTTAGTATTTTCTACTAAAGTAACGCGTAACGCCATTTGTTTTCTGATTCGTACTTCCTTGCGTGCTTTAGAGATTATTGCGTCTGGATCAGGTACAAATAAAAACGGCTCTGGTCTAGATCGGGTTTGGGTCATACACTGGGTATGCCTTTTTGTTTTTAAATTTTAAGCAGATAAGCTAAGTTGCTAATTTAACCTAGAGTAATCTAAAGTAATCTTAATCTAAGGTAATCTAAGGTAATCTAAGGTATTCTAAGGTAGTCTTAATCAAAGGTAATCTAAGATATTCTAATTATCCTAATTATAGATATGTTTTTGATTCTTGCTATTGATTCCCTGGTATTTTGATAATAGAGCTTCGCACGAACTATTCAACAAACCAAGTGGTCAGGCCGACTACGGAGAGGCAGGATCCTTTTGGTTCCAATATAATTGGAGACTGTTCGGAAAATCTAACAACCAAGTCCGTGTATAATTGTCTTTTTTAGACACCACTAAATTCTTGTGAATGAGTTTGATAAAAGCAGTATTGTCTGATACCAGTTTCCCGGCAGCGGCGCCAAAAACTTGTTACCACAATGATATGGCCGAAACAGAGGGTTTTTGTTTATGCGGTGTCGTCCAGCCGCAAGGCTTCAGAATCAACCAATAACAGGAGGGTACTGGGTTTTAAATTTATATTTAGTGGAGCCTAAATCTTACTACTCCTTATTATGAGTAAGGGAAGTATGACCTAGAGTTGTATTTTTAAGATATCAGTAGAATCAAACCTATATCTAAAGCTTAAGATAATTCTAAGTTGCAGGAGTAGTGGTTTATTACCTAATTTTGGGTTTTCTAGTTTATAAGATAAAGTAAAGTAAATACGATAAAATTTGTAATTCAGATAGGGCTAAAACAAGTGCATGCTATGATTTTGTCAGTTACTTTACCGGGATTAAGGAATGCTGGCTCATGGATAGGCAGTGACCCTGTATTCACTACACTAGTCCTAAACGCCCCTGTCATAAGACAGGGGCCGTTTGCCAGACCAACCCGTTTAACGTGGCCGTTTGATTTGGGCATGTGGCAGGACATTTGTAAGCCAGGCAAGCCATTTGGCAACCCGTTTGGCTTGCTGATTTGCTGGATCGTAACTTGATTTTTTGTCTTTCACCATTTTCACTCTAGAATCTTCATTTTAGCTCCGATTTACTTAATTCTTCTTGCACTGTCTTCTTAATCACTTGTTCTTCAATTTTAATTGACGAAGCGGGTATTTTGGCGATAAATCTCGGAACTTTATAGTTTTTGGGCCTTAATACCGGGGTGAAAACGTGACTTTTTAGCCGATATCAGGTAGCAGCTTTGGGGTTCATAGTTTGGGTACACTGGTTGGACAAGTGAGCCTTACTGCCACATTTGTAGTATTTTCTCACTTTTGGTCTCGGTAGCTGGTTGGCAGTAGATGTACTGGGTGACTGGTTGTGCTACTGGCTTTGAGTGACAACCAGTAGTAGTTGATCGAGCTTCACATTCAGTATCTCAGTGATAGATGTCTCAGTACTTGACTCTACTGTTTTAGCCTTTCCCTTATGGGCAGCTTTTGGCTTGGAACCAGTACCATTAACGTGATTTACTGCTTTGCCTTTGGATTTTGACTTACCGGTGTGGGAAGTTACTGGTTTGTCTGCTACTATGGGTTGACCAGCAGGGGTCACTTTAAACTTACCAGAGTCAGGATCTACTGGTTCGTATGCAGTTACTGGTTGACCAGTATGACTTTCGGTGGTAGGCTCAGCAGTTAGACAACTCACAGATTTAACTAGTTTTGAATTTCTTCGATTATTTTCGTTATCTCTTTCTTGATTTGTCTTTCCTTGGGAGTCATGTAGTAAATGCTTGAGGGATCAGTAATATCATAATCTAAAATACTGACTTCCTTAGCTTTAACTTCACTCTCCAAAATATCTTTCATGGATGGTGGTAGGGTCACTGTAGATCTGACAAATTTATTTGTTAAGACCTTTTTACAATTAACTATCTTGGCAAAAGTGTTTGGCAGGGTCCATAAAAGCAACTTCTGCAAGAGCAGCAGCAGCATCATAGTTACCAGCAAAGAAGGCTTCAACTTGAGCAGGCACCTGCTCATTAACACATTTAGCTGTGCGTTGAGCAGATGTACACCACGAAGCAACAATCTTTTTAAGATTACTCAGCTGGTCCTTGACTTCTGCTGCCTCAACGTGAAGAGACTTTAAAAAAAAATTTGTTTTTCAAGTTTGGAAATTTCATCTTTCAAGATCTTAATTTCATCAGTTTTGCCATTAAGTTTTTCATTTAAAGATTTAATATCAGTTTTAAAATTTTCTTCACGTTTACTACCTCTTCATAAATCAATTCTCAGGTAGTCAAACATTTCAACTTTTTCATCATCAGTATAAGTTCGAAAGTTATCAACCTTATACATCAGTTAGATTTCCATTGAGGTGAATCTCTTTTCAAGTCATCTTCCCTCATGTCAGCCACAAACGTACTACCATTATTATCCTCATCAGACTCCTCGACCTCCTTGGCCATTAAACACAGCTTTTTACCAGAAGCATAACCAGCACATTCATCATCAGTTTCACTATCCGAAGATGAAGATAAACTGGTTTCATCCCAATCATGATGCTCAACTACTAGTACTTTTTCTGGCTTCTTCTCTTTCTTACCAGCCTTTGAACTTTCCTTCATCTGAGCCTTCATAACCTTGTACTTGTTTTTGTACTTTTCAGATTTTGAGAAGGAGTTAGCATGTGATGAAGGTTTCTTGGACATGCATTCAACAGCAAAATGTCCAATCTTCCCACAGTTGTAACAATCAGATTTGGGGCCTTTGACAGATTTGCTACCATACCTAGCACTAGGTTTCTTACTCACTTTGTAAGGCTTGCTGGTCTTATCTCGATCAAACCTTTTGAGCTGCTTAGCCAGCAATGCCATACCTTCAGCAAACCCTTCAACATCATCATCATCATCATCATCATCACTACTTTCCTCAGACACAATACCACTACTCTCATCATCTTCATCTGCCTCTTCTTCTGCTAGTAACTTTTGAACCAGTAAAGCTTTTTGAGCTTTCTTTTTAGCAGCAGCAACAAGAGCAGTATCAGCTGATTTTGTAGATTTTGAAGTGGTGGGAGCAGAATTAAAATTTTCTTTCAAGTTAAGTTCAAGTTTGGCCTCAGCCTTCTCATGGTTCCAAAGTGTACCATAGAGAGAAGATATATTGAAATTCTTTGAAGTCTGGGTGGTTCTTAATGGGGCAGTGACTGGTTTCCATTTAGCAGGTAGTGTGTCAATGCATTTGTTGACTTGTTCAAAATCAGTATAGGGGATTTTAAGGGTAAGCAAGTCAGCAACTAAAGAATTGAACCTGATGAAGGTTTGCTTAAGGGTCTCACTTTTGTAGGCAAAGAAAATTGCATATTCTCTTTTTAGTGCAATGATCTTATTCTGCCTAACTTCATCCATACCCTCGTATGTGACATCAAGGTAGTCTAACATAATTTTAGCATTTGATTTTCCCTTAATCAGTTTAAACAGATGGTTAGGTAAAGTTATAGCTAACAAAGTTCTGATTTTAGGGTCAAGTCCAACACGACGTTTGTCCTCGGCATTCCAGTTAGTCGGGGTGAGAACAACCTCTCTGCCAGGGACGGCTGGAGTGTCAGCTGTTGCAGGTACACTACCAATAGTTTCAGTAGGGATGAATGGACCATCAATAGCAATTCCAGGCATGAGTGGGTCAATAGACCCAAGATATAGCATGAATCTAGCCTTCCAGGTTTCATACTCATCTTCATCAAATTTGGGTGGTCTATTGGATGACCCATTCTCCAGGTAAGCTATATTTGAGTATGCAGCCATAAGAGAATTCAGATCCAAGATATTAAATTATCAAGACTGAAGCTCTGATACCAGTTGTTGGTCCCTTTAATAATAACAGGAGTATTGTAGAGGGGGTGAATTGAATACAATTCTTTTTAATTACCTTTACAGTTAAAGCGGTTTAGTATTCAAGCAAGTAATTTAAAAAGAGTCTAAGGTAATTTTACAACGGTTTATTCATTATTGATTGAATCACAAAGAATTACAACTATCCTTGGCGAAATGATAGTTGGTTGATACAGATTACACCTAAGTTATAGCTATCGAGGATATTCTAAAGTTATTACAAGTCTGGACTCTAAATAAATAAACTCACACCACCAGTTGTTACAATATTTGATACATCAATTTATAGTAGTCATATTAACCATGTAATGGTTCTATTTGTCACGACTCTACTTATTCCGTTATCTTTTACCGTTTATTATTTAAAGTACGTTAATTGGTATTCGTGCCACGTCATTTCTATGACCTATATTATTATTTAGTAATAATATATTAATTGTTATGTGTTAAATAAATATTTGTATTCATATTTTAAATTGTACGTTTCTACGTGTAGTGGATTTCTATCCGGCGAATCTTTTTGTTTTTCAAACCAACGGTCAAACTTTTGGGATTTTTAAATCCAAATTATTTTAAATATGATATTTTGATGTCATATGATTATATATAGTGTTTATATATTTTATTCGTCACGTGTGCGTTATCTCTCTAAATAATTAATCGCGTAGCGGCGTTTTCGCAATTCGGGCTTCGATCGGGCGTTCGAGCCAAAAGAAATTTATCAAACATCATTATGGGCCATTTGGGGCCCACCCCACTCACTATTTCGGCCAAACCCTTGTAGAGGGGGGAAGCCTTGCTTTTTTTTTCATTTCTCATTTACACATCAAAAATTTCATTTCATTTCATCATACTCTCCATAAACCTAAAAAGCTCCCTTCTCCCTCTCCTCTCCCTTTGTGGCCATCCCTACCATCACCAAACATCATCATCATCTTCATCAATTATTGATCAATTCAAGAAGCTTTCATCATCATCGCGTTCCTCTCGTTCTTCTCTACACGATTATGCCATTCATTTCTTGATTAGGGTATAAACCCTAACCCTAGCTTTTTTTTTTTTTGTTTTTTTTGTTTTTAATGATTATTATGATAGTTTAGTACTTGTGGATTGTTGGATTATTGATTGTATGCATAGAATTACTCGTTATTACATGTTTTCGGTTTGATTGATTGTGGACAGCAGACTAATCGACCATTTCATTACACTTAACTGATGATTTTGTTAAATTAAAGTTTTTAGATGTGTTCCTCTAATCAAGATATTGATTTTAGACTCCGGATTCATGTTATTTCGATTCCCGGAACTTAAGTTATGATTAAAATGGTGTTTTCATGAAATTAAAGTATAAAAACGAACGTGTTAGGGTTTGGTCCGACTTGGTGACCACTTTTGGAGTCTATAGGGTGTACTAGTGTGTTAGGATTAATGATTGGATAAAAATTCATGTTCGGGTCATCGAAATCCGAGCCACGGATCACCCGGTATGACTAAAACATGTTTTTGAACGGATTAAAGTTCCAAGTTGATATATGGCTGTTGGTCACGACTTGGGGGCTGTTCTTATGGTGTTCTTGAGTGCATTAATGTGTCAGGTAGTTGGGTTAGGCGAGGATATATATAAGACTCACCAAAAACTGACACTCGGGGCTCAAGTTATGACACGATGAACTTTTAATTAAAACTTATGGTTATAAAACTTAACCTATGATATAATTAATGCTTTTCATTATTATTAAATGACATATGATATAAAATTAATTAATTTATTTTAAGAATTATGATATACATATTTATTATATCATTTATTAATTACATTTTGATTAATGAAACTTTTAATTAAACATATGATTAATAATACTTTTATTATTAATATAAAATACTTATGGTAAGTATTAAACTTATGATTTGAGACTATTATAATAAGACTTATAATAAGGATTAATTAATTATTTAATTATTATAAGGCTTAGTTATTATTTAATGATAATTTAATTATTAAATAATTATGATTTAATAATTATAATTAAAACTTATGATATGATTAATAATTCATTATTAATTAATAATACTTATGATATGATTAAAATTTATTATTAATTAATAATACTTATATTATGATTAATATTTAATTACTTAATTAAATACTTATGTTATATTAATTATATCATTTAAACTTATGTTAACTGTAATAATTCATTTTAATTTAATTAAACTTATGTTATGACATGATTATACATATATGACTTTAAATAACATTATAACTTATACTATTAATATAATTTATACTATAAAATTTAATGTCGACTATGTTTGACTAAAGTTGACTTTTGAGTTGACTTTCGGTTGACTTTGACTTTCAGTTGACTTTTGTTGACTTTCTAATTAAGGAAACTTTCCTAAGTTATAAACTTTCCAAAAATAGCAACTTTCTAAAAATAGAAACTTTCCAAAAATAGAAACTTTCTAAAAATAGAAACTTTCCAAAAATAGAAACTTTCCAAAAATAGAAACTTTCCTAAAATAGAAACTTTCCAAAAATAGAATTTTTCTAGAAATGGAAACCTGCCAAAAATTGAAACTTTCTAAAAATAGAAAGTACGTGTTCTTACGCTGTCTTGATTATACCGAAGCATATTGAGTGTTGTTCTATGTTTACTTGCAACAAGTACTATAGCTATCATACTAAGACTTGACCTAAGTTAGTTATTTATATCAACCTGCTTTATTTATAGGTCGCCGTTATGATCATTCTTGATCACTTTACTTTCTGCGGTTCACGTTTCTTGTATATTACTTTATTTTCATTAAGGTGAGTTATAGTCCCGTTTTTCATACTTTTTAAAGTATTTTTGGGATGTGATTACATGCATTTTGTTTTACATTTAGACACAAGTGGCAATTAAATTTAAATTATTCATTATGAGTTGACGAAAATATTCCCTAGTTTGGTAACTGTAATCACTGGTTTCTATTGGTGAACACGAATTCTATGGATAGATCTATCGGGCTTGACAGCCCCATTTTGAGCTAGTTGCGCTAGCAATTTATAATCGAAATGTATTAGTACTTCGTATTTATTGAGCATACACCTGTTCAGTGTATATTGTGTTTGGTAAGGGTAAACATTTTTGTTGACAGTTTATTCGCATGTTTTCACAGGTACTTGATTTGTTTGGCCTTCCGCTGTGTTAGAGGGTCTGCATACATTTGGCAGATTTTGATAAACATTAAAACTTTGCATTCTTTTTGGTTATTTAAACTTGTGGGTGAATGTTGACATGTTTTAGTCAACTTTAGATATTTAATAAGTTGGGTTTGTTTAGAACTACTTATTTTGAGTAAATTTCCTTTTTGGGAAACTTTTAAAATAAAGAATGCAATGTTGTTTAATAAATTCATTTAAGGTTCAATCAAGCTGTGGGACCAAGTGACGGAGCCGTTAAGGGTACTTGACGGGGCCATCACAGGTTGTATCAGAGCTCTGGTTGTAGGGAACTAGGCATTCGAACAAGAAGCCTTGAAGGAGGAGAATTTTGCGAACGAGAAGGTCAGAGGCATGGGTAAGAAGTTTGAGGTACGAACCGATGGTACTAGGTACTTTGCGGGACGTCTTTGGGTTCTGAAGTTTGGTGATCTGCGACAATTTTTTTTAGACGAGGCTCATAAGTCTAGGTACTCTATACATCCTGGTTCAGGAAAGATGTATCATGATCTTAAGGAGCTGTATTGGTGGCCTAATTTGAAGGTTGATGTAGCTACGTATGTGGCTAAGTGTTTGACATGTGCTAAGGTTAAAGCCGAACATCAGAAACCGTCTGGACTTTTGGTGCAACCTGAGATTCCCGAGTGGAAGTGGGAAGGTATTACGATGGATTTTATTACGAAGTTACCGAGAGTAGTGGGTGGTTATGATACCATTTGGGTTATTGTTGATAGAATCACAAAGTCAGCTCATTTCTTGCTGATTAAGGAAACATATTCGATGGAGAAGCTTACTCATTTGTATTTGAAGACAATTGTTTCAAGACATGGTGTTCCTGTATCTATCATTTCAGACCGAGACAACCTATTTACATCGAGGTTTTGGCAATCCTTACAGGAAGCTTTGGGAACAAAATTGGATATGAGCATCGCTTATCATCCGTAGTCGGATGGTCAGAGTGAAAGGACCATTCAAATGTTAAAAGACATGTTACGAGCGTGTGTTATTGATTTTGGTAATGGGTGGGATAGATATTTGCCACTAGCTGAATTTTCTTATAATAACAGTTATCATGCAAGTATTAAAGCTGCACCATTTGAAGCCCTGTATGGTGGAAGGTGTAGGTCTCTTATATGTTGGAATGAGCTTGGGGATGCTCAACTCACAGGCCCATAAATTATTCATGAGACTACCGAGAAGAACGTACAGATTAAAGAAAGATTGAGAACCGCCAGAAGTCGGCAAAAGAGTTATGCCGATAAGAGAAGGAAAGATATAGAATATGAAGTTGGTGACCTTGTTATGTTAAAGGTATCACCTTGGAAAGGCGTGGTACGTTTTGGTAAAGAGGGAAAGTTGAATCCTCACTTTGTTGGACCGTTTGAGATTACAGAGAGAGTTGGACCCGTGGCTTATCGTTTGAAATTGCCACAAGAACTCAGTGCTGTTCATGACGTTTTTCATGTATCGAATTTGAAGAAGTGTTTGGCCAAGGTCGATGAAACCATTCCTCTTGAGGAGCTTCATATTGATAAACAACTCCATTTTATTGAGGAACCTATTGAAATTATGGATCGAGAGGTTAAGACGCTCAAGCAAAGTAGAATTCCTATCGTCCGAGTGAGATGGAATGCCAGGCGCGGTCCCGAGTTCACTTAGGAGCGTAAAGATCAGATGAGGCAGAAGTACCCGTATTTGTTCTCAGATGTCGAGTCAACCCCTGCACCTGATTAAATTTCGGGGCGAAATTTTCGTAACGGGAAGGTACTGTCACGACCCTACTTTTTCCGTTATCTTTTACCGTTTATTATTTAACGTCCGTTAATTGGTATTCGTGCAACGTCATTTCTATGACCTATTTTATTATTTAGTAATAATATATTAATTGTTATGTATTAAATGAATATTTGTATTCATATTTTAAATTGTACGTTTCTACGTGTTGTGGAATTCTATCCGGCGAATCTTTTCGGTTTTCAAACAAAGGTCAAACTTTTGGGATTTTTAAATCCAAATTATTTTAAATATGATATTTTGATGTCATATGATTATATATAGTGTTTATATATTTTATTCGCCGCGTGTGCGATATCTCTCCGAATAATTAATCGCGTTGCGGTGTTTTCGCTTTTCGGGCTTCGATCGGGCGTTCGGGCCAAAATAAATTTATCAAACATCATTGTGGGCCATGTGGGGCCCACCCCACTCACTATTTTTGCCGAACCCTTGTAGAGGGGGGAAGCCTTTTTTTTTTTTTTTTGTCATTTCTCATTTACAACTCAGAAATTTCTTTCCATTTCATCATACTCTCCCTAAACCAAAAAATCTCCCTTCTCCCTCTCCTCTCCCTTTGTGGCCATCGCCACCATCACCAAACATCATCATCATCTTCATCAATTGTTGATATTGCTCCAAACATACATATTATTCGAAGCAATATCAGTTATATTTCATCAGCTTTTATCATTTAAAAAGACATTCAACGTATAGTATTCAAGAAAAATGACAAAAGAGGACAAGAGCTTGCTATTTGAAGAAACGACGATAAAACGATAGTTTTAACCAAATTTATATCAAGAAAAGTTTATCCGAATGAAAGTACAAGATAGATGAAGAAAAGAGTTCAAATGGAAAGTGCCAAGTCAGTACACGTCGATACGGGATCAACAAAGAACAAACGAAAAAGAAAAATAAAGAAAACTGCCATCAACTCATACACGAATCGTGTAGCCATACACGAAACGCGTAGTATTAGGCAGAACATAATCATTGATTCAGATAAGGGTGGCTGGCTTTTGAGTTTTAAAACAATTCTTTTGTTGAATTGTGATACAGCTAGGAACCAATTAAGCTCAACTACTCCCTTCTATTCATGTTAAATACGGAGTATGTACAGAGAGGGAGAACACACAGGACACATATCAATTACTATACAAAAATTGTTACTTTAGTTACTTTATATTTTTCAAGTACTCCGTATAATTTAGTTCCATATTATAGTTGAAGAATTAAGATAGTTTCAAATATTAAGGGTGTATTGTTCGTGATTACGGGTGTTATTATTGTAATTTTCTACCATTTGAAGTTAATGAAAGTGAAGAATTTTTAGTAAGTTTACTCTGTTAAAATTATCGTTGTTATTATGGTTGCATATTTATATTTTTATGTTTACCCTAGTGTAATGAATAGCTAAATTTCCTTAGTGTTTGCTTAGATGTAGAGCCCCTAGTGAAATGGATTGTTATCAATTGTAAAAGTTAAAATGTAACTTTAGTATTTTTAATATTGAGCCTAGTTAAAAGAACCATTATTGTGTAATTAGGTATTTAACCCTTGCCACTTAATTTATTAAATTTAAATAACGAAAGTTGTTTTTATTTACATAAATTAAGCTTCAACATTAAAATGATCTAGACGAATTTATGGATAAGTTATTAACACCAATTTAGAAATAAATTTCGGTGGTTTGGGTAATATCAATAATTATATGATAGTGAAATTATAAAAAGGGAAACCGTTATGATTTGGGTATTGGCGAAAGTCAAAACTAGGCTAGGTCTCAATTTAAATACTTAGGGAATAGTAGCTATCTAAAAAAAAGAATCCGATGAAAATTAGATTTTATTTAGTTAGTCGTAACCTTATATTTATTCGAAAGAAAAATATAAAGTTTATTACTAAAACATTTTAATAGGGCTTAAAACTCAAAACAATCCATAGATCTAGAGGTGACACATTTAAGTAAATACTCCCATTTATCCCATTTATATTTATTATAAAAGTATTATTATTATTATTTACGAATTATTATTATAAAATATAAAAGATTACACAAAAATACTTAAAATTCGTACCAGACTGTTTGTCACATCGTATAAGTCATACGCGAAACGTGTATGATTACACGAAACGCGTAAGCCTGTTTATCAAACTGTACGATCAGATCTACACAATTCGTGTAAGGTTTAAGATATACGCGATACGCGTATAAATACGCGAAACGCGTAGACAGTAATCCGGCTACAGTACCAGTAGGGTTAAAATTAGGGTTTTAATTATTTAATTAGTTTAAAATTAGGGTTTTAGCCTTTTTACTATTATATTTAGGTTATTACTATATAATTTATATTAGTTATTATAAAATACTTTAATACATGTTAAATCCTAATAATTAGTGTTAATTATAATACTTTATCATTAGAAATTAGTTTACAATTAGTTAATCATTTTAATTCATTTTAATTTGTATTAGTTTTATTAAAAATATCATTTAGTTAATTTAAATAAGTTTATATTATAATTGCTCAAAACAAAATTCTAAACATATAGTTTTATTAAAAGTTACTATTTTACTAATTACCCTTTAGTAATAAAATATTCGCATCCTAATTAGTATAATCTCATTTAGTTCCTTTTTAAGTTAATTATTGTAATCTTGTAATTTTATTTAGTAAATTAGTTTAAGTTATTTTCTTTTACTGTTATTTTATAAATTCCTAATCCAAAACCCCCTTTAATTAAGTTTGACATCAAAGACTATTAAAAACCATTAAACACTCCATCTCCCTGTGGAACGAATCGGATTTACCGACAAACTAAACTACACGGATAGGACTAGTTGCCTATATATGTGTGAAATCAACCTGAATTCAATAAAATACCACATATACAATAAATCAATTCGTGTAACAAAACAACTCAAATCCGTTCAAAATAAAGGTTACGTTTCACCCTCATCAACTTTTTGGCGCCGCTGCCGGGGACTTGGCAGTTAAATAAATAGATAATTTTTCTGATTCGTAGTAGTAGTTGGATTTGTACGTGGACCGGGTTGTTGGATCACCAATTTTATTGGTCAATAGAAGGATCCTGCCCCTCTGCTGCATCTTTTGGCTATTCGAAACGTGGGCAAAATCAGAAGGATAATCTGTTTGTTTAAAGGTTTTTATCATTGTTTAATGTATGAACTTACGTTCCTCCTACGCTGAATTAACTCCTTCACATCCTGAACCCGAAAGAAAATTCCACGAACGCTTAAGAGCTCAAGAAGTAGAATCTATTGCTAAAAATTTAGAGTCACTTTCCTTAGAATCCGACTCTGAACCAATAATTCAACCAATCATAGAGCCGATTATTAAAGAAGAAGAAGAAATGGCTGATACAAATCAAACGATGGAAGCATTAATGAAGGCCACAAGAAAAGGTCAACGCCACGCAATCATCCAACCCACAATGAGTGATGGCTTTGAAATAAAAGGTCAATTTTTACACATGGTGACTAATACATGTCAATTCGGTGGAGCCCCAAATGAGGATGCTAACGAGCATCTTCATAAGTTTGTAAGCATTTGCAAGCTTTTCAAAATCAAAGATGTCACCGATGAAGTTGCATGTTTAAAAATCTTTCCATGGTCCTTAAAAGATGATGCAAGAGATTGGCTAGACTCATTACCAGAAGGTTATATTGAAAACTGGAATGATATGATGGATAAATTTTTGTCAGAATTCTTTCCTGCTTCAAAAGCAGCAAAATTACAAAGTGACATAAATCACTTTAAACAAAAGCCTAATGAAACTCTTTATGAAGCTTGGACCCGATTCAATAAAATGCTTCGAATATGTCCTCAACACGGGTTGAATACATTCCAAAAGGTCCAAATATTCTATAAAGGAGTCAATGTGGCAACTAGAAAAGATATAGATGTTGCAGCCGGAGGTTCGATCATGAAGAAAACACCTGAAGACGCTCACACAATCATTGCTGATTTAGCTTCCCATTCCCATAATTGGCATCAAGAAATAGAATTCTCTAGATCATCAAATGTTGCTAGTATTGAAAGCAATGATGAAATTGCTTCTTTAAAAGTTCAAATAGCAAATCAAGCACGGCAAATCGAGAAAGTAACCAAGGAAATGCATGCTATCAGAGTAGGATGTAAACTATGCCAAGGTCCCCATCTTACTAGAGATTGTGATCAAAGTACAATGGAAGAGCAAGCAAATTTCTTAGGTTACTTACGAAAAGGTGAAATGAACTTCAGTGATTTTCCAGCTATAGAAGCAAACAACCGAAAATATCCTCCTATAAACAGCTATCAAGTAGGAGGACCTTCAGGATCAAATAATAATAACTATCAAAATAATAATAACTATCAAGGAGGAAATCCAGGTTACCAAAATAACCGGAATTTCCCAAATCAAAATCAAAGAAATCCGCCACCAGGTTATAATAACCGAAATCAACCTCAACGAAATTATCAAAATAATTTCCAACACAATCAACCACAACCACTAGCACTTATGCAACCACAACCATTAGCAATTATGCAACCTCAACCTGAGAGGAAATCTGGTTTAGAAGATCTCTTAAGAGATTTTATGGTTAAGCACGAGCAAAATGCAGAGCTCCAAACTCAGCAAATCCGAAATCAACAAGCCACAATACAAAACTTAGAAAGGGATGTTGGAAGGATATCACAGTTACTATCAGAGAGACCACCAGGTACTCTCCCCTCAAATACTCAAGTGAATCCCAACAACCCCCAAACAAGGATCGAGCATGTAAATGCTATAACTACTAGAAGTGGTTTAACTACTAAACCGGAGACTCTTAAGTCCCCGAAAGTTCCTTTATGTCCTTCTGTTTTACAAATACCGGTTGATGAAAATGAGCAAGTTGACAAAGAACAAGAGAAAGATGATCCACCTGAGGTCATACCAAAGAAAAGTGAAGAACCAACAGTAAAGGTGCATAATGAACCCATTCCATACCCAAAAGCATTAAAGAAAGACAGACTCGCGAGGCGATATGAGAAATTTGCAGACATGATTAAGCAAATTAGCATTAACATGCCACTCGCGGAGGTTCTTAGGGATATGCCCAATTATGGGAAGTTTTTAAAGGATCTCATATCCTCGAAGGGTAAATACCACGATGTTTCTGCCACATTCCTTCATGAGGAATGTTCGGCCATCTTAAAGAAACAAAATGTACCTCCAAAATTAGGAGACCCTGGTAGTTTTATCATACCATGTATGATGGGTGATTCGGTGGTGTACGATGCACTAGCCGACCTAGGTGCAAGTGTTAACCTAATGCCTTACTCATTATATTTAAAACTTGACTTAGGAGACTTAAAACCAACCCGGATGGGTATTCGATTAGCAAACCAATCATTTGATACTCCCATAGGTATAGCCGAGGATATACTTGTAAAAGTTGGCTCACTTATCTTTCCCGTCGACTTCGTTATTCTAGAAATGCAAGAGGACACAAAAGTTCCTATCATTTTAGGACGTCCTTTCCTAAACACTGCAGATGCTATCATTAATGTCCAAAAAGAACAATTGAGTCTAGGTGTGGGAAACGAGAGAATAATTTGTCACATTGACAAAGCCATGAAAAGACCCACTTCTACCGAGGACTCTTGTTTTCAAATTGATGTTATAGATCTTTGTGTCGAGAATGAATTAAAGGAGCTACTTGAAATTGATATCCCGGGGTTAGCCCCGGTAAGTGAGAATGAATACTTCAATATTGATAAAGATTTTGATGAGTTGATGAAGGTGGTCACGGATGACGAGACCATAATAGAAGAAATTCCCATGGAAGAGGAATCGTTTGAGGAAATCAAAAATGAAGATAGATTTCGTATAAAAAATTCCTTAGAAGAACCACCCGTACTAGAGCTTAAAGAGCTACCCAAACACTTGGAGTATGCTTATCTCGAAGGTACATCTCAATTACCAGTAATTATTACTTCACATCTTTCAGATAATGAGAAGGATAAGCTAATTTCTGTATTAAAAACCCATAAAAAGGCTATAGCCTGGAAAACAACCGACATTCCGGGAATAAACCCGTCTTATTGTACACATAAAATTCTCCTTGAGAATGACTACAAACCCGTAGTACAAAGACAACGCAGGCTAAATCCCAACATGAAAGAGGTTGTTAAAAAGGAGGTCGTCAAGCTTCTTGACGCCGGGTTAATCTACCCCATCTCCGATAGTCCATGGGTTAGTCCAGTACAAGTAGTACCCAAAAAGGGGGGTACAACCGTTATATTAAATGAAAAGGACGAACTCGTCCCAACTAGAACAGTTACCGGCTGGAGAGTCTGTATTGTTTACAGACGTCTAAATGATGCCACTAGAAAGGATCATTTCCCGTTACCTTTTATTGATCAAATGCTTGAACGATTAGCGGGAAAAGAATATTATTGCTTTCTAGATGGTTTCTCCGGTTACTTCCAAATTCCAATTGATCCCAACGACCAAGAAAAGACCACATTCACTTGTCCTTTCGGTACCTTTGCCTATCGCCGCATGCCGTTTGGTTTATGCAATGCACCCGGAACCTTTCAAAGGTGCATGATGGCAATCTTTGATGATGGTAGAGGATTGTATGGAAGTCTTCATGGATGACTTTTCCGTATTTGGAGACTCCTTTGAATCGTGTCTTTTCAACCTTGAACGTATGCTTATCCGATGTGAGAAAGCAAACTTGGTCCTAAATTGGGAAAAATGCCACTTCATGGTGAAAGAGGGCATTGTACTTGGTCACAAAATATCTCGTGCGGGAATAGAGGTAGATAAAGCTAAAATTGAAGTTATCTCTAAGCTACCTAAACCATCAAATGTTAAAGCCATTAGAAGCTTTCTTGGTCACGCAGGATTCTATAGGCGATTTATCAAAGATTTTTCTAAAATCGCCCGCCCATTGACCAAACTTCTTGAAAAGGATGCTCCATTTGACTTCGATTCTAATTGCGAGAATGCATTCTCGATTCTAAAGTCAAAACTCACACAAGCTCCAATTATGGTATCTCCGGATTGGAGTATGCCATTTGAGCTAATGTGTGACGCAAGCGACTATGCTTTAGGTGCTGTTTTAGGACAACGTCCCGATAATCATTTTCTTCCGATTTATTATGCAAGTAAAACTCTAACGGGAGCCCAAATTAATTATACCACCACAGAAAAAGAACTCCTAGCGGTTGTTTATGCATTTGATAAATTTCGGTCATATTTGGTGTTGTCCAAGACCATTGTTTACACGGACCATTCGGCACTTAGATACCTATTCTCGAAACTAGATGCAAAACATCGTCTCATACGTTGGGTTCTTTTACTTCAAGAATTTGACATTGAGATACGTGACAAGAAAGGAGCCGAGAATCTAGCTGTCGATCATTTATCCCGACTTGAAAACCCCGAATTAGATAAACTTGATGACACAATCATCAAGGACACATTTCCTGACGAATCTCTAATGAGGGTTGAAAAAGAATCCGAAATCCCATGGTTTGCCCATTTTGCAAACTATCTTGCTTCAGGCATTCTACAAAAAGGACTTACTTATCAGCAAAAGAAAAATTCTTTGCGGATTTAAAGTCTTATTTCTGGGAATACCCAGACCTATTTCGTGTTGGTGCGGATCAAATAATTCGCAGTTGTGTGTACGGACAAGAAGCTCAACAAATTCTTGAGCATTGCCATCAAGGGCCAACCGGCGGTCATTTCGGACCAAACCACACTGCAAGAAAAATCCTTGAATCGGGCTTTTATTGGCCCACAATCTTTAAAGATGCCCATGATTTCGTTCGGACTTGTAACGCATGCCAACGAAAGGGTAACATCACGAAAAAGGATGAGATGCCTCAAACCGGCATCCAAGTTTGTGAAATCTTTGACATTTGGGGAATCGATTTCATGGGACCCTTTCCAAGTTCACATAAGTGCAAGTACATACTAGTAGCCGTTGACTATGTATCCAAGTGGGCTGAATCAAAAGCTTTACCTACAAATGATGCTAGGGTGGTGGTAAACTTCTTGAAAAATCTCTTCTCACGCTTTGGAATCCCAAAAGCACTCATATCCGACCGAGGAACACATTTTACCAACAACCTTCTTGAAAAGGTGTTGAAGAAGTATGGCGTAACTCATCGTTTCTCTACTCCGTACCACCCGCAAACAAGTGGTCAAGTGGAGAACACGAATCGTGCCTTAAAACGCATACTTGAGAAGACGGTTAATAACAACCCTAAAATCTGGCAACGCAAGTTAGATGACGCGTTGTGGACTTTTAGGTCTGTGTATAAAACACCAATAGGTACCACACCATTTAGACTTGTATACGGTAAAGCGTGTCATCTACCTGTTGAAGTTGAACACAAGGCATACTGGGCTATGAGAGAATGTAATACTTACCTTGTACAAGCCGGAGAAAATAGGTTATCACAACTTAACGAACTAGATGAATTAAGATTACAAGCCTACGAAAATTCTAAAACATATAAAGAAAAAACTAAAGTATGGCACGATGCACGATTAAAAAAGAAAGAATTTGAACAAGGGGATAAAGTATTGGTATTCCAATCACGTTTCAAGTTTTCACCTGGTAAACTTAGATCCCGATGGACTGGGCCATATATAATAAAATAGGTTTTTCCATCTGGATATGCAGAGTTGTATGGTAAAGACGGTGGAACTTTCAAAGTGAACGGACACAGACTCAAGTTATACTTTGAAGAAATCAATACTACGGAAAGAGACGAAATCACCTTCTACCCTAAGGACAAATAAATTCAGGGTAACTCTAAGGTTTTAAACTCCATTCTCGATTTTTATTCTTATCTTTAAGAGTGGGGTTAGATTGGTCTTTCCCTAGCAGACCCTAAAGAACTAGTCTTCTCCCTCCATTCTACCTTTTTAATTTCTTTTTGTTTTTATTGTGTAATTTCAAGATGCGCAGTCAGTATATCTACAACCATTTCATTTTAAAGTGCGATAAGATTTTACCGAGGGATGTGGTGTTAGATATTAAGAAAAGATGCGATAAGGCGAGGAAAGAAGAAAGACAGAAACTAAATGAGACAAACTATGCAAGAGGAAAATCTAAATCAGCTAAAAGGCGTCGAGCACGTCATTTGGGTAAATGTGTGAAATGTGGAAAACCGACTCACTCCGGAGATTGCCCAAAGAACCAAACGGACTCTAATTACGAGTACGTAACCTTATGCCGAGAAGGGCCTTTAAAATGTGCAGAAGAAAACCTCTTAAACCAGCGAGGTTACGCCTACGAAGCAATGGGGAGCGAAATAATGCGACTCCACTACGAGGCGAGCCAACGAGGCTTCACTCTTTAAATCTTTTTCTCGCCAATTGTGTGTTTGTGCATTTTTTGTGTGTAATGTTTTGGTGTGTTTGGTTTGTTTTTGTTTGTTGTATGTTCTATTAAAACGGTCTACCATTTAAAAGTGATGAACCTTGAGTTCAATATGTTTTCATTAAAAACGATAAATGTTAAGTGTTACAACTGAATTATCGTTTTTCAAATTGCACGAAATTTCTTGTTGGATTCATAAGATATCTGTTAAATAGTAAACCACGAAAACAAAATAAAAATTTAAAAAAAATCCTTTCTACTAAATTGAAGGTGAAACGCCTTGAGTTTAACTTGTTTCTTTGAAAATGAAAATGTTAGGTGTCACAACTGAATTTTCATTCTTCAAAATTGCACAGAATTATTTTTTGTTAAATTCTAAAAGTCTATAGTAGATTGAAAAAAATATACCTTTTTATCAATAACCGTAAAAATATATAACTTGTAAATCTTTGTCGTGGATAATGATAGGTTTGACGACCGAATTTATCTCTACCTAATAGATAGGAAACAAAGTTTTAAGTTTGAAAATTAGTTGATTTAAGGGTATACAAAAAAATAGAGTGTATTTTAATTTGTGTAATTTTTATTTTTCTTATACTTGTTCTAAAAATTAAAAATGTTAATATTTTTAACACAAAAAAATAGAGCGTTTTTATTTTATTTTAAATTTGTTTTCGAAAAAGATTTAAAACTTTAACTTTTAATGAATTGAATTCTATAAATTGAAATTAAAAAAATTTATAAACGGATTAAGATCAGGTGTAACAACCGAATTTCCGTTACAAATATAAATTTATAAAAGATATTTTAAAATTTAATTGATTATAAGTTTAAAAAAAAAAAACATTTTTATTCTTCTAAACGAACAACGGCAGCGACAGCAACAGGAAGAAGGCGAACAGGGAGGACCATTTTGGAATCCATTTTATTAGTTCTATTCTTTATAACATTTTTATTTTTATGGTTTGTAATAACATAATAGTATGGTGTGTATTGATACTTTTAATGTTTCTTATGTTTTATTATATATTAGCAAGAAAGTAGTGTGGGGTAAAATTGTTTTGTACGATTGAAGTACAACCCCATGTTTTGTGTGTTTTTACATGGTTTTGACAGGTACAGAAGAAAATGCAATTAGACGAAACGAAACATCGAATTACATTGTGATACAAACATTGGATATAATCATAGGTAAAACAATTTGAAAATCCAAAACGGTTAACAAAGGATGTTCCAAATACTTTACACTTTTTGTCCTCTCAAATTTATACATTATTATCTGATTTTATGTAATGAGGGCATTACATAATCTCAAGTGTGGGGTGGGAATATATAAATTCTCGAGAACTTATAATTTGGTGATTTTTATCAAGATTTATAAAATTTTTAAACAAATATATCAAATGAATTTTTAAGGTAACTACGAGCGATTAAAGCATAGGTGTCAAAAACCGAAATTATCGTCTCAATACATTAAAAACGCATAAGTTTATTTGTTTAAAACCTATAAAAGAAAACCAATTATAACAAGAATTTATAAAACCTTATGTTGAGAACCATATATCACATGTTTCTATGAAGTTATTGCAGATATCATTGCTTTGGAACGTATAAACCTGAATATTCCATTATTACGAGTAATAGAGGATGAATCAAGTCCATCCCGTAAGGAAGTAAAGTCTTCCAAATTGACACACTTGCTAACTTATGTTAGAAGATGTAGTCCAGAACAGCTGTAGGTTGACGAAAAATCTTGAAAAGTCATCCCTAAGATCGACTGGAAATCCACCTAACCTCAGCATCAAACAGGGTTTTTGGTGGTCAGACTTATCCTAACCATGAGAAGGATATGTTTCGTACAATGGGGGGGCACAATGCAAATTAGCTTTTAAGACTAATGAATCTAATCCCCAGATGGATGATCTCCGTAAAGATCAACTGCATCTATGTTTGACCGCGGTCAACATACATATGCCATAACAAATTGAGGTGTGCAAACTCATGGTTCACCGATGATATTTGGACATGATATAATTTTGTTCTAAAACTTATGCTATTTTATGAATTATATTTGTGTAAAACCATTTTTTGGACATTCGGCTTCAAGTTCCATGATACTACAATCATGGGGGCGAATAGCTTGCTAATCGCCGACTGAGACTTCGGTTTTCAGTTACCCTCAACCGGAATTTGAGGTTAAAACCGGAAAACGTGTCTAGTGTAAAAGCTAGCATGACATTTTATAAAATCATAAAACGTTTTTGCAAGGTCCAATTTTCCCTAAGGATCCAAATTTTTAAACCCTAATCACGAGTTTCATGTTTGTTTCTGTTGTCAGAATTTCGTTTCGTGTGGTGTGCGTGTGATTCAATAAAAATTGTGTAGTGTTTCTAAACTTATTCCATATAGCGTGTGTTTCATTTCGTGTAGCGTGTGTTGTGTGATCTAATGTTCGATAAGAAAGATATATATAATGTTCTAATTCTGTTAAAAGATGTAATTGCTTGAGGACAAGCAACGTTCCAGTGTGGGGTATTTTGATATTGCTCCAAACATACATATTATTCGAAGCAATATCAGTTATATTTCATCAGCTTTTATCATTTAAAAAGACATTCAACGTATAGTATTCAAGAAAAACGACAAAAGTGGACAAGAGCTTGCTATTTGAAGAAACGACGATAAAACGATAGTTTTAACCAAATTTATATCAAGAAAAGTTTATCCGAATGAAAGTACAAGATAGATGAAGAAAAGAGTTCAAATGGAAAGTGCCAAGTCAGTACACGTCGATACGGGATCAACAAAGAACAAACGAAAAAGAAAAATAAAGAAAACTGCCATCAACTCATACACGAATCGTGTAGCCATACACGAAACGCGTAGTATTAGGCAGAACATAATCATTGATTCAGATAAGGGCGGCTGGCTTTTGAGTTTTAAAACAATTCTTTTGTTGAATTGTGATACAGCTAGGAACCAATTAAGCTCAACTACTCCCTTCTATTCATGTTAAATACGGAGTATGTACAGAGAGGGAGAACACACAGGACACATATCAATTACTATACAAAAATTGTTACTTTAGTTACTTTATATTTTTCAAGTACTCCGTATAATTTAGTTCCATATTATAGTTGAAGAATTAAGATAGTTTCAAATATTAAGGGTGTATTGTTCGTGATTACGGGTGTTATTATTGTAATTTTCTACCGTTTGAAGTTAATGAAAGTGAAGAATTTTTAGTAAGTTTACTCTGTTAAAATTATCGTTGTTATTATGGTTGCATATTTATATTTTTATGTTTACCCTAGTGTAATGAATAGCTAAATTTCCTTAGTGTTTGCTTAGATGTAGAGCCCCTAGTGAAATGGATTGTTATCAATTGTAAAAGTTAAAATGTAACTTTAGTATTTTTAATATTGAGCCTAGTTAAAAGAACCATTATTGTGTAATTAGGTATTTAACCCTTGCCACTTAATTTATTAAATTTAAATAACGAAAGTTGTTTTTATTTACATAAATTAAGCTTCAACATTAAAATGATCTAGACGAATTTATGGATAAGTTATTAACACCAATTTAGAAATAAATTTCGGTGGTTTGGGTAATATCAATAATTATATGATAGTGAAATTATAAAAAGGGAAACCGTTATGATTTGGGTATTGGCGAAAGTCAAAACTAGGCTAGGTCTCAATTTAAATACTTAGGGAATAGTAGCTATCTAAAAAAAAGAATTCGATGAAAATTAGATTTTATTTAGTTAGTCGTAACCTTATATTTATTCGAAAGAAAAATATAAAGTTTATTACTAAAACATTTTAATAGGGCTTAAAACTCAAAACAATCCATAGATCTAGAGGTGACACATTTAAGTAAATACTCCCATTTATCCCATTTATATTTATTATAAAAGTATTATTATTATTATTTACGAATTATTATTATAAAATATAAAAGATTACACAAAAATACTTAAAATTCGTACCGGACTGTTTGTCACATCGTATAAGTCATACGCGAAACGTGTATGATTACACGAAACGCGTAAGCCTGTTTATCAAACTGTACGATCAGATCTACACAATTCGTGTAAGGTTTAAGATATACGCGATACGCGTATAAATACGCGAAACGCGTAGACAGTAATCCGGCTACAGTACCAGTAGGGTTAAAATTAGGGTTTTAATTATTTAATTAGTTTAAAATTAGGGTTTTAGCCTTTTTACTATTATATTTAGGTTATTACTATATAATTTATATTAGTTATTATAAAATACTTTAATACATGTTAAATCCTAATAATTAGTGTTAATTATAATACTTTATCATTAGAAATTAGTTTACAATTAGTTAATCATTTTAATTCATTTTAATTTGTATTAGTTTTATTAAAAATATCATTTAGTTAATTTAAATAAGTTTATATTATAATTGCTCAAAACAAAATTCTAAACATATAGTTTTATTAAAAGTTACTATTTTACTAATTACCCTTTAGTAATAAAATATTCGCATCCTAATTAGTATAATCTCATTTAGTTTCTTTTTAAGTTAATTATTGTAATCTTGTAATTTTATTTAGTAAATTAGTTTAAGTTATTTTCTTTTACTGTTATTTTATAAATTCCTAATCCAAAACCCCCTTTAATTAAGTTTGACATTAAAGACTATTAAAAACCATTAAACACGCCATCTCCCTGTGGAACGAATCGGATTTACCGACAAACTAAACTACACGGATAGGACTAGTTGCCTATATATGTGTGAAATCAACCTGAATTCAATAAAATACCACATATACAATAAATCAATTCGTGTAACAAAACAACTCAAATCCGTTCAAAATAAAGGTTACGTTTCACCCTCATCAATTGTTAATCAATTCAAGAAGCTTCCATCATCATCGCGTTCCTCTCGTTCTTCTCTACACGATCATACCATTCATTTCTTGATTAGGGTATAAACCCTAACCCTATATTTTTGATTTTTATTTAATTTTTCTGTTTTTAATGATTATTAGGATAGTATAGTACTTGTGGATTGTTGGATTATTGATTGTATGCATAGAATTACTCGTTATTACATGTTTTCGGTTTGATTGATTGTGGACAGCAGACTAATCGACCATTTCAGTACACTTAACTTATGATTTTGTTAAATTAAAGTGTTTAGATGTGTTCCCCTCATCAAGATATTGATTTTAGACTCCGGATTCATGTTATTTCGATTCCCGGAACTTAAGGTATGATTAAAATGGTGTTTTCATGAAATTAAAGTATAAAAACGAATGTGTCCAGGTTTGGTCCGACTTTGTGACCACTTTTAGAGTCTCTAGGGTGTACTAGTGTGTTAGGATTGATGATTGGATGAACATTCATGTTCGGGTCATCGGAATCCGAGCCACGGATCACCCGATATGACTAAAACATGTTTTTGAACGGATTAAAGTTCCAAGTTGATATATGGCTGTTGGTCATGACTTGGGTGCTGTTCTTGGGGTGTTCTTGAGCACATTAATGTGTCAGGTGGTTGTGTTAGGCGAGGATATATATAAGACTCACCGAAAACCGACACCCGGGGCTCAAGTTATGACCCGATGAACTTTTAATTAAAACTTATGGTTATAAAACTTAACCTATGATATAAATAATGCTTTTCATTATTATTAAATTACTTATGATATAAAAGTAATTAATTTATTTTAAGACTTATGATATACATATTTATTATATCATTTATTAATTACATTTTGATTAATGAAACTTTTAATTAAACACATGATTAATAATACTTTTATTATTAATGAAAAATACTTATGGTAAGTATTAAACTTATGATTTGAGACTATTATAATAAGAATTATAATAAGGATTAATTAATTATTTAATTATTAAAAGGTTTATTTATTATTTAATGATAATTTAATTATTAAATAATTATGATTTAATAATTATAATTAAAACTTATGATATGATTAATAATTCATTATTAATTAATAATACTTATGATATGATTAAAATTTATTATTAATTAATAATACTTATATTATTATTAATATCTAATTACTTAATTAAATACTTGTGTTATATTAATTATATCATTTAAACTTATGTTAACTTTAATAATTCATTTTAATTTAATTAGACTTATGTTATGACATGATTATACATATATGACTTTAAATAACATTATAACTTATATTATTAATATAATTTATACTTTAAAATTTAATGTCGACTATGTTTGACCAAGGTTGACTTTTGAGTTACTTTCGGTTGACTTTGACTTTTAGTTGACTTTTATTGACTTTTCTAATTAAGGAAACTTTCCTAAGTTATAAACTTTCCAAAAATAGCAACTTTCTAAAAATAGAAAGTTTCCAAAAATAGAAACTTTCTAAAAGTAGAAACTTTTCAAAAATAGAAACTTTTCTAAAATAGAAACTTTCCTAAAATAGAAACTTTTCAAAAATAGAATTTTTCCAGAAATGGAAACCGGCCAAAAATAGAAACTTTCTAAAAATAGAAAGTACGTGTCCTTACGCTGTCCTAATCAAACCGAAGCATACTGAGTGTTGTTCTATGTTTACTTGCAACAAATACTATAGCTATCATACTAAGACTTAACCTAAGTTAGTTATTTATATCGACCTGATTTATTTATAGGTCGCCGTTGTGATCATTCTTGATCACTTTACTTTCTGCAGTTCACGTTTCTGTGATATTACTTCATTTTCGTTAAGGTGAGTTATAGTCCCGTTTTTCATACTTTTTAAAGTATTTTTGGGATGTGATTACATGCATTTTGTTTTACGTTTAGACACAAGTGGCAATTAAATTTAAATTATTCATTATGAGTTGAACGAAAATATTCTCTAGTCTGGTAACTGTAATCATTGGTTTTTACTGTGAACGCGAATCCTATGGATAGATCTATCGACAGCCCCATTTCGAGCTAGTCGCGCTAGTAATTTTTAATCGGAATGTATTAGTACTTCGTATTTATTTAAAGATACACCTGTTCAGTGTATATTGTGTTTGGTAAGGGTATGGAAATGGTTAAGTGGTTACCAGGTGACTCATGGTTAATGGAATAATGTTTTATGTTTTCTAACATTTTAAATCTTGTGGTCTAAAGTTTATACGTTTATTTAAACCTATAATTCACTCAACATTTTTGTTGACAGTTTACTCGCATGTTTTCACAGGTACTTGATTTGTTTGGGCTTCCGCTGTGTTAGATTAAATGTCCCGTTCTTATTGATTAAAAACGTTCCATATTAATTGATTTCGTTGCGAGGTTTTGACCTCTATATGAGACGTTTTTCAAAGACTGCATTCATTTTAAAACAAACCATAACCTTTATTTCATCAATACAGGTTTAAAAAGCTTTACGTAGATTATCAAATAATGATAATCTAAAATATCCTGTTTACATACGACCATTACATAATGGTTTACAATACAAATATGTTACAACGAAATAAGTTTCTTGAATGCAGTTTTTACACAATATCATACAAGCATGGACTCCAAATCTCGTCCTTATTTAAGTATGCGACAGCGGAAGCTCTTAATAATCACCTGAGAATAAACATGCTTAAAACGTCAACAAAAATGTTGGTGAGTTATAGGTTTAACCTATATATTATCAAATCATAATAATAGACCACAAGATTTCATATTTCAATATACATCCCTTACATAGAGATAAAATTCATTCATATGGTGAACACCTGGTAACCGACATTAACAAGATGCATATAAGAATATCCCCTATCATTCCGGGAAATCATTCGGACATGATAAAAACGAATTCGAAGTACTAAAGCATCCGGTACTTTGGATGGGATTCGTTAGGCCCAATAGATCTATCTTTAGGATTCGCGTCAATTAGTAGATCGGTTTACTAATTCTTAGGCTACCAAGCAAAAGGGGCATATTCGGCTTCGATCATTCACCCATATAATGTAGTTTCAATTACTTGTGTCTATTTCGTAAAACATTTATAAAACTACATGTATTCTCATCCCAAAATATTAGATTTTAAAAGTGGGACTATAACTCACTTTCACAGATTTTTACTTCGTCGGGAAGTAAGACTTGGCCACTGGTCGATTCACGAACCTATAACAAATATGTACATATATATCAAAGTATGTTCAAAATATATTTACAACACTTTTAATACATTTTGATGTTTTAAGTTTATTAAGTCAGCTGTCCTCGTTAGTAACCTACAACTAGTTGTCTACAGTTAGATGTACAGAAATAAATCGATATATATTATCTTGAATCAATCCACGACCCAGTGTATACACGTCTCAGGCTAGATCACAACTCAAAGTATATATATTTTTGGAATCAACCTCAACCCTGTATAGCTAACTCCAACATTACTGCATATAGAGTGTCTATGGTTGTTCCAAATAATATATATACATGGGTCGATATGATATGTCAAAACATTTGCATACGTGTCTATGGTATCCCAAGATTACATAATATATTAGAATACATGAATAATACAATATAAGTTAGCTAGGATATGATTTGTATAGAATTGTTAATATTTCCCGTAGCTACAAAAATCAAAAAATATCCAATCTTGTTTTACCCATAACTTCTTCATTTTAAATCCGTTTTGAGTGAATCAAATTGCTATAGTTTCATATTGAACTCTATTTTATGAATATAAACAGAAAAAGTATAGGTTTATAGTCGGAAATATAAGTTACAAGTCATTTTTGTAAGAGGTAGTCATTTCAGTCGAAAGAACGACGTCTTGATGACCATTTTGAAAAACATACTTCCACTTTGAGTTTAACCATGATTTTTGGATATAGTTTCATGTTCATAAGAAAAATTATTTTCCTAGAAGAACAACTTTTAAATCAAAGTTTATCATAGTTTTTAATTATCAAACCCAAAACAGCCCGCGGTGTTACTACGACGGCGTATGTCCAGTTTTACGGTGTTTTCCGTGTTTTCAGGTTTTAAATCATTAATTTAGCATATCATATAGATATATAACATGTGTTTAGTTGATTTTAAAAGTCAAGTTAGAAGGATTAACTTTTGTTTGCGAACAAGTTTAGAATTAACTAAACTATGTTCTAGTGATTTCAAGTTTAAACCTTCGAATAAGATACTTTATATGTATGAATCGAATGATGTTATGAACATCATTACTACCTAAAGTTTTGTGGATAAACCTACTAAAAAAGAGACAAATGGATCGAGCTTCAAAGGATCTTGGATGGCTTGAAAGTTCTTGAAGTAGAATCATGACACGAAAACAAGTTCAAGTAAGAATTCCACTCGAAATAAGGTTGTTATAGTTATATAAATTGAATCAAAGTTTGAATATGAGTATTACCTTATATTATAAAGATATCTTACTGTAAATAAGAAAGATTTCTTGAGGTTGGATGATCACTCTACAAGATTGGAAGTAAGCTAGCAAACTTGGAAGTATTCTTGATTTTATGAAACTAGAACTTGTAGAATTTATGAAGAACACTTAGAACTTGAAGATAGAACTTGAGAGAGATCAATTAGATGAAGAAAATTGAAGAATGAAAGTGTTTGTAGGTGTTTTTGGTCGTTGGTGTATGGATTAGATATAAAGGATATGTAATTTTGTTTTCATGTAAATAAGTCATGAATGATTACTCATATTTTTGTAATTTTATGAGATATTTCATGCTAGTTGCCAAATGATGGTTCCCGCATGTGTTAGGTGACTCACATGGGCTGCTAAGAGCTGATCATTGGAGTGTATATACCAATAGTACATACATCTAAAAGCTGTGTATTGTACGAGTACGAATACGGGTGCATACGAGTAGAATTGTTGATGAAACTGAACGAGGATGTAATTGTAAGCATTTTTGTTAAGTAGAAGTATTTTGATAAGTGTCTTGTAGTCTTTAAAAAGTGTATGAATACATATTAAAACACTACATGTATATACATTTTAACTGAGTCGTTAAGTCATCGTTAGTCGTTACATGTAAGTGTTGTTTTGAAACCTTTAGGTTAACGATCTTGTTAAATGTTGTTAACCCAATGTTTATAATATCAAATGAGATTTTAAATTATTATATTATCATGATAATATGATGTATGAATAACTCTTAATATAATATATATACATTAAATGTCGTTACAACGATAATCGTTACATATATGTCTCGTTTCAAAATCATTAAGTTAGTAGTCTTGCTTTTACATATGTAGTTCATTGTTAATATACTTAATGATATGTTTACTTATCATAATATCATGTTAACTATATATATATCCATATATATGTCATCATATAGTTTTTACAAGTTTTAACGTCCGTGAATCACCGGTCAACTTGGGTGGTCAATTGTCTATATGAAACCTATTTCAATTAATCAAGTCTTAACAAGTTTGATTGCTTAACATGTTGGAAACACTTAATCATGTAAATAACAATTTCATTTAATAAATATATAAACATGGAAAAGTTCGGGTCACTACAGTACCTACCCGTTAAATAAATTTCGTCCCGAAATTTTAAGCAGTTGGAGGTGTTGACGTATCTTCTAGAAATAAATGCGGGTATTTATTCTTCATCTGAACTTCTCGTTCCCAGGTGAACTCGGTCCTCTACGAGCATTCCATCGAACCTTAATAATTGGTATCTTGTTTTGGTTAAGTCTTTTAACCTCACGATCCATTATTTCGACAGGTTCTTCGATGAATTGAAGTTTTTCGTTGATTTGGATTTCATCTAACGGAATAGTGAGATCTTCTTTGCAAAACATTTCTTCAAATTAGAGACGTAAAAAGTGTTATGTACAGCCACGAGTTGTTGAGGTAACTCAAGTCGGTAAGCTACTGGTCCGACACGATCAATAATCTTGAATGGTCCAATATACCTTGGATTTAATTTCCCTCGTTTACCAAATCGAACAACGCCTTTCCAAGGTGCAACTTTAAGCATGACCATCTCTCCAATTTCAAATTCTATATCTTTTCTTTTAATGTCAGCGTAGCTCTTTTGTCGACTTTGGGCGGTTTTCAACCGTTGTTGAATTTGGATGATCTTCTTGGTAGTTTCTTGTATTATCTCCGGACCCATAATCTGTCTATCCCCCACTTCACTCCAACAAATCGGAGACCTGCACTTTCTACCATAAAGTGCTTCAAACGGCACCATCTCAATGCTTGAATGTTAGCTGTTGTTGTAGGAAAATTCTGCTAACGGTAGATGTCGATCCCAACTGTTTCCGAAATCAATAACTTATGCTCGTAGCATGTCTTCAAGTATTTGTATCGTCCTTTCACTCTGTCCATCAGTTTGTGAATGATAGGCAGTACTCATGTCTAGACGAGTTCCTAATGCATGCTGTAATATCTGCCAGAATCTTGAAATAAATCTTCCATCCCTATCAGAGATAATAGAGATTGGTATTCCATGTCTGGAGATGACTTCCTTCAAATATAGTCATGCTAACTTCTCCATCTTATCGTCTTCTCTTATTGGCAGGAAGTGTGCTGATTTGGTGAAACGATCAACTATTACCCAAATAGTATCAAAACCACTTTCAGTCCTTGGCAATTTAGTGATGAAATCCGTGGTAATGTTTTCCCATTTCCATTGCGGGATTTTGGGTTGTTGAAGTAGACCTGATGGTTTCTAATGCTCAGCTTTGACCTTAGAACACGTCAAACATTCTCCTACGTATTTAGCAACATCGACTTTCATACCCGACCACCAAAAATGTTTCTTGAGATCCTTGTACATCTTCCCCGTTCCAGGATGTATTGAGTATCTGGTTTTATGAGCTTCTCTAAGTACCATTTCTCTCATATCTCCAAATTTTGGTACCCAAATCCGTTCATCCCTATACCGGGTTCCGTCTTCCCGAATATTAAGATGCTTCTCCGATCCTTTGGGTATTTCATCCTTTAAATTTCCCTCTTTTAAAACTCCTTGTTGCGCCTCCTTTATTTGAGTAGTAAGGTTATTGTGAATTATTATATTCATAGATTTTACTCGAATAGGTTCTCTGTCCTTCCTGCTTAAGGCGTCGGCTATCACATTTGCCTTCCCCGGGTGGTAACGAATCTCAAAGTCATAATCATTCAACAATTTAATCCACCTACGCTGCCTCATATTCAGTTGTTTCTGATTAAATATGTGTTGAAGACTTTTGTGGTCGGTATATATAATACTTTTGACCCCATATAAGTAGTGCTTCCAAGTCTTTAATGCAAAAACAACCGCGCCTAATTCCAAATCATGCGTCGTATAATTTTGTTCGTGAATCTTCAATTGTCTAGACGCATAAGCAATTACTTTCGTTTGTTGCATTAATACACAACCGAGACCTTGCTTTGAGGCGTCACAATATATCACAAAATCATCATTCCCTTCAGGTAATGACAATATAGGTGCCGTAGTTATCTTTTTCTTCAATAACTGAAACGCTTTCTCTTGTTCATCCTTCCATTCAAATTTCTTTCCTTTATGCGTTAATGCAGTCAAGGGTTTTGCTATTCTGGAAAAGTCTTGAATGAACCTTCTGTAGTAACCAGCTAGTCCTAAAAACTGGCGTATGTGTTTCGGAGTTTTTAGAGTTTCCCACTTTTCAACGGTTTCAATCTTTGCTGGATCCACCTGAATACCTTCTTTGTTCACTATGTGACCGAGGAATTGAACTTCTTCCAACCAAAATGCACACTTTGAAAACTTAGCGTACAGTTTTTCTTTCCTTAACAACTCTAGCACTTTTCTCAAGTGTTCTTCGTGTTCTTGATCATTCTTCGAGTAAATAAGTATGTCATCGATGAAAACAATGACAAACTTGTCAAGATATGGCCCACACACTCGGTTCATGAGGTCCATGAACACAGCTGGTGCGTTAGTCAATCCAAATGGCATAACCATAAACTCGTAATAATCGTAACGCGTCCTAAAAGCAGTCTTTGGAATATCATCCTCCTTCACCCGCATTTGATGATATCCAGAACATAAATCGATCTTCGAATAAACATACGAGCCTTGTAGTTGATCAAATAAGTCATCGATTCTCGGTAGTGGGTAGCGGTTCTTGATGGTAAGTTTATTCAACTCTCGGTAGTCGATACACAATCTGAATGTACCATCTTTCTTCTTGACAAACAAAACAGGAGCTCCCCACGGTGATGTGCTGAAAGGACCCGTCCTAATCCATCCGGACGAAGTCCATATCGATTATAAACGATTCACAATAGTTGATTACATCGCGAGGTACTTGACCTCTATATGATACATTTTACAAACATTTCATTCGTTTTTGAAAAGACAATCTTTCATTACATTGAAAGTTAACGGCATGCATACCATTTCATAATATATCTAACTATAATTAACTTAATAATAATCTTGATGAACTCGACGACTCGAATGCAACGTCTTTTGAAATATGTCATGAATGACTCTAAGTAATATCCTTAAAATGAGCAAATGCACAGCGGAAGATTTCTTTCATACCTGAGAATAAACATGCTTTCAAGTGTCAACCAAAAGGTTGGTGAGTTCATTAGTTTAACATAAATAATCATTTCATAATTTTAATAGACCACAAGATTTCATATTTCTCATAAACATACGTCCCATGCATAGAGACAAAGATATCATTCATATGGATTGAACACCTGGTAACCGACATTCACAATATGCATATAAGAATATCCCCATCATTCCGGGATCCTCCTTCGGACATGATATAAATTTCGAAGTACTAAAGCATCCGGTACTTTGGATGGGGCTTGTTGGGCCCAATAGATCTATCTTTAGAGTTCGCGTCAATTAGGGTGTCTGTTCCCTAATTCTTAGATTACCAGACTTATTAAAAAGGGCATATTCGATTAGATAATCCAACCATAGAATGTAGTTTCGATTACTTGTGTCTATCTCGTAAAGCATTTATAAAAACAGCGCATGTATTCTCAGTTCCAAAAATATATATTGCAAAAGCATTTAAAAAAAGGATTAATGAAACTCACGCATATAAATATTGTAAAACAGTTATTAAAACATTGCATGTATTCTCAGCCCAAAAATATAATGAGTAAAAAGGAGCAAATGAAACTCACCTATTGTATTTTGTAGTAAAAATACATATAACGACATTGAACAACTGAACAAATGCAGGGTTGGCCTCGGATTCACGAACCTATATTAATTGTATATCTATTAAATCATATAATCGTAATCGAATAAAATATATGTATATTATTATTAGTGATATAATTTTTATATTAATAACTTTTAGGTTTCATTATTTAATTAAATATATTCATTTTATATATTTTAAGTAAATAAAGATATTAATATAGTTAAGTTATGTGTTTTAAATATATTTTTATATAAAGATCCTTTATTTGTTAATTTAACAATAATACTAGATTAAGGATTGTAATAATAATGATAGTAATAATAGTAATAATAATAATAAAAAATGTTAATTTTAAAAGTGATAATTTTAATAAAGATAATAACTTTAATGATAATAATACTTTTAATAACAATGATGTTTTTAATAATAAAGATAAAATGATAGTTTTACTAATAATGATTCTTTCAATACTAATATAGTTGTAAAAATAATAACTTTTAATAATAACATACTAATAATGATAATCTTATTAATAATAGTAATGATATTATTAATAGTAATACTTATGTTAATCATAGTAATTAATGATAATTTTAATAGTCGTGATAATAATTATACTCATAGTAATAATAATGTTAATGGTAATAATAATGCTTATCTCTAATAATAATAATGATGTGATAATAATAGTAATAATCGTAATAATAATAATAATAATAATAATAATAATAATAATAATAATAATAATAATAATAATAATGATAATAATAATAATAATACTAAAAAATGACATTATAAATAATAATAAATATCAAACTACCTTATAATGCTAAAAAGAGAGTAAACTGCCCGCGACGGGACTCGAACCCGCGACCTCTTGCTTAAACTAAACACCTCTAACTATCCATCCACTTCACTCATTTCTGTTTTGAATCCCGATTTATATTTACATAACCCTTTCCTGTCTTGTCCCATTTCTTCTTCCAAATACAAAATCATTACCTCATTATTTTCATGTATCCCAATCATCATTCATCCTCGTCAATCTTATCCCTCATCATCAAAACCGTGGACATCATCACCTTCATTCTTACAATAATACCATCGTCATCTTTATTGAATCATTCTGTCGTCACCACCATCATCATATCATTATAAACACTACCTCATCATCATCATTATCGTTATCATATTACTCTCCGGTTACCATAATCACTTCATCCTTAATCCTTTCTAGTTTATCACCACCACTAATCTCTCACCTATTTCTACCTCATAATCATTTACTATCATCATCATTCTATATCTTGCAAACCGTAATCATTAACATTTTTAAATATCACGATCATCTTCATCATCACTTCATTTATCATACCATGTATCATTATCAACACTATAACATTACGTATAGCAGAAGTGGAAGCAGAAACGAAACAGAAACATTCATATAGCTGTAGCAGTAGGAAACCATCGAAGAAACAAAAAAAAAATAAGGCAATTTCTGTTGTAGCTGTAACCGTTATTTTTGTGGAATGATTTCGTAATGCAGGCCCAATAACACAACTTGAATCACAGCCCAAAATTAGTTTAAATGACCCAACACCTTATATATAAAGGCCTGCCACTACATATCATCTAATATTGAATTGAGGGTTTCAGTTTCTATTTACCTTTTTCTTTTTAAATCGGCCGACACAGGCAATTTACGCATATAATAATATGAATCGTGGATGAGTATGTTTTATTTGATTTGTATTTGTCGGCCAATAGGATATGAAAGGAACGTGTCTATCATCTTCTCAACATAATCATCCTTCTTGTCCCACCATCACCTTATCAAGTATTCCTCTATCATTGTTTATATACCTATCATTATTGTTATTTTTGTATGATAACAGAAACGGGAAAACAGAAAGAAGCAGCATACGAACTGTTGTGGTTTTGTGCCTGAAATAGGAACACAATTAGTGGCAGTGGTGGTTGAAGAAAGGTGAAGGTCCTTCGCTTTGTAACAAAATAGAAACGGGTTCAGTAGCGGTTATTGTTGGTTTTAAAATGGGGAAAGAAACAGGTAGTGAGTAGTCGACGGAACAAGATTTGTATACGTGTGTGGGTTCATGAAGAAAAGAGGTGAAGAGAGTAGCTACTTGGGTTACATTCGAAGTAAAGGCTAAACGATCAAGCGGTGGTTAAATGCATGGTTGTTTGGTTGTTCAAACAGAAAAATGAAAAGAAGAAGAATGATGGGGTTACAAGGTGGACGAGGTGGTGGTTTATGAAGGATGGTTCGTGAGTGACCGAGGTTCACAAAGAAGAACAAGAAAGGGAAAAGGTAGCTTGTGTGGTGATCGAGCTTTCTGTTGAAAATTTCAATGGATATAACAAGTGTTAATTGATAGCTGATAAAGAGATTATGAAGTTAGTCAAATGTGTTAATATCCTAGTGCAATACTTCGATTAATATTCAATGGACGTCGCCAAATTATTGATCCAGTACACAAGAGAATTATAAATAAATAAAAGTAGAAAAAGACTTCTAACAGAATATTGGATTCATCCTAATGTTTCAGAATCTGATTTGTACGAAAGAAAACCCATCAACTACAGTTTGACAAGGATTGGAAACAGAATTTGGATTGTTCCTGTGATTAAATTTCTGATTGGTACTTGATGAATCAATTATCTACAGTATTGCAAAGAATTGACAAAAGAATTCGTTCCTGTGTTTAGGTTTATATATATCAAATATGATTTTTAAATAAGAATTGCGTATAAATATGTAATTATGTAAATATATATATGTATATCTGTATATGTAATTTCATATGTATATAACAGTGTTTTGTATATTTATATGTATTTATATATATTTGTGATTATATATTTGTTTATGTAATTTAATTTAATTTTAACTAATATTATTAATTGTTAATATATTAATGATAATAGTATGGTTAACATTTATAATAATAAGAATACTAATATTAATAACATTAATAATAGAAAAGAATAATTGGTTTAATATGAAAATGATAATAATAATATCATTACTTACAATACTAAATTATATATTTCAAATAGAAATAATAATTATAATAGTTCTGATATTATTATTAATAATGATAACAGTAGTATTAGTAATTAATATATCAAATTTCATATTTATGTATTGTATATAATAACAATAATAACACCCATATTAATATTTAATATTTATATGTTTTATATATAATACTATATATATTATAGAAGTCACACCTATATATTTATTCAATTAACAATTTAACTATTCTATATATTATTTTACATATTTATTTATAACAATAATTTCACACAAATGATTACTAACATTTATTATATATATATATATATATATATATATATATATATATATATATATATATATATATATATATATATATATATATATATATATATATATATATATATATATATATATATATTTACAAACAGTTGTTCGTGAATCGTCGGGCATGGTCAAAGGGTAATTGATTACATGAATATAGTTTTCAAAACTTTCAAGACTCAATATTACAGACTTTGATTATCGTATCGGAAACATATACAGATTAAAGTTTAAATTTGGTCGGAAATTTCTGGGTCATCACAGTACCTACCCGTTAAAGAAATTTCGTCCCGAAATTTGAGTGAGGTGGTCATGGCTAACAATAAAAATATTTTCATGACCAATATGAGTTGATAATTAGAGGTTCATCATCATTAAAAAATAATGATAAAATAATTCGATTATTCTAAGAATACGAATGAAGCTATCGCAAAAGAGTGACATAGGAAAGTAAAGATTCATCTTAACTTTTGACAGAGTCAGGGTTGAATTTAGAAAATAAAGTTTGCCTTAACTTTTGACATCGTCTTGATTTAATTCCGGAATTCAAGGGATATAAAGAAAATCTTCAAAATCTAAAAGATTTGATTCTTCTGTGAATAAGGAAATTTAGATTTCTATTATTAAATGCGGTGATCTGCCTCGATTCCTCTGTCTGATATTTTCACTATAAATTTTACCTTTTCCGTTCCATTAATCTTCACCACTTCAATACTCAATTCCCAAATTCAAAAGATCGTGAAATGCTTAATTCAGTTCTGATTCTTGTCCTTATCCTGATTATCGCAACAATCATTCTCCTTTTTCAACTTCCACCAGAGGAATCCGTTTATTTCTACTATGCTTTAGGGATTATTGTATATATAATCCTCCCGTGTCTTTATATTGCTATACGCACTGATATCCACGGTTTGTAATTTCGGTGTTGTTGTTAGGCTTTATATTTTCTCTTATATTTTGGAGCTCTTTGCCTTTTTATCATCCTCCCGACCTCTAGTAAAGCGAGTAACGGTCCAGAATTCGTAAGTATTGAATTTCGAATAAACCTCGTGTTCTAAATAAGAACTAATGTATTAGCACGATTTGATTTAGCCAATTACCGGAATCACTGAGAATAGAACTATCAAGAATATACTTTCTTGATATGTTCAGAAGTTAAGCATAATGAAAGAGTTATGTAACATGGCACGTGATGATGGTATGATCTGTGAATCATCACGTTCCATTAGAAACTCAGCATGACTTACTGTAATATAATCACGTTGATCAAGTGTCATTATATTATACTAACTCAAGCATCAGTTCCCAACATTACTCCAATAACATTTATATTTTTAAGCTCGAAAGTTTACAGAATATAGAAACTAACAGTTTCTATATGATGTAACACTGATATTGCGAAGAGATTAATGATTTCAGATAAGAATAGTTATGAAAATATCTTCAGAAATATGGAGGATATTTATAATGAAAGATACAATAATATCTTTGAATATCTAAGATCAGAGGATGATAGAAACTATTGTCTGCAAGGGTTTAGAGTAAAGAGTAAGATATTCACTAAAGACTTTTTAGCAGACATTGAGTCATTTGGATTCTTTGAAGTCAAACTTGTTCTTTGTGATTTGTCCACGGCTTTCTTCATAGTTTCGCATAATCTGCTTTTCGGTACTAAATTTTCTATTGAATGTTTCCAATATAATGATACACAGGAAGCACGAAGAGGTATATAATTTGGGACGAGAATATTTATGAAAATATCCTCAGAAATATCGAAGATATTGATGATGATATTTTGGAATTTCTAAGTTCGATGGTTGATGGAGAAAGATTTTCCGCAAGATTTTAACATGACTTCGGAGCAAGATATTCTCTAAAGATTTCAACAGATCTTGATTTATCTGGGTTCTATGAATTTAGGGTATGTTACTTGTATTTCTCCTTGGTTTCCTTTATGGTTAGCTCAATCCTCTTTCCAGTTCCAACTTTTCTGAGCTTTTCCAACATACTAATCTTTATCATCAAACTTTCGATGATTATGGTCGTTTACAGTTATCTACAGTTTCTGCTGCTTCATTCAGCTTTTTCAACATTCAGAGTATTGATTTGTGACTGAGTGCTTTTCAGAATTTCAGAATGAGAGATCATAATTCTAAGAGATAAATGTCATATATATAACTGTTGATGTAGATATGCTGTGAGTTTTCAAAGTACTGATTGCTGATTTCCGGTAATTGTTATGGCAGTTCTCGTTATAAGATGCGGATGAGTATATGATAGGGTTTCAATGAATAAATATAATGATTTATCAGAGAGATTTAAGCCAAAAAGCAATGAGGTTGCTGGTACGTCTGCTGGTAATATGGTGGAATATAAAAGAATTCTCTGGTATCAAAAGGGTAATTGTATATATCAGGATTATAGTTAGGTTACTTCAAATGAAAAGTCGAAGTTGACTTGCTGGAGCTGTGACAAAATTGGCTACTTTAAAAAGAGGAATCGCAAAGTTATTTTTGCTAATAAATGTCAAAGGATCTGACGCGGCTACGTGTTAAACTTTTACTCAGTTGCCGAGAGTTTCTCAGGTGCATAACTATATGCATAAATCTTTCCTTCCGTTAATGAAGTGCAGTTGATTCATCTTAACGTTTGAGGTGTTTTCAAGAATCATGAAAGGTTTGAACGCAGATTGTAATCGTCAAGATACAAATGAGGTTTAAGATGAAATCAAGTGACAACTTGAAGACATGTTTAGTTTCATATATTATAATTAATATTTTAATTCATTTTAATTGTCCAATGTTGGTAGACCTCAGTCGATAATTCACAGTTAACAGTCCAATAATTTATATATAATATTCGAATTAATTAATACGTGTCGTGACCCGTATACGTCTCAGACTCGATCACAACTCAAAGTATATATATTATTATAGAATAAACCTCAACCCTGTATAGAGAACTCGATCATTACTGCATATAGAGTGTCTATGGTTATTCCAAATAATATACATAGATGCGTCGATATGATATGTCAAAACCTTGTATACGTGTCCCGATATTTAAAGTGCGTAAAATAAATACAGAAATTAAATGACAATTAATAAAATGCGTAAAGTAAATAACAGAAATTAAATGATGATAAATAAAATTGCGAGAATATAAATTGCGATAAAATAACTGCGATAAATAAATTACGATAATTAAATGGTAATACGGAATTAACAGTTAGCTAGGAACAGTTAGCTGGAATTTTGTTAGCGTGGATTCTTAATAGAACTTCATATTGTTAATTAATCTGTTTCTAATCAATTTTTATTGTGTCCATTATTTCTTCGTTATGCCACTTGATGGATTATGATAGATCAAAATCCAAATATGTAATTGGATGAATATGGTTATTCTGTGGTGAATGGATTTGTATATCGGTGGATGTAAGTAGGATAGTATATGACTTGTTGAAACAGATTCGAAGAACGTACAATGTAACTTATTAATGTGAAATTTAAATAGTCCTCGGGTATTACCTACCCGTTAAAATATTTTCACAATTAACAGTTTGTACAAGAGGATTTTTAATTACAATCTTTATGAAAACATATATACATATATATTTTCTTTAGATGTATTCATGGATTTAATGAGTTAATATGATATTAAACTCATTTGCTTTTCAGTTGGAACAAGAATAAATAATCTCTAAAACTTTAGAGATTACATATTCGCCATGTCGAACGAAGATAAATGAGGTAGAACGATACGTAGAACGAAGATCATACTCAAAGTACAGATGGTGATATTGAAGCATGGATTGTTGATGGTACTGGTGCTGTTATTGATGGTACTGTTGGTGCCGGTGATGTTGCTGAAGCTGGTACATTTTGCACCATATTATCTGAATTGATTATTCGAGCGCGAAGTTCGTTGACTTATTACTCCAGGATGATTGTCGGTCGGTACGCGTGGATGAATAAGGTTCAGAATTGTGGATAGAATATAATCTTGTCGAGTTACCCTGGAAATGAGACTGAAAATGGTGTCTCGAACAAGTTCGCCGGTAAACGCTTTAGGTTCATTGTCAAGAGGTGAATTCGGTTGGTGGAAGGGATTTCCTTCTGCGCGTTTCCATTAATTAAGTCGACTACGAACCCATCAAATGAATTGATAATGGCTGGTTAGTTGATTCATGCCGGTGATGCTGTTTTTGGAGCTTAGGTGAACTTCTATGTCGGAATAGCTGTCGGAATAACTATCGGAATAGCTATCGGAATCTGAGGGACTCGAACTGGTTGCAGGATTTATCTCGTACGATCAGATGAAGGATTTTCGATAAGAAATATATTATAGGATGTAGATTAGTACCCTGCAATACATAATTTACATATGCATATATAATACTAAAATCCCATAAGCTACGGAGGAATCTACGGAAGTTGTCAGGCAAAGTTACAGTAACAGATACGCTAAGATATGAAGTAGCAGATACGTTAAGATATGAATTTTTATCTATACACTATTCATGCAGTCAATGCAGTAAAACGTGTCTAGACTAAGAATGATAAGTAAGCAATTCTCTAAGAATGATAAGCAGGTAATTTTTAACACAAAAAGATAAGCAAAACTTTTTGACATGCATACACGGTCGAAGTCCAGACTTACTAATGCATCCTAACGACTTATCAGTTAGACACACTAATGCAGATCTGGTTCGCTAAGACCATCGCTCTGATACCAACTGAAAGGACCCGTCCTAATCCATCCGGACGAAGTCCATATCGATTATAAATGATTCACAACAGTTGATTACATTGCGAGGTACTTGACCTCTATATGATACATTTTACAAACATTTCATTCGTTTTTGAAAAGACAATCTTTCATTACATTGAAAGTTAACGGCATGCATACCATTTCATAATATATCTAACTATAATTAACTTAATAATAATCTTGATGAACTCGACGACTCGAATGCAATGTCTTTTGAAATATGTCATGAATGACTCTAAGTAATATCCTTAAAATGAGCAAATGCACAGCGGAAGATTTCTTTCATACCTGAGAATAAACATGCTTTCAAGTGTCAACCAAAAGGTTGGTGAGTTCATTAGTTTAACATAAATAATCATTTCATAATTTTAATAGACCACAAGATTTCATATTTCTCATAAACATACGTCCCATGCATAGAGACAAAGATATCATTCATATGGATTGAACACCTGGTAACCGACATTCACAATATGCATATAAGAATATCCCCATCATTCCGGGATCCTCCTTCGGACATGATATAAATTTCGAAGTACTAAAGCATCCGGTACTTTGGATGGGGCTTGTTGGGCCCAATAGATCTATCTTTAGAGTTCGTGTCAATTAGGGTGTCTGTTCCCTAATTCTTAGATTACCAGACTTAATAAAAAGGGCATATTCGATTAGATAATCCAACCATAGAATGTAGTTTCGATTACTTGTGTCTATCTCGTAAAGCATTTATAAAAACAGCGCATGTATTCTCAGTCCCAAAAATATATATTGCAAAAGCATTTAAAAAAAGGATTAATGAAACTCACGCATATAAATATTGTAAAACAGTTATTAAAACATTGCATGTATTCTCAGCCCAAAAATATAATGAGTAAAAAGGAGCAAATGAAACTCACCTATTGTATTTTGTAGTAAAAATACATATAACGACATTGAACAACTGAACAAATGCAGGGTTGGCCTCGGATTCACGAACCTATATTAATTGTATATCTATTAAATCATATAATCGTAATCGAATAAAATATATGTATATTATTATTAGTGATATAATTTTTATATTAATAACTTTTAGGTTTCATTGTTTAATTAAATATATTCATTTTATATATTTTAAGTAAATAAAGATATTAATATAGTTAAGTTATGTGTTTTAAATATATTTTTATATAAAGATCCTTTATTTGTTAATTTAACAATAATACTAGATTAAGGATTGTAATAATAATGATAGTAATAATAGTAATAATAATAATAATAAATGTTAATTTTAAAAGTGATAATTTTAATAAAGATAATAACTTTAATGATAATAATACTTTTAATAACAATGATGTTTTTAATAATAAAGATAAAATGATAGTTTTACTAATAATGATTCTTTCAATACTAATATAGTTGTAAAAATAATAACTTTTAATAATAACATACTAATAATGATAATCTTATTAATAATAGTAATGATATTATTAATAGTAATACTTATGTTAATCATAGTAATTAATGATAATTTTAATAGTCGTGATAATAATTATACTCATAGTAATAATAATGTTAATGGTAATAATAATGCTTATCTCTAATAATAATAATGATGTGATAATAATAGTAATAATCGTAATAATAATAATAATAATAATAATAATGATAATAATAATAATACTAAAAAATGACATTATAAATAATAATAAATATCAAACTACCTTATAATGCTAAAAAGAGAGTAAACTGCCCGCGACGGGACTCGAACCCGCGACCTCTTGCTTAAACTAAACACCTCTAACCATCCATCCACTTCACTCATTTCTGTTTTGAATCCCGATTTATATTTACATAACCCTTTCCTGTCTTGTCCCATTTCTGTAACGACCCGGATTTTTTCGATCGTTTATTGCATATAAGATTAATATTTACATAAATTAAACCTTACCAACATGATAAGCAATCTAAATTGTTGAGATTTATGTTTTTGAAAAGAGTTTTACACAACGTTTGACCGTCCAATTTGACCGATGATATCACGAACTATATAACATATGATAATTATACGTCTGGGTATATATATGTATCTATATATATTTAACATGATCTAAGGATGTTTAACATCTCATTGTGTACTAATAACAATGAGTTGTAGGTATATTTTGAAACTACTAACTTAAGTTTTCAAAACGATAACTATACGTAACGTTCTTTGACATAAATACTTATAATCTATAATACTTATACATGGATCGTATAGATATGTATTTAATCACTTTTAAAGGGCTTACATACATAAAACAATATAAGTATATTTACAAAAGATAGTTATATTTGAATCCTCGTTCCATTTTCTCAAAGATTTCTATACGTATACCTAGGGTATATGTACCGGTATCATACCCATCTTCTAGATGTATTTACTATTGGTATATACATGTCAAATCAACATCTATTCAGCTCTTGTTCATGCCCTTAAGGCTAGGTAACTAGAATTGGAAGTATGCATGACTAATTTTACAAAATAACAAAATGAAAATTTGTCCATGTTCCCCATTTTCACATTTTTAAGACCTCCCCCCATTCCATTTCTAATTCAATCTTTTACCTTCATTTCCTAGCTAAACACACACATATTCATGAGCCTTAAACACCTTAAACATCTCAGCAAACAACCATGAAGATCTAGCTTCAAAAACAACACTTAAACATCATAAGAAAATCTTTCCAAGAACACTTCAAAAATCCTTCCAAATTTACAAGTTTACTTCCAACCTTTTCATCCAACTCCACCACTCTTTTGGTTCTAGGATTTTACTCATCTTTTACAGTAATCTTGTCCAAGTAACTTGAGGTAGTAACCTTGTTCATAATTTTATTCGATTCATATTTATATAGCTATCTTATTTTGTGATATAAAATTTTAACAACAAGAACATAGTTTGAATGATTTCAAATTTGTTCGCAAACTAAATAGATCCTTCTAACTTAACTTTTAAAATACTTCAAGACTTGTAATATATCATAATGATATGCTAATTTAACAAGATACAACTTGTGTTTACAAAGAACACCTTAAAACTGAATCTATGTCGTCGGAGTGTAACCGGAGGCTGTTTTGGGTTGGATAATTAAAAACCATCTTGAACTTTGAATTAGAAGTTCATGTTCTGGAAAAATGATATTTCTTATGAATAGGTTAACACATAAAAATTTCATGGTTTAATTCAAAGTATAAGTATTTTTAGAAAAATGACCATTAAATGTTGTTTTTATGACAAAAATGATTACTTTCATAAGATTCACCTAGAGTTTGGACTATAACCTGTGATTCCGAATGTAAACCAAGGTATTTACAGTTCATATTCTTAAAATTTGACTCGATCCAAGGAAGTGGCAAGTTGAATCAACAAAAACGGAGTTGTAACGAAGAAACTACGACTAAAATAAGATCGGGTATCCAAAGCTTGTTTAACAACGAAAATAATTGGAGAAAATTAAATAAATCATATCTTTCCTAATTAATATGATATTTCATATATATTTACTCATGATTTAATTTTATATATTTCAGGACCACCCGTAAACAACACGAGAAGATTAATCATAAGACCTCATGTACGTACGCAACACGTCATTTGACAACACGGTACTTTATGTACGCAACACGTCATTTGACAACACGGTACCGTGGGTCAAGATTAATTCCGATCAACATGAATACGATGGGGTCTTTATTTTTTTTAGCAACTAATTGTGGACTACTAACATCGGACTGCTAACTACGGACTAAGAAATTATTAAAAGTATTAAAAGTATATATATGAAACGTTTATTTCTTAAAAAGAAAATATGTTGATATATCATATATATGGTTAGGTTCGTGATATCTATCGGAGACCAAGTCGAGTTAAATACCTTCAAGGAAAAGGTGAGTATATAGTCCCACTTTTAAACTCTAAATATTTCGGGATGAGAATACATGCATTTTATGATTTACGTTATAGACACAAGTACTTAAAAATATATTCTACGTTGAGTTGTACCACTGGCATATCTCCCTGTAACTTGGTAACTACTATTTACATGCGGTATTGTAAACGCGAATCCTGTTGATAGATCGATCGGGCCTGACAACCCCAACCGGACTGGACGACCAGTATTCAACGGTTGCACAGTACTTCGTTTCGGTGACTACACTTGGTACGGTGTAGTAAGATTTCATAATAAAGGGAATATGCGACGTTGATTAAATGTTAAGTATGGTTATCAAGTGCTCAACAACTTAGAATATTTTTATTGAAACGTTTATATATGAAATCTTGTGATCTATATTTATAACGCTGCCGGCATTAAACCTATATCTCACCAACTTTATGTTGACGTTTTAAGCATGTTTATTCTCAGGTGATAACTAAAAGCTTCCGCTGCAACATGTTGAATTTAAGCAAGATCTTGAGTATGCATATTTGTGTCAAAAATAAAACTGCATATCGGAGGATTTGTAATGTAAAATATGTTGGAGGTCGTATTGTTATTATCACATGTAAAGTTTGTAAGTCTAAGATTATCGCTAAACGATAATCATTATTAAGTTGTTTAAACCTTGTATTTGTAATAAAAGCTATGGTTTGTATTGTAAAAACGAATGCAGTTTTTGAAAAATGTCGCATATAGAGGTCAATACCTCGCGATGAAATCATATGTTATTGTATTCGTCCTTATGGTTAAGGACGGGTTATGACATGTGGTATCAGAGCGTTGGTCTTAGAGAACCAGAGAATTTGCATTAGTGTGTCTTATCGAGTTTGTTAGGATGCATTAGTGAGTCTGGACTTTGACCGTGTTTGATTTCGAAAACTATTGCTTATCCTTGTTGGTTAAAAATTAATATGTAAATATTATGTAGTATTAACGTGCTAGTTGTTATGTGATAGATGTCTGGCTTAGAACTTATTATCACATTCAGCGACTCCGAACCAGACTCTTCAGATGGTGTTCCAGTCATTAATCTATCCGATGATGAAAACGACACCTTTGGGGAAGACTCACAAGTTCCAGATGAATCAATTGAAGAGGAACCGGAAAGTGATCCTGAGGAGGAAGAAATACAGGAAATTACGAAAGACAAGTTCGAACGAGGAAAGAAACGAAAGGCTACTGAAATGGAAAATCTAAATTCCGAGTCTAGAGAGGATGTTGTGGAACCAACTCTACCAGATACTTCCACACCTATTCCCGCTATTCCTATTAGTTCTATCCCGACATCCAGTTCTTCGGTTCCTCAGCCAAAACGCAGGGAGACAACCAGGATAACCTTTAAGCGATTTCTTTGAACACAAACGCTTTGGGTTAAATGATGCGCTGTTGTTTTAAACCATGGGATCATATAATGTTTTGTATAATATTACTAGTGTGGTTTGCTTAATGTTTGATGTAAGATAAGCATATGTAAAATAGTGAAGTGTGAAATGCAATAATTTTCCATGGTTAAGTATTATTTGGGTGGTAGTAATTGATTTTCGTACTAAGCTATTAAGTATGAACTTTAACGGGTAGGTACTGCCCTAGATATAATTATAAAATGCTAATAAGAAGAAAAGGCTTTTATAATAATAACTGGTTCATATTATTAATAAGCTACGATGTACTGTAAATACATACTACATCTATAATATTCCATGTGAATAATTATTATTTTTCATTCTTATTGAAGATTATGGCGCGATTGAACCGAATGACGGAACAAGAAATCCAGGAACTCATCAATCAGCGAGTGAACGACAGAATGTTATGGGTCGAGGCTGCAAGAGGTGCTGCAGTTAACCCAAATCCTCGTGTGGGGTGCACTTACAAAACTTTTCAAGGTTGCAAGCCCTCATCATTCAGTGGAACAGAAGGACCGGTCGGTTTAACCCGGTGGATCGAAAAGATTGAGTCTGTGTTTAAAATCAGTGGTTGTATTGAGAAGGACATGACCAAGTATGCATCGTGCACCCTTCAATATAGTGCACTCACGTGGTGGAAAAACTATGTGAAGGCCGTAGGAGGAGATGTAGCTTATGATACTCCTTGGGAAGAATTCAAAACAATGCTAATCAACGAATATTGTCCAAGGAACGAGGTTAGGAAGTTGGAAGCTGAATTACGAAGCCTGAAAGCTGTTGGTACTGAACTCACCAACTACAATCAGCGATTCATGGAATTAGCTTTGCTATGTCCCGAATTGGTACCAACCGAAGAACGGAAGATTGAACTGTACAAAGACGGTTTGCCTAAAAAGGTCAAGGCAAATGTTACAGCATCCAAACCCAAGACTATTCATGAAGCTATCACCATGGCGAACGAATTGATGGACCAGATTATTCTGGATAAGAACACCGATGTCAAGACATCGGGAAACAAAAGAAAGTGGGAAGGTAATCATCAACAATCCAACAAGAAACAAGAAACCACGCAAGGTGCGGGTAGCGGTTCAAACTCAGGTTACAAAGGAAAAAATCCTTTATGTAACAGATGCCACAAACATCACTCTGGTTATTGTAACGTGGTGTGCAACAATTGTAATCGAAAAGGTCATCTTGCTGAAGATTGTAGGGTTCCCGCTACAAATACAAACGGTACCAAGACTCCTGCCACCAATGCAAATAGAACTGCCTTGGCCACTGTTACTTGTTATGGGTGTGGGAAACAGGGTCATTATAAGAGCCAGTGTCCGAATCCAGAGAAGAATAATGGATCTGCACGTGGAAGAGCATTTGTTATTAATGCTAGAGAGGCGTGTGAAGACCCGGAGCTTGTTACGGGTACGTTTACCATTAATAACTTATCCGCATCTATTATATTTGATACTGGTGCCGATAGAAGTTACGTGAGTAGAGACTTTTACGCTAAATTGAATTGTTCATCATTACCTCTAGATGCTAAGTACATGATTGAGTTAGCTAATGGTAAACTAATTAAAGCCGATAAAATTTGCCGTGATTGTAAAATAAATTTAGCCGGAGAAACATTTAAGATTGATTTGATACCCGTAGAATTAGGAAGTTTTGATGTAATAGTCGGCATGGACTGGATGTCCAAAATAGGAGGTGAAGTTGTGTGCGCCAAGAAGGAAATTCGCATTCCTCGTAAGGATAAAACGCCAGTAATGATTTATGGAGAGAAGGGTAACTCAAAGCTAAAACTCATTAGTTATTTGAAAGCTCAAAAGTGCTTGAAGAAAGGGTGCTATGCTATCTTAGCACATGTTAATAAAGTCGAAATGAAGGAGAAAGTGAAGAGCATCAATGACGTGCCTGTGGCAAGAGATTTTCCTGAAGTCTTTCCGGAAGAGTTGCCGGGATTACCTCCATTTAGATCTGTAGAATTTCAAATAGATCTAGTACCAGGAGCTGCACCAGTGGCTCGTGCTCCATATAGACTTGCACCATCTGAGATGAAAGAGTTACAAAGCCAGTTACAAGAATTACTGTACCGTGGTTTCATACGACCGAGCACTTCACCGTGGGGAGCTCCGATTTTATTCGTCAAGAAGAAAGATGGATCTTTCCGAATGGGTATAGATTATCGTGAATTAAATAAGTTAACTATCAAGAATCGGTATCCACTACCGAGAATTGATGACTTATTTGATCAATTGCAAGGATCATGTGTTTACTCAAAAATCGACCTAAGGTCGGGCTATCATCAACTACGCGTCAAAGAAGAAGATATTCCGAAAACTGCTTTTCGGACACGCTACGGTCATTATGAATTTTTGGTCATGCCGTTTGGATTAACGAATGCGCCAGCTGTATTCATGGACCTCATGAATCGAGTTTGTAGTCCGTATTTAGATAAGTTTGTTATCGTTTTCATTGACGATATTCTTATCTATTCCAAGAGTGAGCAAGAGCATGAACAACATTTAAGATTGGTATTAGAATTGTTAAGAAAAGAACAATTATACGCCAAATTTTCTAAGTGTGCATTTTGGTTGAAAGAAGTGCAATTTCTTGGCCATGTTGTTAGTAGCAAAGGAATTCAGGTTGACCCAGCTAAAATTGAGGCCATTGAAAAATGGGAGACTCCTAAGACACCAACACAGATACGCCAATTTTTGGGTTTAGCCGGTTATTATAGAAGGTTTATTCAAGATTTTTCCCGGATAGCTAAACCATTGACAGCATTAACACAAAAAGGGAAGAAGTACGAATGGACCTTTGAGCAGGAGAGTGCATTTCAATTACTCAAGAAGAAGTTGACCACGGCACCTATTTTATCGTTACCTGAAGGGAACGATGATTTTGAGATATATTGTGACGCTTCGCGACAAGGTTTTGGTTGCGTCCTTATGCAACGAAAGAAAGTTATTGCATACGCATCCCGACAATTGAAGATTCACGAGCGGAATTATACGACGCATGATCTAGAATTGGGGGCAGTAGTGTTTGCATTGAAGATATGGAGACACTATTTATATGGAGTTAAATGCACTGTGTTTACTGATCATAAAAGCCTTCAACATATTTTCGATCAGAAATAGCTGAACATGAGGCAACGTAGGTGGGTCGAGATGATAAACGACTACGATTGTGAGATTCGCTATCATCCCGGGAAAGCGAATGTAGTGGCCGACGCTTTAAGCAGAAAGGAACGAGAACCAATTCGAGTACGAGCAATGAACATAAAAATTCGCATGAATCTCAACTCACAAATCAAAGAGGCTCAACGAGAAGCTCTTACTAAAGAAAACATAGGAAATGAAATAATGAAGAATTATGGGAAACAACTCATTATGCGGGAAGATGGAATTCGATATTTTGCAAACCGTATTTGGGTACCAAAGTTGGGTGGATTAAGGAAGTTAATATTGAATGAGACACATAAGACAAGATACTCGATACATCCTGGAGTTGGAAAGATGTATCAAGATCTTAAGACGCATTATTGGTGGCCTAATTTGAAGACAGACATTGCAACATATGTTGGGGAATGTTTAACTTGTTCCAAAGTCAAAGCAGAACACCAGAAGCCGTCAGGATTACTTCAACAACCAGAAATCCCAGAATGGAAATGGGATGGTATTACCATGGATTTCATCACAAAATTACCTAAGACTGCCTGGGGTTATGACACCATTTGGGTAATAGTTGATCGTCTCACCAAATCTGCACATTTCTTGCCTATAAAGGAAACGGATAGAATGGAGAAACTATTACGATTATACATAAAGGAAATTTTTTCAAGGCATGGAATACCTATTTCCATTATATCCGATCGTGATAGTAGATTTACATCAAAGTTCTGGCAATCACTACAGGAGGCCCTAGGAACTCGTTTGGATATGAGTACCGCATATCATCCGCAAACTGACGGGCAGAGTGAAAGAACAATTCAGACTCTTGAAGACATGCTTAGGGCATGTGTGATCGATTTTGGAAACGGATGGGATAAATATCTACCATTAGCAGAATTCTCGTATAATAATAGTTATCATGCGAGCATTAAAGCTGCACCATTCGAAGCACTGTATGGAAGGAAGTGTAGATCCCCTATCTGTTGGAACGAAGTAGGAGATCGACAATTAACTGGACCCGAGATCATCCATGAAACTACTGAGAAGATAGTGCAAATCAAGGAGAAATTGAAAACAGCCCGTAGTCGCCAAAAGAGCTACGCCGATGTCCGAAGGAAACCATTAGAGTTTCAGATCGGTGACATGGTTATGTTAAAGGTGTCACCTTGGAAAGGTGTAATACGTTTTGGAAAAAGAGGTAAACTGAACCCAAGGTATATAGGCCCGTTCAAGATCATCGAACGCATTGGACCGGTAGCTTATCGACTCGAATTACCACAACAACTCGCCGAAGTACATAATACATTTCACATCTCAAACCTTAATAAATGTCTTGCAAAGGAAGATCTCACCATTCCTCTTGAAGAAATTCAAGTCAACGAGAAACTACAATTCATAGAAGAACCAGTCGAAATCATGGACCGTGAGGTTAAACGGATTAAGCAGAGCAACATACCAATCGTCAAGGTTCGTTGGAATGCTCGAAGGGGTCCCGAGTTTACTTGAGAACGAGAGGATCAAATGAAACAAAAGTACCCACATTTGTTTCCCGATGACGCAAAATAGGTACAATTTTAAAATTTCGGGACGAAATTTATTTAACGGGTAGGTAATGTAACGACCCGGATTTTTTCGATCGTTTATTGCATATAAGATTAATATTTACATAAATTAAACCTTACCAACATGATAAGCAATCTAAATTGTTGAGATTTATGTTTTTGAAAAGAGTTTTACACAACGTTTGACCGTCCAATTTGACCGATGATATCACGAACTATATAACATATGATAATTATACGTCTGGGTATATATATGTATCTATATATATTTAACATGATCTAAGGATGTTTAACATCTCATTGTGTACTAATAACAATGAGTTGTAGGTATATTTTGAAACTACTAACTTAAGTTTTCAAAATGATAACTATACGTAACGTTCTTTGACATAAATACTTATAATCTATAATACTTATACATACATCTTATAGATATGTATTTAATCACTTTTAAAGGGCTTATATACATAAAACAATATAAGTATATTTACAAAAGATAGTTATATTTGAATCCTCGTTCCATTTTCTCAAAGATTTCTATACGTATACCTAGGGTATATGTACCGGTATCATACCCATCTTCTAGATGTATTTACTATTGGTATATACATGTCAAATCAACATCTATTCAGCTCTTGTTCATGTCCTTAAGGCTAGGTAACTAGAATTGGAAGTATGCATGACTAATTTTACAAAATAACAAAATGAAAATTTGTCCATGTTCCCCATTTTCACATTTTTAAGACCTCCCCCCATTCCATTTCTAATTCAATCTTTTACCTTCATTTCCTAGCTAAACACACACATATTCATGAGCCTTAAACACCTTAAACATCTCAGCAAACAACCATGAAGATCTAGCTTCAAAAACAACACTTAAACATCATAAGAAAATCTTTCCAAGAACACTTCAAAAATCCTTCCAAATTTACAAGTTTACTTCCAACCTTTTGATCCAACTCCACCACTCTTTTGGTTCTAGGATTTTACTCATCTTTTACAGCAATCTTGTCCAAGTAACTTGAGGTAGTAACCTTGTTCATAATTTTATTCGATTCATATTTATATAGCTATCTTATTTTGTGATATAAAATTTTAACAACAAGAACATAGTTTGAATGATTTCAAATTTGTTCGCAAACTAAATAGATCCTTCTAACTTAACTTTTAAAATACTTCAAGACTTGTAATATATCATAATGATATGCTAATTTAACAAGATACAACTTGTGTTTACAAAGAACACCTTAAAACTGAATCTATGTCGTCGGAGTGTAACCGGAGGCTGTTTTGGGTTGGATAATTAAAAACCATCTTGAACTTTGAATTAGAAGTTCATGTTCTGGAAAAATGATATTTCTTATGAATAGGTTAACACATAAAAATTTCATGGTTTAATTCAAAGTATAAGTATTTTTAGAAAAATGACCATTAAATGTTGTTTTTATGACAAAAATGATTACTTTCATAAGATTCACCTAGAGTTTGGACTATAACCTGTGATTCCGAATGTAAACCAAGGTATTTACAGTTCATATTCTTAAAATTTGACTCGATCCAAGGAAGTGGCAAGTTGAATCAACAAAAACGGAGTTGTAACGAAGAAACTACGACTAAAATAAGATCGGGTATCCAAAGCTTGTTTAACAACGAAAATAATTGGAGAAAATTAAATAAATCATATCTTTCCTAATTAATATGATATTTCATATATATTTACTCATGATTTAATTTTATATATTTCAGGACCACCCGTAAACAACACGAGAAGATTAATCATAAGACCTCATGTACGTACGCAACACGTCATTTGACAACACGGTACTTTATGTACGCAACACGTCATTTGACAACACGGTACCGTGGGTCAAGATTAATTCCGATCAACATGAATACGATGGGGTCTTTATTTTTTTTAGCAACTAATTGTGGACTACTAACATCGGACTGCTAACTACGGACTAAGAAATTATTAAAAGTATTAAAAGTATATATATGAAACATTTATTTCTTAAAAAGAAAATATGTTGATATATCATATATATGGTTAGGTTCGTGATATCTATCGGAGACCAAGTCGAGTTAAATACCTTCAAGGAAAAGGTGAGTATATAGTCCCACTTTTAAACTCTAAATATTTCGGGATGAGAATACATGCATTTTATGATTTACGTTATAGACACAAGTACTTAAAAATATATTCTACGTTGAGTTGTACCACTGGCATATCTCCCTGTAACTTGGTAACTACTATTTACATGCGGTATTGTAAACGCGAATCCTGTTGATAGATCTATCGGGCTTGACAACCCCAACCGGACTGGACGACCAGTATTCAACGGTTGCACAGTACTTCGTTTCGGTGACTACACTTGGTACGGTGTAGTAAGATTTCATAATAAAGGGAATATGCGACGTTGATTAAATGTTAAGTATGGTTATCAAGTGCTCAACAACTTAGAATATTTTTATTGAAACGTTTATATATGAAATCTTGTGGTCTATATTTATAACGCTGCCGGCATTAAACCTATATCTCACCAACTTTATGTTGACGTTTTAAGCATGTTTATTCTCAGGTGATAACTAAAAGCTTCCGCTGCAACATGTTGAATTTAAGCAAGATCTTGAGTATGCATATTTGTGTCAAAAATAAAACTGCATATCGGAGGATTTGTAATGTAAAATATGTTAGAGGTCGTATTGTTATTATCACATGTAAAGTTTGTAAGTCTAAGATTATCGCTAAACGATAATCATTATTAAGTTGTTTAAACCTTGTATTTGTAATAAAAGCTATGGTTTGTATTGTAAAAACGAATGCAGTTTTTGAAAAATGTCGCATATAGAGGTCAATACCTCGCGATGAAATCATATGTTATTGTATTCGTCCTTATGGTTAAGGACGTGTTATGACAATTTCTTCTTCCAAATACAAAATCATTACCTCATTATTTTCATGTATCCCAATCATCATTCATCCTCGTCAATCTTATCCCTCATCATCAAAACCGTGGACATCATCACCTTCATTCTTACCATAATACCATCATCATCTTTATTGAATCATTCTGTCGTCACCACCATCATCATATCATTATAAACACTACCTCATCATCATCATTATCGTTATCATATTACTCTCCGGTTACCATAATCACTTCATCCTTAATCCTTTCTAGTTTATCACCACCACTAATCTCTCGCCTACTTCTACCTCATAATCATTTACTATCATCATCATTCTATATCTTGCAAACCGTAATCATTAACATTTTTAAATATCGCGATCATCTTCATCATCACTTCATTTATTATACCGTGTATCATTATCAACACTATAACATTACGTATAGCAGAAGTGGAAGCAGAAACGAAACAGAAACATTCATATAGCTGTAGCAGTAGGAAACCATCGAAGAAACAAAAAAAAAGGCAATTTCTGTTGTAGCTGTAACCGTTATTTTTGTGGAATGATTTCGTAATGCAGGCCCAATAACACAACTTGAATCACAGCCCAAAATCAGTTTAAATGACCCAACACCTTATATATAAAGGCCTGCCACTACATATCATCTAATATTGAATTGAGGGTTTCGGTTTCTATTTACCTTTTTCTTTTTAAATCGGCCGACATAGGCAATTTACGCATATAATAATATGAATCGTGGATGAGTATGTTTTATTTGATTTGTATTTGTCGGCCAATAGGATATGAAAGGAACGTGTCTATCATCTTCTCAACATAATCATCCTTCTTGTCCCACCATCACCTTATCAAGTATTCCTTTATCATTGTTTATATACCTATCATTATTGTTATTTTTGTATGATAACAGAAACGGGAAAACAGAAAGAAGCAGCATACGAACTGTTGTGGTTTAGTGCCTGAAATAGGAACACAATTAGTGGCAGTGGTGGTTGAAGAAAGGTGAAGGTCCTTCGCTTTGTAACAAAATAGAAATGGGTTCAGTAGCGGTTATTGTTGGTTTTAAAACGGGGAAAGAAACAGGTAGTGAGTAGTCGACAGAACAAGATTTGTATACGTGTGTGGGTTCATGAAGAAAAGAGGTGAAGAAAGTGGCTACTTGGGTTACATTCGAAGTAAAGGCTAAACGATCAAGTGGTGGTTAAATGCATGGTTGTTTGGTTGTTCAAACAGAAAAATGAAAAGAAGAAGAATGATGGGGTTACAAGGTGGACGAGGTGGTGGTTTATGAAGGATGGTTCGTGAGTGACCGGGGTTCACAAAGAAGAACAAGAAAGGGAAAAGGTAGCTTGTGTGGTGATTGAGCTTTCTGTTAAAAATTTCAATGGATATAACAAGTGTTAATTGATAGCTGATAAAGAGATTATGAAGTTAGTCAAATGTGTTAATATCCTAGTGCAATACTTCGATTAATATTCAATGGACGTCACCAAATTATTGATCCAGTACACAAGAGATTTATAAATAAATAAAAGTAGAAAAAGACTTCTAACAGAATATTGGATTCATCCTAATGTTTCAGAATCTGATTTGTACAAAAGAAAACCCATCAACTACAGTTTGACAAGGATTGGAAACAGAATTTGGATTGTTCCTGTGATTAAATTTCTGATTGGTACTTGATGAATCAATTATCTACAGTATTGCAAAGAATTGACAAAAGAATTCGTTCCTATGTTTAGGTTCATATATATATCAAATATGATTTTTAAATAAGAATTGCGTATTAATATGTAATTATGTAAATATATATATGTATATCTGTATATGTAATTTCATATGTATATAACAGTGTTTTGTATATTTATATGTATTTATATATATTTGTGATTATATATTTGTTTATGTAATTTAATTTAATTTTAACTAATATTATTAATTGTTAATATATTAATGATAATAGTATGGTTAACATTTATAATAATAAGAATACTAATATTAATAACATTAATAATAGAAAAGAATAATAGGTTTAATATGAAAATGATAATAATAATATCATTACTTACAATACTAAATTATATATTTCAAATAGAAATAATAATTATAATAGTTCTGATATTAGTATTAATAATGATAACAGTAGTATTAGTAATTAATATATCAAATTTCATATTTATGTATTGTATATAATAACAATAATAACACCCATATTAATATTTAATATTTATATGTTTTATATATAATACTACTTATATTATAGAAGTCACACCTATATATTTATTCAATTAACAATTTAACTATTCTATATATTATTTTACATATTTATTTATAACAATAATTTCACACAAATGATTACTAACATTTATTATATATATATATATATATATATATATATATATATATATATATATATATATATATATATATATATATATATATATATATATATATATATATATACAAACAGTTGTTCGTGAATCGTCGGGCATGGTCAAAGGGTAATTGATTACATGAATATAGTTTTCAAAACTTTCAAGACTCAATATTACAGACTTTGATTATCGTATCGGAAACATATAAAGATTAAAGTTTAAATTTGGCCAGAAATTTCTGGGTCATCACATGTGCTTGGTCGAATGAAACTACGCTCTAAAAGTTCTTGTAATTGGCTCTGAAGTTCCTTCATTTCGTTAGGTGCGAGTTTGTATGGAGCACGAGCTATTGGTGCAGCTCCCGGTACAAGGTCTATTTGAAATTCAACGGATCGATGTGGAGGTAGTCCCGGTAATTCTTTCAGAAATACATCGGGAAATTCTTTTGCGACGGGAATATCATTGATTTTCTTTTCTTCGGAATTAACTTTCTCGACGTGTGCTAGCACAGCATAGCAACCTTTTCTTATTAGTTTTTGTGCCTTCAGGTTACTAATAAGATTTAACTTTGCGTTGCTCTTTTCTCCGTACACCATTAAGGGTTTTCCTTTTTCTTGTATAATGCGAATTTCATTTTTGTAACAAACGATCTCTGCTTTCACTTCTTTCAACCAGTCCATACCGATTATCACATCAAAACTCCCTAACTCTACTGGTATCAAGTCAATCTTAAATGTTTCGCTAACAAGTTTAATTTCTCGATTCCGAGATATATTATCTGCTGAAATTAATTTACCATTTGTTAATTCGAGTAAAAATTTACTATCCAAAGGCGTCAATGGGCAACTTAATTTAGCACAAAATTCTCTACTCATATAGCTTCTATCCGCACCCGAATCAAATAAAACATAAGCAGATTTATCGTCAATAAGAAACGTACCCGTAACAAGCTCCGGGTCTTCCTGTGCTTCTGCCGCATTAATATTGAAAATTATTCCACGGCCCTGCCCATTAGTATTCCCCTGATTCGGGCAATTTCTAATAATGTGGCCCGGTTTTCCACATTTATAACAAACAGCGTTGGTATTACTTGCTCCGACACTATTCGTTTCGGCATTACTTGTTCCGGCACTATTTGCTCCCTTAGTTCTGTTAAACTTTGGTCCGTAGACCTCACACTTTGTCGCACTATGACCATTTCTTTTACACATGTTGCAAAATGTCGTGCAAAACCCCTGGTGATTTTCTTCACACCTATGACATGGCTGTTTTTGGTTTTTGTTGCCGTTGTTGTTATTGAGGTTGTTGTTGGGATTGTTATTGTTGTTGAAACGGTTGTTGTAGTTGTTGTTGTTGTTGGGATGTTTGTTGTAGTTATTGTTAGGATTGCGGTTATTGTTGCGATTGTTGTTGCGGTTTTTGGGATAGTTGTTGCGATTGTGGTTGTAATTGTTATTGTTGTTGTACTGGTGACTCTTGTCACCATTTTCCTCCCACTTCCTCTTGAGTTGTTTCGTGTTGGTTTCTTCGGCCGCCTGCTCTTTAATTCTTCCCTCAATCTGATTTATGAGTTTATGAGCCATTCGACTTGCCTTCTGTATAGAAGCGGGCTCGTGTGAACTTACATCTTCTTGAATCCTTACTGGTAACCCTTTTACAAAGTCGATCTTTTCTTCTTCATCTTCGAATGCTCCCGGGCACAATAGGCACAACTCTGTGAATCGTCGTTCATATGTGGTAACGTCGAACCCTTGTGTTCGTAACTCTCTAAGTTCTGCCTTGAGTTTATTGACTTCGTTTCTAGGACGGTACTGCTCGTTCATCAATTGCTTGAATGCCGACCACGGTAGTGCGTAAGCAGCATTTTGTCCTACCTGTTCAATATAGGTGTTCCACCACGTTAACGCAGTACCTGTGAAGGTATGCGTAGCGTACTTAACTTTGTCCTCTTCAGTACACTTACTTATGGCAAACACCGATTCGACTTTCTCGGTCCACCGTTTCAATCTAATTGGTCCTTCGATTCCATCAAATTCCAAAGGTTTGCAGGCAGTGAATTCTTTGTAGGTGCATCCTACACGATTTCTTGCGCCGTTAGCTGCATTGCTAGATTCAGCGTTATTGTTGGTATGTAGCGCAGCCTGTACTGCGGCTATGTTTACAGCAAGAAAGGTACGAAACTCCTCTTCGTTCATACTCACGGTATGTCGAGTAGTTGGTGCCATTTCCTTCAAAAATAGACAAAAGAAACGAGTTAATCATATAGAATATCAAGAGTAGTCAATAGTATTTCGTAGCGTAATATGAACTTATTTATAAAAGCTCTTTCTTCATATTAGCGTTTTATACTCTTTAATTCGGGTAGTACCTACCCGTTAAGTTCATACTTAGTAGCTAACATACCATTTCAACTACTACAATTCTATATGAAAAACTAATCACAAAAAAAATATATCATATTCAAACCTTTATACAATAACTTGCAAACTTACAATACCGCTATTTTGCATATAGCATGAAATATAGCACATAAAACTTTGATACAAAGTAGTTGCGAAGATAATTCTAGTTAATAAATAAGGCGTTCAGCAATGGCAATAAAGACACGTAATTCATACGTCCAGAAACAAGTCATGCATTCTGGTTTTACTAATACAACTTTCCATCCTTGGTTTTGTGGAACATAACCGTTGTGACCGATAGTAAGACAATGTGTTGTAACATCGTCAAAAGGATGAAGGTTACGTAATGACCAACATTCTCGTAATAACCTAAAAACCTCATTTCTTACCCCAATTACCGACTCCGTCACTTATGGGAACGTTTTGTTTAATAGTTGTAGCCCGATGTTGTTGTTCTCACTGTAACATCCCGCCTTTTTCCGTTTACTTTTCCGTTTAACTATTTTAAACTCCGTTATATGTTTATAACATCTCCCGTTAATACGCGTTTCAAATTATCTCGTTTAGGTAATTTAACGCACCCGACTACGACTTGAGGGACTTGTTTTGCCAAAACCCCAAAATGGTGACTAGCACTTGACTAGTCAACCATCTTCCACCTCCATTTTTCATTTTCTTTTCTCTTTTTATTCTCTACTTTCATATTTTCTTTAAATTCATCAAAAAGAAAATCTTCATCCATATTCAATCGATCAAGCTTCGGGCCAAACAAATTACATATTTGAACTCCTCGTGATCTCCTCTTCGATTCCATACCAATCTCATTGCATTTGGGTAACTTTCTAAAATCACTAATTTTATGTGTTCTTGAGATTTTTGAGTTAAAAGGTTGTTAATTAGTGTCTATGGCTCAAGTCTAGTATGATTATGTGATTTGTATGTTTGTTCTTGCTATTTTGATGTAACTAGTTCATATTGAAAGTTCACATGCTTAATCTTGAGTTTTGAGTGTTCATATGTTGTTTGATGCTAAGAGTTCATGTTTTAATCTTATTCCTAGTGTTACTAGCTTCGTTATGATGTATGGTTTGGTTAAAGAAACCTTCTAAACTTGATTATGAAATTTGGTGAATTTGAGTTAGGGTTTCATGAACTAGAAATGGACTTTTGATGCTTTAAATGACACGAAATGCTAATTGTAAGTGTTAGGTTGTGTTGTATGCTTAATTACCTTCGAAACGGCATATTGTTCATGTAATTTGGTTACCGAATCATTAAATGGCATTTATGACTTGTATGCATTGAATGAGGAACATTAATTGCGGTTTTTGGTTGTTATAAGTGGAAGTTTGATTGATGATATGTGTTTAGTTGCATTCCTCGTCAAAACACCTTTCCAACGATGTATGATAAGCGTTATAAGTATTTGCGGGTCAAGTGTTGTGTTAGAATTGGTTTTGGTTCGTGCATATCTTTGAAAAACAGGAAAATAGCTGAACAGCAGGTGGCGCGGCGGGCACCTCACCCCGCGCGGCGCGCAGAACAACCTGGACAGATTCTGACCTCCGTGTCCCATTTCACGTGAAATGTTTGACTAGCTACCGACCTCCGATTCACATGAAACTTGTTTTAATATACTTATATATGAATAATTAGCATAGAAAATTTGTTCGGGACCCGACCCGAACATGTTGACTTTTTCGTTGACTTTGACCGACCAAAGTTTGACTTTTTGTCAAACTTAACCAATTGATTATGCAATCTTTCTAACTTGTTTCTATACATGTATCTTGCATGAAACTTGACTATTTGCTTCACATGCTTCATAATCGAGTCGTGTTGAGCCATAGGACTAATTGAGCAACTTTGACCCTTCGTGACTATCGTTATTGATACAACCTATTTGTTTAGGTCGAGGCTAGCGTTGTCCTTTGCGCACATTACTTGTTGAAGTACTTATTTACTCTTGCAATCAAAGGTGAGATCATAGTCCCACTTTTACTCTTTTATACTTATATTTGGGATGAGAAAACATAAACGCTTCATTTTACAAAGTGAACACAAGTACGAAAACAAACATTCTACGTACGAGTTAGAACAAAAAGCCTCAATTCAATTATCATTAGTTACACTTGCAGGGTGTAAGCGAGAACTTATGTTGTGTGGCCATACGGGTTTGACAAACCCTCATTCGGACGGTTCGCTACCGTTAATCGGATGAAATATATTTTCGGGGATAAGTGTATGTTCTGACACTATATTAATGGGGTTTCGTGATAGTTAAGCCTTGATAATTGGGTGCTCGTGATATCAACTTTTAGAATGGTTTATTATTATTTCAAAGTGACAACACTTGTGGTTCAACTTACTTACTCACTTACTTACTTACTAAACCTATGATTTCACCAACGTTTTCGTTGACAGATTCTCTATGTTTTTCTCAGGTCCTTGAACTTAGGTGATACGTGCTTCCGCACATACTTTTGATACTTGCATTGGATGTCGAGTATACTTGCATACGTGGAGCGTCTTTTTGGCTACTTTAAACTATGTCGCACGTGTTTCATATGAACTATAACTTTTGATATGTACTTGTCTTGGGAATTACTTTTGTAAACGTTGAAACCTCCTTTTATGAAATGAATGCGACATATTTTCGGTCAAACTTTGTTATAAATGCTTATGACCATGTAATGGGACCATACGTAGATGACGCCGTCACTTGACGATTTGTCGGGGTCTCTACAAGTGGTATCAGAGCCTTGGTTGTAGGGATTTAGAGTTCATTGGTGTCGACCCCGAGTCATAGGGTACATTGATGAGTCTAGACTACAACCGGCATATAGACTTGACATAGGAATTACTTGACTACTTGTGCATTATACTCGAACTCTCTTACTCATATCTACTCTTATTCTATCTTACTCTTGAGTTGTATAATTTAATTGACACGCCACCTTGACTATATGTAGTAATGTCGAATGCACATATGAATTAGGGTAATATAATTTCCGGGATTATATTACGGTGACTCATATGAACATACCGACATTATGACATAAAGAATTTAAGGCGAGTCAAGGATAATTTTCTCTTTATCTTTATTCCATATCACGGTTAGTATTATTTAGAATACTAACCAACGGTATTCTTTTGTTTTGAAGGAACAATGCCTCCTCGCCGTGTACGACGCAATGAAACTCCCGAACAAGCTTTGCAACGCATGATAGCCATCGCCGTTTATGCGGCCATGGCCGGTCACTCGTCCAACAACAACAATAACAACAATAACAACAACAATAACCAAGGAGCCGGTAACTCTTGCGAAGGGTGCTCCTACAAAGCTTTCACGGGGTGCAAACCTCACACTTATGATGGAACCGGGGGACCGGTTGTGCTTACTCATTGGTTTGAACAAACTGAGGCCGTCTTTAGCATAAGCGGTTGTCGGGACCAAGATAAGGTCAAATACTCCACCCACACTTTCTCCAGTGTTGCTCTCACGTGGTGGAACACCTATGTTCAATCGGTGGGAACCGATGAAGCTCATGCCCTTTCTTGGGCCGATTTGAAGGAAAAGATGATTGTTGAATATTTTCCGCGCGAAGAAACCCGCAAGCTTGAGCAAGAGTTAAGAGCTTTGAAGGCGGTCGGAAACGACCTCAAGGCTTACAATCTACGCTTCTCCGAACTATCTTTGATGTGTCCCAATCTCGTTAGCCCCGAATCTCAAAGGATTGAGCTCTACATGCACGGTCTTCCAAAAAGCATCAAACAAGGGGTGATATCAACCAAACCCACTACTCATCAAGCTACTATGAACATGGCCCGCCAATTAATTGAGACGGTTGACGAAATTGTAGTGCCGGCTCCTAAGGCCGAGGACAAGCCGGGTGGCAACAAAAGGAAATGGGAAGCCACTCCATCAACCAATTACAACAACAACACCTTCACCAAAAAGCCTTTCAACAATGACGGCAAGAAAATTTATGGTGGAAATAAAACCTTTTGCAACAAATGTCACAAACATCATTACGGGGAATGTGGCAATTTATTTTGCCACCGGTGCCAAAAGAATGGTCATGTGGCCAATGATTGTAGAAGTGCCGCCCCCGTCGCTCGAAAGGGGCCCAATCCTCCAAGGACGGTCACTTGTTATGAATGTGGCCAAACGGGCCATTATAAGAACGAATGCCCGAAAAAGAAAGCCAACCCCAACAACCGAGGCCGAGCCTTTAACATCAACACCGAGGAAGCCCGAGATGACAATGAACTAGTCACGGGTACGTTTCTTCTCAACAACACTTATGTTACTTGCTTATTTGATTCGGGTGCCGATAAATGTTTTGTGTCTAAGACTTTGGCTCCTACTCTTTCCGCTCCACCACACCCTTTAGATACTACTTACTCCATCGAGGTGGCCGATGGAAAACTCTTAAGTGCCGACACATATTACTTGGGGTGTACTTTAAATATTTTGGGTAATGAATTTGAAATTGACTTGATACCCATGGAACTAGGGAGTTTTGATGTAATAATCGGTATGAATTGGATGGTCAAAAATAAATCTCACATTCTTTGCGATCTTCACGCAATCCGAATTCCTATCTAGAATGGTGAACCATTGATTGTCTATGGCGACAAGAATTGCACCGGACTCAATCTCGTTTCGTGCCTTAAAGTTCGAAAGCTACTTCGCAAGGGTTGTTTTTCGATTCTTGCTCACGTTAAGAAAGTCGAGGCCGACGAAAAGCGCATCGATGATGTGCCAATTGTTAGTGACTTTTCCGATGTATTTCCCGACGAATTACCGGGTCTTCCACCTCATCGACCGGTTGAATTTCAAATCGATCTTATACTGGGAGCCGCACCCGTAGCGCGTGCACCATATAGACTCGCTCCATCCGAAATGCATGAATTGCAAAGTCAAATCCAAGAGTTACTTGACCGTGGTTTCATTCAACCTAGCCATTCACCATGGGGCGCTCCGATTTTGTTCATCAAGAAGAAAGACGGATCCCTATGAATGTGCATCGATTATCGTGAATTGAACAAATTAACAATTAAAAACCGATATCCTCTTCCGCGCATTGATGACCTCTTTGATCAACTACAAGGTTCTCGTGTATATTCAAAAATCGATCTCCGTTCGGGTTATCATCAACTAAGGGTTAAGGGGGAAGATGTCTCCAAAACCGCCTTCCGGACTCGTTATGGTAGTTATGAATTCCTTGTCATGCCTTTCGGTCTCACTAACGTACCGGCGGTGTTTATGGATCTCATGAACCGCGTGTGCAAACCTTACCTCGACAAATTCGTTATCGTGTTCATCGACGATATTTTGGTCTATTCTAAAAGCGAAGAGGAACACAAAGAACATCTCCGACTCGTGCTTGAACTCTTGAGAAAAGAACAACTCTATGCCAAGTTCTCCAAGTGTGAATTTTGGTTGAAGGAAGTTCAATTCCTCGGTCACGTTGTAAGTGATCAAGGCATTAAAGTCGATCCCGCAAAAATCGAAGCCATTAGTAAATGGGAGACTCCTACTACTCCTACTCAAATTCGTCAATTCTTAGGTCTCGCCGGATACTATCGTAAATTCATCAAGGATTTCTCCTTAATCGCTCGCCCTCTAACCGCGTTAACTCACAAGGAACGAAAGTTCATTTGGTCATCCGAACAAGAAACCGCTTTCCAAATCTTGAAAACTAAGCTAACCACCGCTCCTATCTTGTCGCTTCCCGAAGGCAATGATGATTTTGTCGTATATTGCGATGCCTCGAAAAACGGTTATGGGTGCGTATTAATGCAACGAAAGAAAGTCATTGCTTATGTATCTCGACAACTCAAGGTTCATGAACGAAACTACATGACACATGATCTTGAACTCGGGGCCGTCATCTTTGCACTTAAGTTATGGAGACATCATCTTCTTGGTACCAAGAGTACTATCTTTACCGATCACAAAAGTCTCCAACATATCTTCGATCAAAAGCAACTAAACATGAGACAACGACGGTGGATTGAAACCTTGAACGATTACAATTGTGAGCTTCGTTACCACCCCGGAAAGGCAAATGTAGTGGCCGATGCCTTAAGTCGAAAGGAAATAACGGTACCTCTTTGCGTCCGAGCATTAAACATCACCATCCACTCCAACCTTAATAGCCAAATTCGTGTAGCTCAAGAGGAGGCTCTTAAGGACAACCACATCGGACGTGAACTTTTAAACATCCTCGTCTCTCGATTCGAAGTTAAGGAGAACGGACTTCGATATTACGCCGGAAGAATTTGGGTGCCTAGATATGGCGATTTACGAAACCTCATCTTAGACGAAGCCCACAAATCACGATACTCGATTCATCCCGGCACCAATAAGATGTACCATGACCTTAAAGAAAAATATTGGTGGCCGAACATCAAAAAGGAAGTTGCTAGATACGTTGCCAAATGTTTGACTTGTGCAAAAGTCAAAGCCGAACACCAAAGACCGTCCGGGTTACTTCAACAACCCGAGATCCCGCAATGGAAGTGGGAAAGGATCACGATGGATTTTATCACCAAACTACCAAAAACGTCGGGCGGTTATGATACTATTTGGGTCATTGTCGATCGCCTCACCAAATCCGCGCACTTTCTCACCATGAAAGAGACCGACAAAATGGAGAAACTTGCACGACTTTACATTAAGGAGATTGTAGCCCGACACGGTGTACCTTTATCGATTATCTCCGACCGAGATGGTCGTTTCGTTTCTAGATTTTGGCGTACTTTACAAGAAGCGTTGGGAACGCGTTTGGACATGAGCACCGCATATCATCCTCAAACCGATGGGCAAAGTGAACGTACAATACAAACCTTGGAAGATATGCTACGAGCTTGTGTTGTTGATTTTGGAAAAGCTTGGGACAAGCACTTACCTCTCGCCGAGTTCTCTTATAATAATAGTTATCACGCGAGTATTAAGGCCGCACCTTTTGAAGCATTATATGGCCGAAAATGTCGCTCTCCTCTTTGTTGGGCCGAAGTGGATGACGTGCAAATTTCCGGGCCCGAACTCATTCATGAAACCACCGAGAAGGTCCTTCAAATCCGAGATAGGCTTCGGACGGCCCGGAGTCGTCAAAAATGCTATACCGACAAAAGACGCAAAGACCTCGAATTTCAAGTCGGTGACCGCGTCATGTTAAAAGTCGCACCTTGGAAAGGTGTCATCCGTTTTGGGAAACGTGGGAAACTAAATCCGCGGTATGTTGGTCCTTTCGAAATCTTAGAGCGTGTTGGAACCGTTGCGTATCGTTTGGATCTTCCGCCTCAACTAAGCTCCGTCCATCCTACTTTTCATGTATCTAACTTGAAGAAATGTCTTGCCGAGCCCGATATCGTCGTCCCTCTCGAGGAACTTACTATTAATGACAAACTTCATTTTGTGGAGGAACCGGTTGAAGTTGTGGACTACGTCGAGAGGAATTAAAACAGAGCCGGATCCCGATTGTTAAGGTCCGATGGAACGCCAAAAGAGGACCCGAGTTTACTTGGGAAAGGGAAGATCAAATGCGAAAGAAATACCCTCATCTATTTCCGATTCCGGAACCGTCGGATTCAGAGGAAGAGACAACGATTACTACGCATGCTTAATTTCGGGACGAAATTTCTTTTAAGGAGTAGGTAATGTAACATCCCGCCTTTTTCTGTTTACTTTTCCGTTTAACTATTTTAAACTCCGTTATATGTTTATAACATCTCCCGTTAATACGCGTTTCAAATTATCTCGTTTAGGTAATTTAACGCACCCGACTACGACTTGAGGGACTTGTTTTGCCAAAACCCCAAAATGGTGACTAGCACTTGACTAGTCAACCATCTTCCACCTCCATTTTTTATTTTCTTTTCTCTTTTTATTCTCTACTTTCATATTTTCTTTAAATTCATCAAAAAGCAAATCTTCATCCATATTCAATCGATCAAGCTTCGAGCCAAACAAATTAAATATTTGAACTCCTCGTGATCTCCTCTTCGATTCCATACCAATCTCATTGCATTTGGGTAACTTTCTAAAATCACTAATTTTATGTGTTCTTGAGATTTTTGAGTTAAAAGGTTGTTAATTAGTGTCTATGGCTCAAGTCTAGTATGATTATGTGATTTGTATGTTTGTTCTTACTATTTTGATGTAACTAGTTCATATTGAAAGTTCACATGCTTAATCTTGAGTTTTGAGTGTTCATATGTTGTTTGATGCTAAGAGTTCATGTTTTAATCTTATTCCTAGTGTTACTAGCTTCGTTATGATGTATGGTTTGGTTAAAGAAACCTTCTAAACTTGATTATGAAATTTGGTGAATTTGAGTTAGGGTTTCATGAACTAGAAATGGACTTTTGATGCTTTAAATGACACGAAATGCTAATTGTAAGTGTTAGGTTGTGTTGTATGCTTAATTACCTTTGAAACGGCATATTGTTCATGTAATTTGGTTACCGAATCATTAAATGGCATTTATGACTTGTATGCATTGAATGAGGAACATTAATTGCGGTTTTTGGTTGTTATAAGTGGAAGTTTGATTGATGATATGTGTTTAGTTGCATTCCTCGTCAAAACACCTTTCCAACGATGTATGATAAGCGTTATAAGTATTTGCGGGTCAAGTGTTGTGTTAGAATTGGTTTTGGTTCGTGCATATCTTTGAAAAACAGGAAAATAGCTGAACAGCAGTGTAGTGACCCGAACTTTTCCATGTTTATATATATTAATTGAGATTGATATTTACATGATTAAATGTTTCCAACATGTTAAGCAATCAAACTTGTTAAGACTTGATTAATTGAAATAGGTTTCATATAGACAATTGACCACCCAAGTTGACCGGTGATTCACGAACGTTAAAACTTGTAAAAAACTATATGATGACATATATATGGTTATATATATAGTTAACATGATATTATGATAAGTAAACATATCATTAATTATATTAACAATGAACTACATATGTAAAAACAAGACTACTAACTTAATGATTTTGAAACGAGACATATATGTAACGTTTATCGTTGTAACGACATTTAATGTATATATATCATATTAAGAGATATTCGTACATCATAATATCATGATAATATAATAATTTAAAATCTCTTTTGATATTATAAACATTGGGTTAACAACGTTTAACAAGATCGTTAACCTAAAGGTTTCAAAATAACACTTACATGTAACGACTAACGATGACTTAACGACTCAGTTAAAATGTATATACATGTAGTGTTTTAATATGTATTTATACACTTTTGAAAGACTTCAATACACTTATCAAAATACTTCTACTTAACAAAAATGCTTACAATTACATTCTCGTTCAGTTTCATCAACAATTCTACTCGTATGCACCCGTATTCGTACTCGTACAATACACAGCTTTTAGATGTATGTACTATTGGTATATACACTCCAATGATCAGCTCTTAGCAGCCCATGTGAGTCACCTAACACATGTGGGAACCATCATTTGGCAACTAGCATGAAATATCTCATAAGATTACAAAAATATGAGTAATCATTCATGACTTATTTACATGAAAACAAAATTACATATCCTTTATATCTAATCCATACACCAACGACCAAAAACACCTACAAACACTTTCATTCTTCAATTTTCTTCATCTAATTGAACTCTCTCAAGTTCTATCTTCAAGTTCTAAGTGTTCTTCATAAATTCCAAAAGTTCTAGTTTCATAAAATCAAGAATACTTTCAAGTTTGCTAGCTCACTTCCAATCTTGTAAGGTGATCATCCAACCTCAAGAAATCTTTGTTTCTTACAGTAGGTTATCATTCTAATACAAGGTAATAATCATATTCAAACTTTGGTTCAATTTCTATAACTATAACAATCTTATTTCAAGTGATGATCTTACTTGAACTTGTTTTCGTGTCATGATTTTGCTTCAAGAACTTTGAGCCATCCAAGGATCCATTGAAGCTAGATCCATTTTTCTCTTTTCCAGTAGGTTCATCCAAGGAACTTAAGGTAGTAATGATGTTCATAACATCATTCGATTCATACATATAAAGCTATCTTATTCGAAGGTTTAAACTTGTAATCACTAGAACATAGTTTAGTTAATTCTAAACTTGTTCGCAAACAAAAGTTAATCCTTCTAACTTGACTTTTAAAATCAACTAAACACATGTTCTATATCTATATGATATGCTAACTTAATGATTTAAAACCTGGAAACACGAAAAACACCGTAAAACCGGATTTACGCCGTCGTAGTAACACCGCGGGCTGTTTTGGGTTAGTTAATTAAAAACTATGATAAACTTTGATTTAAAAGTTGTTATTCTGAGAAAATGATTTTTATTATGAACATGAAACTATATCCAAAAATTATGGTTAAACTCAAAGTGGAAGTATGTTTTCTAAAATGGTCATCTAGACGTCGTTCTTTCGACTGAAATGACTACCTTTACAAAAACGACTTGTAACTTATTTTTCCGACTAAAAACCTATACTTTTTTTGTTTAGATTCATAAAATAGAGTTCAATATGAAACCATAGCAATTTGATTCACTCAAAACGGATTTAAAATGAAGAAGTTATGGGTAAAACAAGATTGGATAATTTTTCTCATTTTAGCTACGTGAAAATTGGTAACAAATCTATTCCAACTATAACTTAATCAACTTGTATTATATATTATGTAATCTTGAGATACCATAGACACGTATACAATGTTTCGACCTATCATGTCGACACATCTATATATATTTCGGAACAACCATAGACACTCTATATGTGAATGTTGGAGTTAGCTATACAGGGTTGAGGTTGATTCCAAAATATATATAGTTTGAGTTGTGATCAATACTGAGATACGTATACACTGGGTCGTGGATTGATTCAAGATAATATTTATCGATTTATTTCTGTACATCTAACTGTGGACAACTAGTTGTAGGTTACTAACGAGGACAGCTGACTTAATAAACTTAAAACATCAAAATATATTAAAAGTGTTGTAAATATATTTTGAACATACTTTGATATATATGTATATATTGTTATAAGTTCGTGAATCAACCAGTGGCCAAGTCTTACTTCCCGACGAAGTAAAAATCTGTGAAAGTGAGTTATAGTCCCACTTTTAAAATCTAATATTTTTGGGATGAGAATACATGCAGGTTTTATAAATGATTTACAAAATAGACACAAGTACGTGAAACTACATTCTATGGTTGAATTATCGAAATCGAATATGCCCCTTTTTATTAAGTCTGGTAATCTAAGAATTAGGGAACAGACACCCTAATTGACGCGAATCCTAAAGATAGATCTATTGGGCCTAACAAACCCCATCCAAAGTACCGGATGCTTTAGTACTTCGAAATTTATATCATATCCGAAGGGTGTCCCGGAATGATGGGGATATTCTTATATATGCATCTTGTTATTGTCGGTTACCAGGTGTTCACCATATGAATGATTTTTATCTCTATGTATGGGATGTGTATTGAAATATGATATCTTGTGGTCTATTGTTACGATTTGATATATATAGGTTAAACCTATAACTCACCAACATTTTTGTTGACGTTTAAAGCATGTTTATTCTCAGGTGAATATTAAGAGCTTCCGCTGTCGCATACTTAAATAAGGACAAGATTTGGAGTCCATGCTTGTATGATATTGTGTAAAAACTGCATTCAAGAAACTTATTTTGTTGTAACATATTTGTATTGTAAACCATTATGTAATGGTCGTGTGTAAACAGGATATTTTAGATTATCATTATTTGATAATCTACGTAAAGCTTTTTAAACCTTTATTGATGAAATAAAGGTTATGGTTTGTTTAAAAATGAATGCAGTCTTTGAAAAACGTCTCATATAGAGGTCAAAACCTCGCAACGAAATCAATTAATATGGAACGTTTTTAATCAATAAGAACGGGACATTTCAGTTGGTATCCGAGCGTTGGTCTTAGAGAACCAGAAAATTTGCATTAGTGTGTCTTATCGAGTTTGTTAGGATGCATTAGTGAGTCTGGACTTCGACCGTGTTTTCTTTAAAAATGATTGCTTAACATTTTTGTTGGAAACTATATATTTTTAACATATGAATATTATGTGATATATTAATCTCTTAACGTGTTTGATATTATGTGATAGATGTCTACCTATAGAACAAGTCCCATTGACTCACCTAATAATAATGAAGAGTCAAATGTAAATTGGAATGATTTGTGGACTGATTCACAAGTTCCCGAAGAGGAACCGGAAGAAGAGTCAGAACCGGAAGAAGAATCGGAACCGGAAGAAGAATCGGAACCGGATGAAGAAAAAGAACCGGTGGGGGAAATAATAAAACGGTTAAGTAAAAGAAAATCCTCAACCAACCGACCAAGGTTAATTATGGTCAATGGTGTTTCCGCCAAGGAAGCAAAATATTGGGAGGATTACCAATTCTCCGATGAATCAGATTCCGACGAGAATTCCGATGATGTTATAGAAATTACCCCAACTGAATTTAAAAAGGCAAAAGAAAATAATAAGGGAAAGGGCATAAAAATAGAGAAATCTAATTCCAACCCCGATGAACTTTATATGTATCGTCAACCCCCGAAGTCCTTAAGTTGTAACAATGACCCGGGAACCTCTAAACCACCAGGTTTTTCTAAACCAATGTGGACAACGACGGCTCGTATTAGGGGAACATCATATATCCCTAGAAACTTGGCAAAACAAACCAAAACCGAACAAGAAGAAACGAGCGAGTCGGAATAAGATAGTTATATTCGTGTGGTGTAATATATGTAATATAGTGTGCTTATGCTTTATGATATATGTAAAAATTGCTTGTATTAATAAGTGTTTTTTTTATGAATCTAACTCTTGTCTATTTTACAGTATAAAAACACAAAATGGATAGACAACCCAATATTTTAAGAGACCTACCCGGAGACATGATTGATGAAATCTTGTCTAGAGTCGGTCAGAATTCCTCGGCACAACTATTTAAGGCGAGATCAGTTTGTAAGACATTCGAAGAACGTTCCAAGAATGTCTTGGTTTATAAGAGACTTTCGTTTGAAAGATGGGGGATATCACATTGGGAAACCCATAAGTTACGATGTGTTTACTTTGACGCATATATTGCGGGGAACCCAAATGCTATTTTACGCAACGGGTTAAGAAATTATTTTGACTCAATATATCCGAATATTGGACTTCGTGATTTAGAAAAAGCGGCTAACATGCAACATAAAGAAGCATGTTATGCTTACGGATTAGTAATGTTCGCTTCTCACCAAAGTGAGAACAAGAACATCGGGCTACAACTATTAAACAAAACGTTTCCACAAGTGACGGAGTCGGTAATTGGGGTAAGAAATGAGGTTTTTAGATTATTACGGGACTGTTGGACATTACGTAACCCTCGTCCCTTTGATGACGTTACAACACGCTGTCTTATCAACGGCCATAACGGTTATGTTGCACAAGACCAAGGATGGGAAGTAGTCCTAGTAAAACCAGAATGCATGACTTGTTTCTGGACGTATGAATTACGTGTCTTTATTGCCTTTGCTGAACGACTTGTGTACTAGCTAGAATTGTCTTCACAACTATCTTGTATCAAAGTTATTGTGTGCTATATTTCATGCTTTATGTAAAATAAGCGGTATTGTAAGTTTGTAAAATATTGTATAAAAGTTTGAACGCGAAATATTATTACAATCAGTTTGTCATATAGAATTGTAGTAGTTGAATTGTATATTAGCTACTAAGTATGAACTTAACGGGTAGGTACTACCCGAATTTAAACTTATAAAATGCTAATATGAAGAAAAAGCTTTTATAAATGAGTTCATATTATGCTACGAAATACTATTAACTACTCTTAATATTCTGTATGATTAACTTGTTCCATTTAACTATTTTGAAGGAAATGGCACCGACTACTCGACACACCGTGAATATGAATGAAGAGGAATTCCGTACTTTTCTAGCTTCAAACATAGCCGCAGTACAGGCTGCGCTACATACCAACAATAACCTTGGATCTAGCAGTACAGGAAATCGTGTAGGATGCACCTACAAAGAATTCACTGCCTGCAAACCTTTGGAATTTGATGGAACCGAAGGACCGATCGGATTGAAACGGTGGACCGAGAAGGTTGAATCGGTGTTTGCCATAAGTAAGTGTACTGAAGAGGACAAAGTGAAGTACGCTACGCATACCTTCACAGGTTCTGCGTTAACATGGTGGAATACCTATCTAGAGCAAGTGGGACAAGATGATGCTTACGCACTACCGTGGTCAGCATTCAAGCACTTGATGAACGAGAAGTACCGTCCCAGAACCGAGGTCAATAAGCTCAAGACAGAACTTAGAGGGTTACGAACCCAAGGATTTGATATTACCACGTACGAAAGACGATTCACAGAATTGTGCCTATTGTGTCCGGGAGCATTCGAAGATGAGGAAGAGAAGATCGACGCGTTTGTGAAAGGATTACCGGAAAGAATCCAAGAAGATATAAGTTCACACGAGCCCGCCTCCATACAACAGGCATGTAGAATGGCTCACAAACTAGTGAACCAGATTGAAGAAAGAATTAAAGAACAGACTGCTGAAGAGGCCAATGTGAAGCAAGTCAAAAGAAAGTGGGAGGAAAACGGTGATAAGAATCACCAATACAACAACAACAGCAATTACAACAATAATCGCAACAATTATCCCAATAATCGCAACATCAATCGCAACTACAACAAACGGCCCAACAACAACAACAACAACAACAACAACAACAACAACAGCAACAGCAACTACAACAATCATCCTAATAACAATAATAACCGCAACAACAACAACAATCAGAAGCAGCTATGCCAAAGGTGTGAAAAGAATCACTCGGGGTTCTGCACCAAATTTTGCAACAAGTGTAAAAGAAATGGTCATAGCGCGGCGAAGTGTGAGGTCTATGGACCAGGGGTTAATAGAACGAAAGGAACAAATGGTGTCGGAACGAGTAATGGCGGAGCAAGTAGTGTCGGAGCAAGTTATGCCAATGTAGTTTGTTATAAATGTGGAAAACCGGGCCACATTATTAGAAATTGCCCGAACCAGGAGAACACGAATGGACAAGGCCGCGGAAGAGTTTTCAATATTAATGCGGCAGAGGCACAGGAAGACCCGGAGCTTGTTACGGGTACGTTTCTTATTGACAATAAATCTGCTTACGTTTTATTTGATTCGGGTGCGGATAGAAGCTATATGAGTAGAGATTTTTGTGCTAAATTAAGTTGTCCATTGACGCCTTTGGATAGTAAATTTTTACTCGAATTAGCAAATGGTAAATTAATTTCAGCAGATAATATATGTCGGAATCGAGAAATTAAACTGGTTAGCGAAACATTTAAGATTGATTTGATACCAGTAGAGTTAGGGAGTTTTGATGTGATAATTGGTATGGACTGGTTGAAAGAGGTGAAAGCAGAGATCGTTTGTTACAAAAATGCAATTCGCATTATACGAGAAAAAGGAAAACCCTTAATGGTGTACGGAGAAAAGGGCAACACGAAGCTACATCTTATTAGTAATTTGAAGGCACAAAAACTAATAAGAAAAGGTTGCTATGCTGTTCTAGCACACGTCGAGAAAGTACAAACTGAAGAAAAGAGCATCAATGATGTTCCCATTGCAAAAGAATTTCCCGATGTATTTCCGAAAGAATTACCGGGATTACCCCCACATCGATCCGTTGAATTTCAAATAGATCTTGTACCAGGAGCTGCACCAATAGCTCGTGCTCCTTACAGACTCGCACCCGGCGAGATGAAAGAACTGCAAAGCCAATTACAAGAACTTTTAGAGCGTGGTTTCATTCGACCAAGCACATCACCGTGGGGAGCTCCTGTTTTGTTTGTCAAGAAGAAAGATGGTACATTCAGGTTGTGTATCGACTACCGAGAGTTGAACAAACTTACCATCAAGAACCGCTACCCACTACCGAGAATCGACGACTTATTTGATCAACTACAAGGCTCGTCTGTTTATTCAAAGATTGACTTACGTTCCGGGTATCATCAAATGCGGGTGAAAGAAGATGATATTCCAAAGACTGCTTTCAGAACACGTTATGGTCATTACGAGTTTATGGTCATGCCGTTTGGTTTAACTAATGCACCAGCTGTGTTCATGGACCTTATGAACCGAGTGTGTGGACCATACCTTGACAAGTTTGTCATTGTTTTCATTGATGACATACTTATTTACTCAAAGAATGACCAAGAACACGGTGAACATTTGAGAAAGGTGTTAGAAGTATTGAGGAAGGAAGAATTGTACGCTAAGTTTTCAAAGTGTGCATTTTGGTTGGAAGAAGTTCAATTCCTCGGTCACATAGTGAACAAAGAAGGTATTAAGGTGGATTCGGCAAAGATAGAAACTGTTGAAAATTGGGAAACCCCGAAAACTCCGAAACACATACGCCAGTTTTTAGGACTAGCTGGTTACTACAGAAGGTTCATCCAAGACTTTTCCAGAATAGCAAAACCCTTGACTGCATTAACGCATAAAGGGAAGAAATTTGAATGGAATGATGAACAAGAGAAAGCGTTTCAGTTATTGAAGAAAAAGCTAACTACGGCACCTATATTGTCATTGCCTGAAGGGAATGATGATTTTGTGATTTATTGTGATGCATCAAAGCAAGGTCTCGGTTGTGTATTAATGCAACGAACGAAGGTGATTGCTTATGCGTCTAGACAATTGAAGATTCACGAACAAAATTATACGACGCATGATTTGGAATTAGGCGCGGTTGTTTTTGCATTAAAGACTTGGAGGCACTACTTATATGGGGTCAAAAGTATTATATATACCGACCACAAAAGTCTTCAACACATATTTAATCAGAAACAACTGAATATGAGGCAGCGTAGGTGGATTGAATTATTGAATGATTACGACTTTGAGATTCGTTACCACCCGGGGAAGGCAAATGTGGTAGCCGATGCCTTGAGCAGGAAGGACAGAGAACCCATTCGAGTAAAATCTATGAATATAATGATTCATAATAACATTACTACTCAAATAAAGGAGGCGCAACAAGGAGTTTTAAAAGAGGGAAATTTAAAGGATGAAATACCCAAAGGATCGGAGAAGCATCTTAATATTCGGGAAGACGGAACCCGGTATAGGGCTGAAAGGATTTGGGTACCAAAATTTGGAGATATGAGAGAAATGGTACTTAGAGAAGCTCATAAAACCAGATACTCAATACATCCTGGAACGGGGAAGATGTACAAGGATCTCAAGAAACATTTTTGGTGGCCTGGTATGAAAGCCGATGTTGCTAAATACGTAGGAGAATGTTTGACGTGTTCTAAGGTCAAAGCTGAGCATCAGAAACCATCAGGTCTACTTCAACAACCCGAAATCCCGGAATGGAAATGGGAAAACATTACCATGGATTTCATCACTAAATTGCCAAGGACTGCAAGTGGTTTTGATACTATTTGGGTAATAGTTGATCGTCTCACCAAATCAGCACACTTCCTACCAATAAGAGAAGATGACAAGATGGAGAAGTTAGCACGACTGTATTTGAAGGAAGTCGTCTCCAGACATGGAATACCAATCTCTATTATCTCTGATAGGGATGGCAGATTTATTTCAAGATTCTGGCAGACATTACAGCAAGCATTAGGAACTCGTCTAGACATGAGTACTGCCTATCATCCACAAACTGATGGGCAGAGCGAAAGGACGATACAAACGCTTGAAGACATGCTACGAGCATGTGTTATTGATTTCGGAAACAGTTGGGATCGACATCTACCGTTAGCAGAATTTTCCTACAACAACAGCTACCATTCAAGCATTGAGATGGCGCCGTTTGAAGCACTTTATGGTAGAAAGTGCAGGTCTCCGATTTGTTGGAGTGAGGTGGGGGATAGACAGATTACGGGTCCGGAGATTATACAAGAAACTACCGAGAAGATCATCCAAATTCAACAACGGTTGAAAACCGCCCAAAGTCGACAAAAGAGCTACGCTGACATTAAAAGAAAAGATATAGAATTTGAAATTAGAGAGATGGTCATGCTTAAAGTTTCACCTTGGAAAGGCGTTGTTCGATTTGGTAAACGAGGGAAATTAAATCCAAGGTATATTGGACCATTCAAGATTATTGATCGTGTCGGACCAGTAGCTTACCGACTTGAGTTACCTCAACAACTCGCGGCTGTACATAACACTTTCCACGTCTCGAATTTGAAGAAATGTTTTGCTAAAGAAGATCTCACTATTCCGTTAGATGAAATCCAAATCAACGAAAAACTCCAATTCATCGAAGAACCCGTCGAAATAATGGATCGTGAGGTTAAAAGACTTAAGCAAAACAAGATACCAATTGTTAAGGTTCGATGGAATGCTCGTAGAGGACCCGAGTTCACCTGGGAGCGTGAAGATCAGATGAAGAAGAAATACCCGCATCTATTTCCAGAAGATTCGTCAACACCTTCAACAGCTTAAAATTTCGGGACGAAATTTATTTAACGGGTAGGTACTGTAGTGACCCGAACTTTTCCATGTTTATATATATTAATTGAGATTGATATTTACATGATTAAATGTTTCCAACATGTTAAGCAATCAAACTTGTTAAGACTTGATTAATTGAAATAGGTTTCATATAGACAATTGACCACCCAAGTTGACCGGTGATTCACGAACGTTAAAACTTGTAAAAAACTATATGATGACATATATATGGTTATATATATAGTTAACATGATATTATGATAAGTAAACATATCATTAATTATATTAACAATGAACTACATATGTAAAAACAAGACTACTAACTTAATGATTTTGAAACGAGACATATATGTAACGTTTATCGTTGTAACGACATTTAATGTATATATATCATATTAAGAGATATTCGTACATCATAATATCATGATAATATAATAATTTAAAATCTCTTTTGATATTATAAACATTGGGTTAACAACGTTTAACAAGATCGTTAACCTAAAGGTTTCAAAATAACACTTACATGTAACGACTAACGATGACTTAACGACTCAGTTAAAATGTATATACATGTAGTGTTTTAATATGTATTTATACACTTTTGAAAGACTTCAATACACTTATCAAAATACTTCTACTTAACAAAAATGCTTACAATTACATTCTCGTTCAGTTTCATCAACAATTCTACTCGTATGCACCCGTATTCGTACTCGTACAATACACAGCTTTTAGATGTATGTACTATTGGTATATACACTCCAATGATCAGCTCTTAGCAGCCCATGTGAGTCACCTAACACATGTGGGAACCATCATTTGGCAACTAGCATGAAATATCTCATAAGATTACAAAAATATGAGTAATCATTCATGACTTATTTACATGAAAACAAAATTACATATCCTTTATATCTAATCCATACACCAACGACCAAAAACACCTACAAACACTTTCATTCTTCAATTTTCTTCATCTAATTGAACTCTCTCAAGTTCTATCTTCAAGTTCTAAGTGTTCTTCATAAATTCCAAAAGTTCTAGTTTCATAAAATCAAGAATACTTTCAAGTTTGCTAGCTCACTTCCAATCTTGTAAGGTGATCATCCAACCTCAAGAAATCTTTGTTTCTTACAGTAGGTTATCATTCTAATACAAGGTAATAATCATATTCAAACTTTGGTTCAATTTCTATAACTATAACAATCTTATTTCAAGTGATGATCTTACTTGAACTTGTTTTCGTGTCATGATTTTGCTTCAAGAACTTTGAGCCATCCAAGGATCCATTGAAGCTAGATCCATTTTTCTCTTTTCCAGTAGGTTCATCCAAGGAACTTAAGGTAGTAATGATGTTCATAACATCATTCGATTCATACATATAAAGCTATCTTATTCGAAGGTTTAAACTTGTAATCACTAGAACATAGTTTAGTTAATTCTAAACTTGTTCGCAAACAAAAGTTAATCCTTCTAACTTGACTTTTAAAATCAACTAAACACATGTTCTATATCTATATGATATGCTAACTTAATGATTTAAAACCTGGAAACACGAAAAACACCGTAAAACCGGATTTACGCCGTCGTAGTAACACCGCGGGCTGTTTTGGGTTAGTTAATTAAAAACTATGATAAACTTTGATTTAAAAGTTGTTATTCTGAGAAAATGATTTTTATTATGAACATGAAACTATATCCAAAAATTATGGTTAAACTCAAAGTGGAAGTATGTTTTCTAAAATGGTCATCTAGACGTCGTTCTTTCGACTGAAATGACTACCTTTACAAAAACGACTTGTAACTTATTTTTCCGACTAAAAACCTATACTTTTTTTGTTTAGATTCATAAAATAGAGTTCAATATGAAACCATAGCAATTTGATTCACTCAAAACGGATTTAAAATGAAGAAGTTATGGGTAAAACAAGATTGGATAATTTTTCTCATTTTAGCTACGTGAAAATTGGTAACAAATCTATTCCAACTATAACTTAATCAACTTGTATTATATATTATGTAATCTTGAGATACCATAGACACGTATACAATGTTTCGACCTATCATGTCGACACATCTATATATATTTCGGAACAACCATAGACACTCTATATGTGAATGTTGGAGTTAGCTATACAGGGTTGAGGTTGATTCCAAAATATATATAGTTTGAGTTGTGATCAATACTGAGATACGTATACACTGGGTCGTGGATTGATTCAAGATAATATTTATCGATTTATTTCTGTACATCTAACTGTGGACAACTAGTTGTAGGTTACTAACGAGGACAGCTGACTTAATAAACTTAAAACATCAAAATATATTAAAAGTGTTGTAAATATATTTTGAACATACTTTGATATATATGTATATATTGTTATAAGTTCGTGAATCAACCAGTGGCCAAGTCTTACTTCCCGACGAAGTAAAAATCTGTGAAAGTGAGTTATAGTCCCACTTTTAAAATCTAATATTTTTGGGATGAGAATACATGCAGGTTTTATAAATGATTTACAAAATAGACACAAGTACGTGAAACTACATTCTATGGTTGAATTATCGAAATCGAATATGCCCCTTTTTATTAAGTCTGGTAATCTAAGAATTAGGGAACAGACACCCTAATTGACGCGAATCCTAAAGATAGATCTATTGGGCCTAACAAACCCCATCCAAAGTACCGGATGCTTTAGTACTTCGAAATTTATATCATATCCGAAGGGTGTCCCGGAATGATGGGGATATTCTTATATATGCATCTTGTTATTGTCGGTTACCAGGTGTTCACCATATGAATGATTTTTATCTCTATGTATGGGATGTGTATTGAAATATGATATCTTGTGGTCTATTGTTACGATTTGATATATATAGGTTAAACCTATAACTCACCAACATTTTTGTTGACGTTTAAAGCATGTTTATTCTCAGGTGAATATTAAGAGCTTCCGCTGTCGCATACTTAAATAAGGACAAGATTTGGAGTCCATGCTTGTATGATATTGTGTAAAAACTGCATTCAAGAAACTTATTTTGTTGTAACATATTTGTATTGTAAACCATTATGTAATGGTCGTGTGTAAACAGGATATTTTAGATTATCATTATTTGATAATCTACGTAAAGCTTTTTAAACCTTTATTGATGAAATAAAGGTTATGGTTTGTTTAAAAATGAATGCAGTCTTTGAAAAACGTCTCATATAGAGGTCAAAACCTCGCAACGAAATCAATTAATATGGAACGTTTTTAATCAATAAGAACGGGACATTTCAAGCAGGTGGCGCGGCGCGCACCTCACCCCGCGCGGCGCGCAGAACAACCTGGACAGATTCTGACCTCCGTGTCCCATTTCACGTGAAATGTTTGACTAGCTACCGACCTCCGATTCACATGAAACTTGTTTTAATATACTTATATATGAATAATTAGCATAGAAAATTTGTTCGGGACCCGACCCGAACATGTTGACTTTTTCATTAACTTTGACCGACCAAAGTTTGACTTTTTTTCAAACTTAACCAATTGATTATGCAATCTTTCTAACTTGTTTCTATACATGTATCTTGCATGAAACTTGACTATTTGCTTCACATGCTTCATAATCGAGTCGTGTTGAGCCATAGGACTAATTGAGCAACTTTGACCCTTCGTGACTATCGTTATTGATACAACCTATTTGTTTAGGTCGAGGCTAGCGTTGTCCTTTGCGCACATTACTTGTTGAAGTACTTATTTACTCTTGCAATCAAAGGTGAGATCATAGTCCCACTTTTACTCTTTTATACTTATATTTGGGATGAGAAAACATAAACGCTTCATTTTACAAAGTGAACACAAGTACGAAAACAAACATTCTACGTACGATTTAGAACAAAAAGCCTCAATTCAATTATCATTAGTTACACTTGCAGGGTGTAAGCGAGAACTTATGTTGTGTGGCCATACGGGTTTGACAAACCCTCATTCGGACAGTTCGCTACCGTTAATCGGATGAAATATATTTTCGGGGATAAGTGTATGTTCTGACACTATATTAATGGGGTTTCGTGATAGTTAAGCCTTGATAATTGGGTGCTCGTGATATCAACTTTTAGAATGGTTTATTATTATTTCAACGTGACAACACTTGTGGTTCAACTTACTTACTCACTTACTTACTTACTAAACCTATGATTTCACCAACGTTTTCGTTGACATATTCTCTATGTTTTTCTCAGGTCCTTGAACTTAGGTGATACATGCTTCCGCACATACTTTTGATACTTGCATTGGATGTCGAGTATACTTGCATACGTGGAGCGTCTTTTTGGCTACTTTAAACTATGTCGCACGTGTTTCATATGAACTATAACTTTTGATATGTACTTGTCTTGGGAATTACTTTTGTAAACGTTGAAACCTCCTTTTATGAAATGAATGCGACATATTTTCGGTCAAACTTTGTTATAAATGCTTATGACCATGTAATGGGACCATACGTAGACGACGCCGTCACTTGACGATTTGTCGGGGTCTCTACACTCACTTTGGTGAGAAGCGAACATTACTAACCCGTAAGCATAACATGCATCTTTATGTTGCATGTTAGCCACTTTTTCTAAATCACGAAGTCCTATATTCGGATATATTGAGTTAAAATAATTTCTTAACCCGTTGCGTAAAATAGCATTTGGGTTCCCCGCAATATATGCGTCAAAGTAAACACATCGTAACTTATGGATTTCCCAATGTGATATCCCCCATCTTTCGAACGAAAGCCTTTTATAAACCAAGGCATTCTTGGAACGTTCTTCGAATGTCTTACAAACTGATCTCACGTTAAATAGTTGTGCCGAGGAATTCTGACCGACTCTAGACAAGATTTCATCAATCATGTCTCCGGGTAGGTCTCTTAAAATATTGGGTTGTCTATCCATTTTGTGTTTTTATACTGTAAAATAGACAAGAGTTAGATTCATAAAAAAAATACTTATTAATACAAGCAATTTTTAAATATATCATAAAGCATAAGCACACTATATTACATATATTACACAACATGCTCACACCCCTTTAATCTAAATCACTGGTTTCTTCTTCTTCGGACTTGGTTCTTTTTCCTAATCTTCTAGGGATATATGATGTTCCTCTAACACGAGTCGTCGTTTTCCACATTGGTTTAGAAAAACTTGGTGGTTTAGAGGTTCCCGGGTTATTATCACGATATTGAAAATACGGGTGTTGACGGTACATATAAAGTTCATCGGGGTCGGAATCAGGTTTCTCTATTTTGATGCCTTTTCCCTTATTATTTTCTTTTGCCTCATTAAATTGGGTCGGGGTAATTTCTATAACATCATCAGAATCCTCATCAGGATCCGATTCATCGGAAAATTGGTAATTTTCTCAATATTTTGCTTCCTTAGCGGAAACAATATTGACCATTATTAACTTTGGTCCATTGGTTGAGGATTTTCTTTTATTTGACCGGTTTTCTGTGGTTCCTACTATTCCCCCCTCCGGAACCTCTTCTTCTTTCGGTTCCTTTTCTTCTGGTTCCTCTTCTTCCGGTTCCTCTTCTTCCGGTTCCGTTTCCTCTTCTTCCGGTTCTTCGGGAACTTGTGAATCTTGCCAATATATATTCGACTCTTCGTTATTATTAGGTGAGTCAATGGGATTTATGCTAGAGGTAGACATCTATCACACAATATCAAATATGTTAAGAGATTAATATATCACATAATATTTACATGTTAATAATATATAGTTTCCAACAAAAATGTTAAGCAATCATTTTTAAAGAAAATACGGTCGAAGTCCAGACTCACTAATGCATCCTAACAAACTCGATAAGACACACTAATGCAAATTTTCTGGTTATCTAAGACCAACGCTCGGATACCAACTGAAATGTCCCGTTCTTATTGATTAAAAACGTTCCATATTAATTGATTTCGTTGCGAGGTTTCGACCTCTATATGAGACGTTTTTCAAAGACTGCATTCATTTTAAAACAAACCATAACCTTTATTCCATCAATAAAGGTTTAAAAAGCTTTACGTAGAATTTTCAAATAATGATAATCTAAAATATCCTGTTTACATACGACCATTACATAATGGTTTACAATACAAATATGTTACAACAAAATAAGTTTCTTGAATACAGTTTTTACACAATATCATACAAGCATGGACTCCAAATCTCGTCCTTATTTAAATATGCGACAGCGGAAGCTCTTAATAATCACCTGAGAATAAACATGCTTAAAACGTCAACAAAAATGTTGGTGAGTTATAGGTTTAACCTATATATTATCAAATCATAATAATAGACCACAAGATTTCATATTTCAATATACATCCCTTACATAGAGATAAAATTCATTCATATGGTGAACACCTGGTAACCGACATTAACAAGATGCATATAAGAATATCCCCTATCATTCCGGGAAATCCTTCGGACATGATAAAAACGAATTCGAAGTACTAAAGCATCCGGTACTTTGGATGGGGTTCGTTAGGCCCAATAGATCTATCTTTAGGATTCGCGTCAATTAGTAGATCGGTTTACTAATTCTTAGGCTACCAAGCAAAAGGGGCATATTCGACTTCGATCATTCACCCATATAATGTAGTTTCAATTACTTGTGTCTATTTCGTAAAACATTTATAAAACTGCATGTATTCTCATCCCAAAATATTAGATTTTAAAAGTGGGACTATAACTCACTTTCACAGATTTTTACTTCGTCGGGAAGTAAGACTTGGCCACTGGTCGATTCACGAACCTATAACAAATATGTACATATATATCAAAGTATGTTCAAAATATATTTACAACACTTTTAATACATTTTGATGTTTTAAGTTTATTAAGTCAGCTGTCCTCGTTAGTAACCTACAACTAGTTGTCCACAGTTAGATGTACAGAAATAAATCGATATATATTATCTTGAATCAATCCACGACCCAGTGTATACACGTCTCAGGCTAGATCACAACTCAAAGTATATATGTTTTTGGAATCAACCTCAACCCTGTATAGCTAACTCCAACATTACTGCATATAGAGTGTCTATGGTTGTTCCAAATAATATATATACATGGGTCGATATGATATGCCAAAACATTTGCATACGTGTCTATGGTATCCCAAGATTACATAATATATTAGAATACATGAATAATACAATATAAGTTAGCTAGGATATGATTTGTATAGAATTGTTAATATTTCCCGTAGCTACAAAAATCAAAAAATATCCAATCTTGTTTTACCCATAACTTCTTCATTTTAAATCCGTTTTGAGTGAATCAAATTGCTATGGTTTCATATTGAACTCTATTTTATGAATCTAAACAAAAAAAGTATAGGTTTATAGTCGGAAATATAAGTTACAAGTCGTTTTTGTAAGAGGTAGTCATTTCAGTCGAAAGAACGACGTCTTGATGACCATTTTGAAAAACATACTTCCACTTTGAGTTTAACCATGATTTTTGGATATAGTTTCATGTTCACAAGAAAAATTATTTTCCCAGAAGAACAACTTTTAAATCAAAGTTTATCATAGTTTTTAATTATCAAACCCAAAACAGTCCGCGGTGTTACTACGACGGCGTATGTCCAGTTTTACGGTGTTTTTCGTGTTTCCAGGTTTTAAATCATTAAGTTAGCATATCATATAGATATAGAACATGTGTTTAGTTGATTTTAAAAGTCAAGTTAGAAGGATTAACTTTTGTTTGCGAACAAGTTTAGAATTAACTAAACTATGTTCTAGTGATTTCAAGTTTAAACCTTCGAATAAGATAGCTTTATATGTATGAATCGAATGATGTTATGAACATCATTACTACCTCAAGTTTTGTGGATAAACCTACTGGAAAAGAGATAAATGGATCTAGCTTCAAAGGATCTTGGATGGCTTGAAAGTTCTTGAAGTAGAATCATGACACGAAAACAAGTTCAAGTAAGATTTCCACTCGAAATAAGGTTGTTATAGTTATATAAATTGAATCAAAGTTTGAATATAAGTATTACCTTATATTAGAAAGATATCTTACTGTAAATAAGAAAGATTTCTTGAGGTTGGATGATCACTCTACAAGATTGGAAGTAAGCTAGCAAACTTGGAAGTATTCTTGATTTTATGAAACTAGAACTTGTAGAATTTATGAAGAACACTTAGAACTTGAAGATAGAACTTGAGAGAGATCAATTAGATGAAGAAAATTGAAGAATGAAAGTGTTTGTAGGTGTTTTTAGTCGTTGGTGTATGGATTAGATATAAAGGATATGTAATTTTGTTTTCATGTAAATAAGTCATGAATGATTACTCATATTTTTGTAATTTTATGAGATATTTCATGCTAGTTGCCAAATGATGGTTCCTGAAATGACCCGTCCTAATCCATCCAGACGAAGTCCATATCGATTATAAACGATTCACAACAATTGATTACATCGCGAGGTACTTGACCTCTATATGATACATTTTACAAACATTGCATTCGATTTTAAAAGACAATCTTTCTTTACAACGAAAGTTGATGACATGCATACCATTTCATAATATATCCAACTATAATTGACTTAATAATAATCTTGATGAACTCGACGACTCGAATGCAACTTCTTTTGAAATATGCCATGAATGACTCCAAGTAATATTTCAAAAATGAGCAAATGCACAACGGAAGATTTCGTTCGTACCTGTGAATAAACATGCTTTCAAGTGTCAACCAAAAGGTTGGTGAATTCATTAGTTTATCATAAATAATCATTTCATAAATTTTAATAGACCACAAGATTTCATATTTCCATTTCTCATAAACATACGTCCCATGCATAGAGACAAAAATATCATTCATATGGATTGAACACCTGGTAACCGACATTCACAATATGTATATAAGAATATTCCCATCATTCCGGGATCCTCCTTCGGACATGATATAAATTTCGAAGTACTAAAGCATCCGGTACTTTGGATGGGGCTTGTTGGGCCCGATAGATCTATCTTTAGGTTTCGCGTCAATTAGGGTGTCTGTTCCCTAATTCTTAGATTACCAGACTTAATAAAAAGGGGCATATTCGATTTCGATAATTCAACCATAGAATGTAGTTTCACGTACTTGTGTCTATTTCGTAAAATAGTTATAAAAGTTGTGCATGTATTCTCAGCCCAAAAATATAAAGGGTAAAAAGGTAAATGAAACTCACGCATATAAATATTGTAAAACAGTTAATAAAGCATTTGCATGTATTCTCAGCCCAAAAATGTAAAGAGTAAAAAGGGTAAATGAAAACTCACAGTAATGTATTTTGTAGTAAAAATACATATGACTATTTTGAACAACTGAACAATGCAGGGTTGGCCTCGGATTCACGAACCTATATCATTTGTATATTCATTAATACATATAACTTTAATCGATCAACATCATGTATTATAACTTTATTAATTATATCATTTTTTATTAGTAACTTATATGTTTCATGTATTTATTTTATATATTTTAAAAATATAAATTTTTGTTATGTTATATGTATCAAATATATTTATAAATATATATATCATTTGTTTGTTAGTTATTATAATATTACTAAAATAATATTTGTAGTGAAAATAGTAATAATGATAATAATATTAGTTATAAATAGATTAATAATACTAATATTTATAAAATGATACTCGTTTTACTATTAATAAAAATAATAATAACTTTTATTAAATTCATAAGAATAATAATAATATTAATAAACCTAATCATAATAATAATAATAATAATAATAATAATATTGATACTAATAATACTTAATGTTAATACTTACTGATAACAATAATAATAATAATACTAATTATACTAATAATTATATTCTAATGTTTAATAGTAATAATTAACTTACTAATAAAAATAATTAATAATAAAAATAACAATAATAATAATAATATTAAATATAGTAACTACCTCAAAAGAATAAGTCCCAAAAAAAATAAGTGCCCTTGCTCAGGATCGAACTCGCGACCTCCCGCTCCCATACTAACACCTTAACCATCTAATCTGTTTCAGCTTTTCTGATTGAATACTCATTTAAACTATTTAAACCTTTTATTAATAGTTCGGCCCAAAACACAAAATGGGGCACGGCCCAACAACCAATTTTGATTCCACTGCAATTAAAAATGGCCCAAGTTTTTGTCTGTTTCAACTGAGTTCAAGTAAAACTAATAACACAAACAATAACAGCATCAATTTGTTATTGTGTTCGATTCGATCGAAAGGCAGACAACACGGATCCAGTTCATCAATCATCTTCTTCATCATCATTTCACCATCATTATCTATATAATCATCATCATCACAACCTAATTCGTAATTTCACCCTTTCAAACTTTATTTACTCCGCAACAATCAAATCGTCCTATATATGCTTCATCATCATCAATAACAGAAACCCAATTGCAAATCGAAATCGGTGCTGTGTGTGTGAGATGATATCCGTTCAACCTACGTAGATAAAGTAACAACCAAGTCGATCGATCTAGTCTCTGGTTCAGCAATCGACCAATCGATCTAGGTTTCTGGTTCAGCAATCGGTCAATCGATCAAATCATCAATCGATCCCGAAATTGGTCCATTAATTAATCAAGTATGAAATTAATTTATTAATATTCTTTTAGTTTCTTTAATTCCTCTGTGATTTTTGTTAATTTGTTTGATAGAGCAATTGTAGCAATAAGTGGTGTTTTTGGTGTTTTGATGATAGTAGTCGAAACTTACAGGATGATTAGTAACAATACCTGATATTAAGGTTTGTAATGGTGGTGTTTCGTGGTGATAGATAGAAACAGAAAGAAGTAGTAACATCGACATTAGCAGTAACAATTTAATCATCATCAATCCTTGTTGTAACAAGAAAACAGAAAGGTAGCTGAGTAGTAGTAGGTGTAATGGCTAGTGGTTTCGTTTTGGGTTTGATTAAATCATAAGGACACACGCAGCATTAAAGCTTCGCCGGTTTATGACTGTTTGAAACCGAAAGGGAAATTTATGTGGTATTGGTTAGGTTATATTGATGTTCGTGGTTAGTGGTTGGGACAGAAACAGATAGATACATAGCTGCAGGAGATGGTTGTGGGTGATGATTTGATTCTTGAACCCGAACAGAACAAGATGTTGCAACTAGGTTTACAAGCGGAGAAAGTAGGAGAGGGTGTTTTGTATGATATGCATATGTATAACTATAGTATCAATGTGATAGTGGGCAAGGGAGATGAATCTTCAATCAAGGAAAAGAAACAAAATATGTAAAAGTTGATTGTGTTTACCTACTAATTGGTACGATGGATTGTGCTTGTAAAGTATCCAGAGACATAAAACAAAGTTTGTTATGGATGGATAAAGATGTGAAATTGATTCTATGTATCTAATCATTTACAACTCTTATTAATAAATACACAAGTATATATTAATAAAATAAAATTATATAAATAAAATTAATAATATTGGTAATAATAGTAATAGTTCTAATAATAACAATAATAAAAAAAAATTATTTATAATAATACTAAATAATAATAATAATTATATAAATAATAATAGTTAATAATAATTTAACAACTATGATAATAATAATCAAAAATGGTATCATCAATGATATTTATGATAAATTGTATTATCTTTATAATATTAATAATGGTTTTAATGTTAATGTAATTATAATTATAAAAGTAATAATATTAATAATAATGAAAGTGGTAATGATATCAATAACATTAGAAATTAAATGTATCTAATTTTATATATATGTATATATATATTTTCATCTTTATTTACTCAATCGTTCGTGAATCGTCGAAACTGATCGAAGGTTTACTATTTCCATGTAAATAGTTCAAAGGTCAAATGTACACATGAACTCAGTTCATAGTTTTTGAGATTCAATATTACAGACTTTGCTTATCGTGTCGAAATTAAGTTAGAATTGAGTTTAAATTTGGTCGAAATTTTCGGGTCGTCACAGTACCTACCCGTTAAAGAAATTTCGTCCCGAAATTTGTGTGAGGTGGTCATGACTAACAATAAAAATGTTTTCATGACAAATATGAGTTGATAAGTAGTGTTTTATCATTAATGAGTAATGCAGATAAAACAATTCGATTATTCGAACGGTACGAATGAAGTTATCACAAAAGAGTGAGGTGAAGAAATAAAGATTCGTCTTAACTTTTGACGTAGTCATGGTTGAATATAGAAAATAAGGTGCATCTTAGCTTTTGATGTTGTCTCGGTTGAATTTCGGAATTTAAGCGATTTAAAGAAAATCTCCGAAATCTAAAAGATTTGATTCTTCAGCGAATAAGGAAATTAAGATCTCTATAATTAAATACTTTAATATACCTCGATTACTCTGTCTGATATTTCCCTTATAAATTAAACTCTTTCGTTCCATTATTCTCACCATTCCTATACTTTCTTTCTTAGTTCATTCATCCAAAATATTGTGAAAATGCTTAATCCAATTCTAATCCTTAATATTTTCCTAGCTATCATTTCTGTCATCATTCTTTTCAACCTTCCACCAGAAAAATCTGTTTACTTCTACAATTATCTTGGGGTGATACTATTCTTAATTCTACCCTGCCTTTATATTGCTGTTCGTATTAATTTCCACGGTTTGAAATTTATGTGTTGTTATCAGGCTTTATATTCTCCTTTATATTTCAACGTCCCTGCTTCTGTCTTCAATAATCATTGTCATCCACAGTTAATGCTCTCTCTCCTATTTTCTGCGATTCATGCCCCTCATTTCTATTTCGGAGATTCATACTTTTGTTTTCTTTTTGCAAGTATTGGTCTAGAATTTGTAGGTATGGAGTTCCGAATGAACTTAATGTTCTAAGCAAGAAAGAAGGTAATAGCACGATTTGATTTGTCACATTACCAGAATCACTGAGAATAGAACTATCAAGAATATATTTTCTTGATATGTTCAGAAGTTAATTTGAATGAAAGAGTTATGTAACATGGCACGGGATGACGATATGATCTGTGAATCATCACGTTCCATTAGAAACTCAGCATGACTTACTATAATATAATCACGTTGATCAAGTGTCATTATATTATACTAACTCATGCTTCAGTTTTCAACACTACTTCAGAATTCATTCATAGTTTATACTTAGATTTTACAGAAATTTCCAGTATAATATATTACAGATACACGAAGAGGTATATAATTTCGGACGAGAATATTTATGAAAATATCCTCAGAAATATCGAAGATATTTATGATGATATTTTGAAATTTCTAAGTTCGAAGGTTGATGAAGAAAAAATTTTCCGCAAGATTTTAACATGACCTCGGAGAAAGATATTAGTTGAAGATTTCATCGGATCCAGAATTACCTGGATCCTTTGAATATAGGGTTTGGTCCTTGTATTTGTCCTTGGTCTCCTTCATGGTAAGCTCAATCTGTTTTTCAGTACCAAATCTTCTATCGAGCGTTCCCAACACCCCTTTCTTTATCATCAAACTTTTGGTCGTTTAGAACATCTACCATTTTTCTGTTTCCTCTGCATTTAATGTTACGATATCTGAATCATCGATTATCAATTCGAGGTGGTTTCAGGAGAATTGTGTTTTTAGATGATTAAACGCTGATGGTAATATGATGGAATATGAAAGGCTCTCCGGTAACAATAAAAGAGCACGCATATATATCAAAGATATAATATAGTTGTTTCGAACGAAAAGTCGAAGTTGTCTTGCTGGAGCTGTGACAAAATTTGCTACTTTGAAAGGAATTATCAAGTTATTTTGGGTAATAATAACACTAAGGAATTAGCACAACTATGTGTTAAACGTTTACTCAGTTTTCGAGAATTTTTCAGGTGCATAATTATATGCATAAATCTTTCCTTCCGTTGATGAAGTGCGGTTGGTTCATCCCCTCGATTAAGGTGTTTTCAAGAATCATGAAATGTTTGAATTTAGATTTGAATTGTCCATATACAAATGAGGTTTAAGATGAAATCAAGTGGCAAACTTGAAGAAATGTTTAGTTTCATATGTTATAATTAATATTTTAATTCATTTTAATTTGTCCAATATTATTAGTCCACAGTCGATAGTCCAATAATTCATATATAGTTTAATATATAATATTTGAATTAATCAATACATTTCGTGACCCGTATACGTCTCAGACTCGATCACAACTCAAACTATATATATTATTGTAGAATCAACCTCAACCCTGTATAGAGAACTCGATCATTACTGCATATAGAGTGTCTATGGTTATTCCAAATAATATATATAAATGCGTCGATATGATATGTCAAAACCTTGTATACGTGTCCCGATATTTAAAGTGCGTAAAATAAATAACAGAAATTAAATAACGATAAATAAAGTTGCGAGAATTAAAATAGCGATAAAATAAATTGCGATAATTAAATTGTAATACGGAAGTAACAGTTAGCTAGGATTTCGTTAGCGTGGATTCTTAACCAAATTTCTCATAGTTAATTTGTTTGTTTCTAACAAATTTTATTTTGTCCAACGTTTTCTTCATTATGCCACTTGTTGGATTCTGATAAATCAAAATCCAAATATGAAATTGGATAAATATGGTTATTCTGTGGTGAACGGATTTGTATATTGGTGGATGTAAGTAGGATAATAAATGACTGTTGAATCAGATTCGAAGAATGTACAGTGTAACTTATTAATGTGAAATCTAAATATTCCTCGGGTATTACCTACCCGTTAAAATATCTTCATCACTAACAGTTTGTACGAAAGAATTTTTAATTACAATTTTTATGAAAATATACTTACATATATATTTTCTTCAGATGTAATCATGGATTTAATGAGTCAATATGTTATTAAACTCATTTGATTTATCATTAGAACAATACTATATAATCTCTAAAACATTAGAGATTACATAATCGCCATGTCGAACGAAGATAAATGATGTAGAACGATTCGTAGAACAATAATTATATTCGAGGTACAGAATGAGATGTCGAGGCATGGATTGTTGATGGTACTGGTGCTGTTACTGATGGTACTGTTGGTGCCGGTGATGTTGCTGAAGCTGGTACATTTTGCACCATATTCTCCAAATTGATTATTCGAGCGCGAAGTTCGTTGACTTATTACTCCAGGATGATTGTCGATCGGAACGAGCAGATGAATAAGGTTCAGAATTGTGGATAGAATATAATCTTGCCGAGTTACCCTGGAAATGAGACTGAAAATGGTGTCTCTAACAGGTTCGCCGGTAAACGCTTCAGGTTCATTGTGAGGTGAATTCGGTTGGTGGAAGGGATTTCCTTCTGCGCGTCTCCATTGATTAAGTCGACTACGAACCCATCAAATGAATTGATAATGGCTGATTGGTTGATTCATGCCGATGACGCTGTTTTCGGAGTTTAGGTGAACATCTATGTCGGAATAGCTGTCGGAATAACTATCGGAATAGCTATCGGAATCTGAGGGACTCGAACTGGTTGCAGGATTCATCTCGTACGATCAGATGAAGGATTTTCGATAAGAAATAGATTATAGGATGTAGATTAGTACCCTGCAATACATAATTTACATATGCATATATAATACTAAAATCCCATAAGTTACGGAGGAATCTACGGGAGTTGTCAGGCAAAGTTACAGTAACAGATACGCTAAGATATGAAGTAGCAGATACGCTAAGATATGAATTTTGTCTATACACTATTCATGCATTCAATGTAGTAAAACGTGTCTAGACTAAGAATGATAAGCAAGTGATTCTCTAAGAATGATAAGCAGGTAATTTTTGACACAAAATGATAAGCAAAACTTTTGACATGCAGACATGGTCGAAGTCTAGACTCACTAATGCATCCTAACGACTTATCAGTTAGACACACTAATGCAGACATGGTTCGCTAAGACCACCGCTCTGATACCAACTGAAATGACCCGTCCTAATCCATCCGGACGAAGTCCATATCGATTATAAACGATTCACAACAGTTGATTACATCGCGAGGTACTTGACCTCTATATGATACATTTTACAAACATTGCATTCGATTTTAAAAGACAATCTTTCTTTACAACGAAAGTTGATGACATGCATACCATTTCATAATATATCCAACTATAATTGACTTAATAATAATCTTGATGAACTCGACGACTCGAATGCAACTTCTTTTGAAATATGCCATGAATGACTCCAAGTAATATTTCGAAAATGAGCAAATGCACAGCGGAAGATTTCGTTCGTACCTGAGAATAAACATGCTTTCAAGTGTCAACTAAAAGGTTGGTGAATTCATTAGTTTATCATAAACAATCATTTCATAAATTTTAATAGACCACAAGATTTCATATTTCCATTTCTCATAAACATACGTCCCATGCATAGAGACAAAAATATCATTCATATGGATTGAACACCTGGTAACCGACATTCACAATATGTATATAAGAATATCCCCATCATTCTGGGATCCTCCTTCGGACATGATATAAATTTCGAAGTACTAAAGCATCCGGTACTTTGGATGGGGCTTGTTGGGCTCGATAGATCTATCTTTAGGTTTCACGTCAATTAGGGTGTCTGTTCCCTAATTCTTAGATTACCAGACTTAATAAAAAGGGGCATATTCGATTTCGATAATTCAACCATAGAATGTAGTTTCACGTACTTGTGTCTATTTCGTAAAACAGTTATAAAAGTTGTGCATGTATTCTCAGCCCAAAAATATAAAGGGTAAAAAGGCAAATGAAACTCACGCATATAAATATTGTAAAACAGTTAATAAAGCATTTGCATGTATTCTCAGCCCAAAAATGTAAAGAGTAAAAAGGGCAAATGAAAACTCACAGTAATGTATTTTGTAGTAAAAATACATATGACTATTTTGAACAACTGAACAATGCAGGGTTGGCCTCGGATTCACGAACCTATATCATTTGTATATTCATTAATACATATAACTTTAATCGATCAACATCATGTATTATAACTTTATTAATTATATCATTTTTTATTAGTAACCTATATGTTTCATGTATTTATTTTATATATTTTAAAAATATAAATTTTTGTTATGTTATATGTATCAAATATATTTATAAATATATATATGATTTGTTTGTTAGTTATTATAATATTAATAAAATAATATTTGTAGTGAAAATAGTAATAATGATAATAATATTAGTTATAAATAGATTAATAATACTAATATTTATAAAATGATACTCGTTTTACTATTAATAAAAATAATAATAACTTTTATTAAATTCATAAGAATAATAATAATATTAATAAACCTAATCATAATCATAATAATAATAATAATAATAATAATAATAATAATAATAATAATAATAATAATAATAATAATAATAATAATAATAATATTGATACTAATAATACTTAATGTTAATACTTAGTGATAACAATAATAATAATAATACTAATTATACTAATAATTATATCCTAATGTTTAATAGTAATAATTAACTTACCAATAAAAATAATTAATAATAAAAATAACAATAATAATAATAATATTAAATATAGTAACTACCTCAAAAGAATAAGTCCCAAAAAAAATAAGTGCCCTTGCTCAGGATCGAACTCGCGACCTCCCGCTCCCATACTAACACCTTAACCATCTAATCTGTTTCAGCTTTTCTGATTAAATACCCATTTAAACTATTTAAACCTTTTATTAATAGTTCGGCCCAAAACACAAAATGGGGCACGGCCCAACAACCAATTTTGATTCCACTGCAATTAAAAATGGCCCAAGTTTTTGTCTGTTTCAACTGAGTTCGATTAAAACGAATAACACAAACAATAACAGCATCAATTTGTTATTGTGTTCGATTCGATCGAAAGGCAGACAACACGGATCCAGTTCATCAATCATCTTTTTCATCATCATTTCACCGTCATTATCTATATAATCGTCATCATCACAACCTAATTCGTAATTTCACCCTTTCAAACTTTATTTACTCCGCAACAATCAAATCGTCCTATATATGCTTCATCATCATCAATAACAGAAACCCAATTGCAAATCGAAATCGGTGCTGTGTGTGTGAGATGATATCCGTTCAACCTACGTAGATAAAGTAACAACCAAGTCGATCGATCGAGTCTCTGGTTCAGCAATCGACCAATCGATCTAGGTTTCTGGTTCAGCAATCGGTCAATCGATCAAATCATCAATCGATCCTGAAATTGGTCCATTAATTAATCAAGTATGAAATTAATTTATTAATATTCTTTTAGTTTCTTTAATTCCTCTGTGATTTCTGTTAATTTGTTTGATAGAGCAATTGTAGCAATAAGTGGTGTTCTTGGTGTTTTGATGATAGTAGTCGAAACTTACAGGATGATTAGTAACAATACCTGATATTAAGGTTTTTAATGGTGGTGTTTCATGGTGATAGATAGAAACAGAAAGAAGTAGTAACATCGACATTAGCAGTAACAATTTAATCATCATCAATCCTTGTTGTAACAGGAAAACAGAAAGGTAGCTGAGTAGTAGTAGGTGTAATGGCTAGTGGTTTCGTTTTGGGTTTGATTAAATCATAAGGACACACGCAGCATTAAAGCTTCGCCGGTTTATGACTATTTGAAACCGAAAGGGAAATTTATGTGGTATTGGTTAGGTTATCTTGATGTTCGTGGTTAGTGGTTGGGACAGAAACAGATAGATACATAGCTGCAGGAGATGGTTGTGGGTGATGATTTGATTCTTGAACCCGAACAGAACAAGATGTTGCAACTGGGTTTACAAGAGGAGAAAGTAGGAGAGGGTGTTTTGTATGATATGCATATGTATAACTATAGTATCAATGTGATAGTGGGCAAGGGAGATGAATCTTCAATCAAGGAAAAGAAACAAAATATGTCAAAGTTAATTGTGTTTACCTACTAATTGGTACGATGGATTGTGCTTGTAAAGTATCCAGAGACATAAAACAAAGTTTGTTATGGATGGATAAAGATGTGAAATTGATTCTATGTATCTAATCATTTACAACTCTTATTAATAAATACACAAGTATATATTAATAAAATAAAATTATATAAATAAAATTAATAATATTGGTAATAATAGTAATAGTTCTAATAATAACAATAATAAAAAAATGTGTTTATAATAATACTAAATAATAATAATAATTATATAAATAATAATAGTTAATAATAATTTAACAACTATGATAATAATAATCAAAAATGGTATTATCAATGATATTTATGATAAATTGTATTATCTTTATAATATTAATAATGGTTTTAATGTTAATGTAATTATAATTATAAAAGTAATAATATTAATAATAATGAAAGTGGTAATGATATCAATAACATTAGAAATTAAATGTATCTAATTTTATATATATGTATATATATATTTTCATCTTTATTTACTCAATCGTTCGTGAATCGTCGAAACTGATCGAAGGTTTACTATTTCCATGTAAATAGTTCAAAGGTCAAATGTACACATGAACTCAGTTCATAGTTTTTGAGATTCAATATTACAGACTTTGCTTATCGTGTCGAAATTAAGTTAGAATTGAGTTTAAATTTGGTCGAAATTTCCGGGTCGTCACAGTTCCCACATGTGTTAGGTGACTCACATGGGCTGCTAAGAGCTGATCATTGGAGTGTATATACTAATAGTACATACATCTAAAAGCTGTGTATTGTATGAGTACGAATATGGGTGCATACGAGTAGAATTGTTGATGAAACTGAACGAGGATGTAATTGTAAGAATTTTTGTTAAGTAGAAGTATTTTGATAAGTGTCTTGAAGTCTTTCAAAAGTGTATGAATACATATTAAAATACTACATGTATATACATTTTAACTGAGTCGTTAAGTCATCGTTAGTCGTAACATGTAAATGTTGTTTTGAAACCTTTAGGTTAACGATCTTGTTAAATGCTGTTAACCTAATGTTTATAATATCAAATGAGATTTTAAATTATTATATTATCATGATAATATGATGTATGAATATCTCTTAATATGATATATATACATAAAATGTCGTTACAACGATAATCGTTACATATATGTCTCGTTTCAAAATCATTAAGTTAGTAGTCTTGCTTTTACATATGTAGTTCATTGTTAATATACTTAATGATATGTTTACTTATCATAATATCATGTTAACTATATATATATATATCCATATATATGTCATCATATAGTTTTTACAAGTTTTAACGTTCGTGAATCACCGGTCAACTTGGGTGGTCAATTGTCTATATGAAACCTATTTCAATTAATCAAGTCTTAACAAGTTTGATTGCTTAACATATTGGAAACACTTAATCATGTAAATAACAATTTCATTTAATATATATATAAATATGGAAAAGTTCGGGTCACTACATTAGAGGGTCTGCATACATTTGGTAGATTTTGATAAACATTAAAATTTTGCATTCTTGTTGGTTATTTAAACTTGTGGGTGAATGTTGACATGTTTTGGTCAACTTTGGATATTTAATAAGTTGGGTTTATTTAGAACTACTTATTTTGAGTAAATTTCTTTTTTGGAAAACTTTTGAAATAAAGAATGCAATGTTGTTTAATAAATTCATTTAAAGTTCGATCAAGCTGTGGGACCAAGTGACGGAGCCGTTAAGGGTACTTGACGGGGCCATCACACTATTGTCCGCTGGTACATAGGATGTCTGTACTTATGGGGACAACTGCATCAGAGAGCGTGCTCTCTTCTTTCCTCTTTGGTAGCTATTTGCAGGAACACCCCAATTTGGTTTGGCACCACTATTTGATTAAAGAAATAAAATGTTGTGTTTCCTAGGCGTTGACAAAGAATAACACATGTCTGCACATGCGTTAACTTCTGCATTCCCACGTGGTCTTGTAAGGTCACTTGTCAGCCGCCGACGCGTGTCCTTTTCTGTTCAACTTTGTCTTCGACTTTTGTTGAATAATACAATTGATGTAGACCACTCGAAAACCACTATGCTTGTAATGGAGTATAGTTGTCTCGTGTAGCAAGTTGCTTTCCAGCCATGCTGGTTCTTCTATGCTGAGTCACTTGATATTCTTGAATTGCTGGGTACACATCTTGTGCTAATTGAAGAACACTGTCTACCTTGTGCTGGTAGACTAGACAGCAAACTAAATACTCGACACAGCAATATTTGCTGTCTATACATAAGCAAACCTGTGCTGGCTGCACATAACATTTTAGTGTACATATCTGCTGTTTTGTCATAATTAAATCTTTAATTACATTGGGGTTTAACTTGTTGGTGATCCATCAGCCTCTAATCGTATGATTCCTGTTGTAGATGATGATTGTTGCAACAATGATGAATTTCATGGAAGATCGCCTGAGTGTGAGAGTAATTTTTTGGGTGTATTAGTTGTCTATTGAGGCTAGATCGTGAGATAAACATGTATACTGTTTAGGCTTATTGACTAAATGGTAGCTGATGTAATTCACCATTTAATTTGAGGGTATTTTAGTCTTTGTAATGGATGATTAACTAATCCAGATTTTTTTGTTAGTTAATAGGGTAAATGGATGGTTGAGATGAAAAGTTTTAAATAATCCTATGGTCATAAAGGGTAAGCTTCTTTAATTAAGAGAGATAATGCCCCTCTTATAATGTTTAAAAGAGATAAAAGAGATTACATCATAGAACATGGGTATTTTCATCTTTTAACTTCATGTGATATTTACACTCTCTCACCACCCGCCACCTGCCACCATTAACCACTACCACCTACATCCTGCCACCACCACCACCACTCTACCACCACCTGCCACTGTCACTATCAACTACTTCCAGCAGTAATTACGGTCGGCAACATTCTCCGGCAACCATCGCCGACAACCGTCACCATCGCCGACATCTGAAAAAAAGATCATATAAACATATGAAGAAAAAAAACAGATCTAAATAAAGAATACAAACTTATTATTTACAAATTTATAGTTTACATGCACCATTATAAACAACTTACCACCACCATTTACCACCACCATTAAAAAAAAGATAAGCCTGTCGGAGTAAAAACAACACGGCAGAGTAAGGTACACAGCGGCGGAGCAGAAGGACAGAGACGGAGCAGGTGGACAAAGGCGGCAGCAATATTGGAAGGAAGGAGAGTAATTTTGAGTTTAGGGTTTTAATTTGTTTCAGATAAAGAAAGTGGTTTGGGTTTTAGTTTTTTTTTTTTTTTTTAAAGAGAGAGAGTGTTGAAAAAGAAAAGGAAGGAATATATGGATAGTTACAGTTGCATTGATTCTTGAGATGACAAAAACATATTTTAAAATGAAATTGGAAATGTGGATAACAAACTATTTATTTATTTATTTCCTCAAACAAATGAAATAACGTATGTGTACGAGCTTAGAGTAATGAGTACGCAAGTAAAACTTTATAGCTTTACCTGTTTTGATTCTTAGATGTCCAAAATGAAATGTCCCGTTCTTATTGATTAAAAATGTTCCATATTAATTGATTTCGTTGCGAGGTTTTGACCTCTATATGAGACGTTTTTCAAAGACTGCATTCATTTTTAAAACAAACCATAACCTTTATTTCATAAATAAAGGTTTAAAAAGCTTTACGTAGATTACCAAATAATGATAATCTAAAATATCATGTTTACACACGACCATTACATAATGGTTTACAATACAAATATGTTACAACAAAATAAGTTTCTTGAATGCAGTTTTTACACAATATCATACAAGCATGGACTCCAAATCTCGTCCTTATTTAAGTATGCGACAGCGGAAGCTCTTAATAATCACCTGAGAATAAACATGCTTAAAACGTCAACAAAAATATTGGTGAGTTATAGGTTTAACCTATATATATCAAATCATAATAATAGACCACAAGATTTCATATTTCAATACACATCCCATACATAGAGATAAAAATCATTCATATGGTGAACACCTGGTAACCGACATTAACAAGATGCATATATAAGAATATCCCCATCATTCCGGGACACCCTTCGGATATGATATAAATTTCGAAGTACTAAAGCATCCGGTACTTTGGATGGGGTTTGTTAGGCCCAATAGATCTATCTTTAGGATTCGCGTCAATTAGGGTGTCTGTTCCCTAATTCTTAGATTACCAGACTTAATAAAAAGGGGCATATTCGATTTTGATAATTCAACCATAGAATGTAGTTTCACGTACTTGTGTCTATTTTGTAAATCATTTATAAAACCTGCATGTATTCTCATCCCAAAAATATTAGATTTTAAAAGTGGGACTATAACTCACTTTCACAGATTTTTACTTCGTCGAGAAGTAAGACTTGGCCACTGTTAATTCATGAACCTATAACAATATATACATATATATTAAAGTATGTTCAAAATATATTTACAACACTTTTAATATATTTTGATGTTTTAAGTTTATTAAGTCAGCTGTCCTCGTTAGTAACCTGCAACTAGTTGTCCACAGTTAGATGTACAGAAATAAATCGATAAATATTATCTTGAATCAACCACGACCCAGTATATACGTATCTCAGTATTGATCACAAATCAAACTATATATATTTTGGAATCAACCTCAACCCTGTATAGCTAACTCCAACATTCACATATAGAGTGTCTATGGTTGTTCCGAAATATATATAGATGTGTCGACATGATAGGTCGAAACATTGTATACGTGTCTATGGTATCTCAAGATTACATAATATACAATACAAGTTGATTAAGTTATGGTTGGAATAGATTTGTTACCAATTTTCACGTAGCTAAAATGAGAAAAATTATCCAATCTTGTTTTACCCATAACTTCTTCATTTTAAATCCGTTTTGAGTGAATCAAATTGCTATGGTTTCATATTGAACTCTATTTTATGAATCTAAATAGAAAAAGTATAGGTTTATAGTCGGAAAAATAAGTTACAAGTTGTTTTTGTAAAGGTAGTCATTTCAGTCGAAAGAACGACGTCTAGATGACCATTTTAGAAAACATACTTCCACTTTGAGTTTAACCATAATTTTTGGATATAGTTTCATGTTCATAATAAAAATCATTTTCTCAGAATAACAACTTTTAAATCAAAGTTTATCATAGTTTTTAATTAACTAACCCAAAACAGCCCGCGGTGTTACTATGACGGCGTAAATCCGGTTTTACGGTGTTTTTCGTGTTTCCAGGTTTTAAATCATTAAGTTAGCATATCATATAGATATAGAACATGTGTGTAGTTAATTTTAAAATTCAAGTTAGAAGGATTAACTTTTGTTTGTGAACAAGTTTAGAATTAACTAAACTATGTTCTAGTGATTACGAGTTTAAACCTTCGAATAAGATAGTTTTATATATATGAATCAAATGATGTTATGAACATCATTACTACCTCAAGTTTAGTAGGTAAACCTACTGGAAGTGACAAGAAATGATCTAGCTTCAAAGGATCTTGGATGGCTTAAAAGTTCTTGAAGTAGGATCATGACACAAAAACAAGTTCAAGTAAGATTTTTACTCGAATTAAGATAGTTTATAGTTATAGAAATTGAATCAAAGTTTGAATATGAATATTACCTTGAATAAGAAAGATAACCTACTGTATATAACAAAGGTTTCTTGATCTTAGATGATTACTTGGAATGGATTAGAAAGCTTGGAAGTAAATTAGTAAACTTGAAGGGATTTTTGAAGTGTTCTTGAAGTGTTCTTCCTATGATGATTATAGCTTGATTCTTGAAGTGATTTTTGATGAAGATGATGATTAACTACTGGAAAAATACGTTCATAATAGTGTGTGTGTGTGTTGAGAGAGAATTAGAAAGAGAATTGGAAGTGAAATGGAGTGAATGATGAGTGGTAATTGGTGAGTGGTGAGTGGGGTTAAAAGGAGTTCTAGTTAGTTGACTAGCTCATGGTAGAAGTTAAAATTGATTAGTCATACATGACATAATCAAGAGTGGAATCCCATGCTAGTTCCTATTGGTATATACCCATAGTAAGTACGTTTTTGAAGCTGTGTATAATACGGGTAAGAATACGACTAGAATTCTTGATGAAAGAAAAGAATGGGAAAGTAACTGTAACCATTTTCGTTAAGTATGAGTGTTTTGATATATGTCTTGAAGTCTTCCAAAAGTATCTTAATACATCTAAATACACTACATGTATATACATTTTAACTGAGTCGTTAAGTCATCGTTAGTCGTTACATGTAAGTGTTGTTTTGAAACCTTTAAGTTAACGATCTCAATTAATGTTGTTAACCCATTGTTTATTATATCTAATGAGATGTTAAATTATTATATTATCATGATATTATGATATATTAATATATCTTAATATGATATATATACATTTAAATGTCGTTACAACTATAATCGTTACATATATGTCTCGTTTCGAAATCCTTAAGTTAGTAGTCTTGTTTATATGTATATAACTCATTGTTAATATACTTATGGAGATAATTACTTATCATAATCTCATGTTAACCATATGTATATCCATATATATATCGTCATGTCGTTTTTACAAGTTTTAACGTTCGTGAATCGCCGGTCAACTTGGGTGGTCATTTGTCTATATGAAACATATTTCAATTAATCAAGTCTTAACAAGTTTGATTTCTTAACATGTTGAAAATATTTAATCATGTAAATATCAATCTCAATTAATATATATAAACATGGAAAAGTTCGGGTCACTACAGTACCTACCCGTTAAATAAATTTCGTCCCTAAATTTTAAGCTGTTGAAGGTGTTGACGAATCTTCTGGAAATAGATGCGGGTATTTCTTCTTCATCTGATCTTCACGCTCCCAGGTGAACTCGGGTCCTCTACGAGCATTCCATCGAACCTTAACAATTGGTATCTTGTTTTGCTTAAGTCTTTTAACCTCACGATCCATTATTTCGACGGGTTCTTCGATGAATTGGAGTTTTTCGTTGATTTGGATTTCATCTAACGGAATAGTGAGATCTTCTTTTGCAAAACATTTCTTCAAATTCGAGACGTGGAAAGTGTTATGTACAGCCGCGAGTTGTTGAGGTAACTCAAGTCGGTAAGCTACTGGTCCGACACGATCAATAATCTTGAATGGTCCAATATACCTTGGATTTAATTTCCCTCGTTTACCAAATCGAACAACGCCTTTCCAAGGTGCAACTTTAAGCATGACCATCTCTCCAATTTCAAATTCTATATCTTTTCTTTTAATGTCAGCGTAGCTCTTTTGTCGACTTTGGGCGGTTTTCAACCGTTGTTGAATTTGGATGATCTTCTCGGTAGTTTCTTGTATAATCTCCGGACCCGTAATCTGTCTATCCCCCACTTCACTCCAACAAATCGGAGACCTGCACTTTCTACCATAAAGTGCTTCAAACGGCGCCATCTCAATGCTTGAATGGTAGCTGTTGTTGTAGGAAAATTCTGCTAACGGTAGATGTCGATCCCAACTGTTTCCGAAATCAATAACACATGCTCGTAGCATATCTTCAAGCATTTGTATCGTCCTTTCGCTCTGCCCATCAGTTTGTGGATGATAGGCAGTACTCATGTCTAGACGAGTTCCTAACGCTTGCTGTAATGTCTGCCAGAATCTTGAAATAAATCTGCCATCCCTATCAGAGATAATAGAGATTGGTATTCCATGTCTGGAGACGACTTCCTTCAAATACAGTCGTGCTAACTTCTCCATCTTGTCATCTTCTCTTATTGGCAGGAAGTGTGCTGATTTGGTGAGACGATCAACTATTACCCAAATAGTATCAAAACCACTTGCAATCCTTGGCAATTTAGTGATGAAATCCATGGTAATGTTTTCCCATTTCCATTCTGGGATTTCGGGTTGTTGAAGTAGACTTGATGGTTTCTGATGCCCAAATAGTGACCTTAGAACACGTTAAACATTCTCCTACGTATTTAGCAACATCGGCTTTCATACCCGGCCACCAAAAATGTTTCTTGAGATCCTTGTACATCTTCCCCGTTCCAGGATGTATTGAGTATCTGGTTTTATGAGCTTCTCTAAGTACCATTTCTCTCATATCTCCAAATTTTAGTACCCAAATTCTTTCAGCCCTATACCGGGTTCCGTCTTCCCGAATATTAAGATGCTGCTTCGATCCTTTGGGTATTTCATCCTTTAAATTTCCTTCTATTAAAACTCCTTGTTGCGCCTCCTTTATTTGAGTAGTAAGGTTATTATGAATCATTATATTCATAGATTTTACTCGAATGGGTTCTCTGTCCTTCCTGCTCAAAGCATCGGCTACCACATTTGCCTTCCCCGGGTGGTAACGAATCTCAAAGTCGTAATCATTCAACAATTCAATCCACCTACGCTGCCTCATATTCAGTTGTTTCTGATTAAATATGTGTTGAAGACTTTTGTGGTCGGTATATATAATACTTTTGATCCCATATAAGTAGTGCCTCCAAGTCTTTAATGCAAAAACAACCGCGCCTAATTCCAAATCATGCGTCGTATAATTTTGCTCGTGAATCTTCAATTGTCTAGACGCATAAGCAATCACCTTCGTTCGTTGCATTAATACACAACCGAGACCTTGCTTTGATGTGTCACAATAAATCACAAAATCATCATTCCCTTCAGGCAATGACAATATAGGTGCCGTAGTTAGCTTTTTCTTCAATAACTGAAACGCTTTCTCTTGTTCATCATTCCATTCAAATTTCTTCCCTTTATGCGTTAATGCAGTCAAGGGTTTTGCTATTCTGGAAAAGTCTTGGATGAACCTTCTGTAGTAACCAGCTAGTCCTAAAAACTGGCGTATGTGTTTCGGAGTTTTCGGGGTTTCCCACTTTTCAACAGTTTCTATCTTTGCCGGATCCACCTTAATACCTTCTTTGTTCACTATGTGACCGAGGAATTGAACTTCTTCCAACCAAAATGCACAATTTGAAAACTTAGCGTACAATTCTTCCTTCCTCAATACTTCTAACACCTTTCTCAAATGTTCACCGTGTTCTTGGTCATTCTTTGAGTAAATAAGTATGTCATTAATGAAAACAATGACAAACTTGTCAAGGTATGGTCCACACACTCGGTTCATAAGGTCCATGAACACAGCTGGTGCATTAGTTAAACCAAATGGCATGACCATAAACTCGTAATGACCGTAATGTGTTCTGAAAGCAGTCTTTGGAATATCATCTTCTTTCACCCGCATTTGATGATACCCGGAACGTAAGTCAATCTTTGAATAAACAGACGAGCCTTGTAGTTGATCAAATAAGTCGTCGATTCTCGGTAGTGGGTAGCGGTTCTTGATGGTAAGTTTGTTCAACTCTCGGTAGTCGATACACAACCTGAATGTACCATATTTCTTCTTGACAAACAAAACAGGAGCTCCCCACGGTGATGTGCTTGGTCGAATGAAACCACGCTCTAAAAGTTCTTGTAATTGGCTTTGCAGTTCTTTCATCTCGCTGGGTGCGAGTCTGTAAGGAGCACGAGCTATTGGTGCAGCTCCTGGTACAAGATCTATTTGAAATTCAACGGATCGATGTGGGGGTAATCCCGGTAATTCTTTCGGAAATACATCGGGAAATTCTTTTGCGACGGGAACATCATTGATGCTCTTTTCTTCAGTTTGTACTTTCTCGACGTGTGCTAGAACAGCATAGCAACCTTTTCTTATTAGTTTTTGTGCCTTCAAATTACTAATAAGATGTAGCTTCGTGTTGCCCTTTTCTCCATACACCATTAAGGGTTTTCCTTTTTCTCGTATAATGCGAATTGCATTTTTGTAACAAACGATCTCTGCTTTCACTTCTTTCAACCAGTCCATACCTATTATCACATCAAAACTCCCTAACTCTACTGGTATCAAGTCAATCTTAAATGTTTCGCTAACCAGTTTAATTTCTCGATTCCGACATATATTATCTGCTGAAATTAATTTACCATTTGCTAATTCGAGTAAAAATTTACTATCCAAAGGCGTCAATGGACAACTTAATTTAGCACAAAAATCTTTACTCATATAGCTTCTATCCGCACCCGAATCAAATAAAACGTAAGCAGATTTATTGTCAATAAGAAACGTACCCGTAACAAGCTCCGGGTCTTCCTGTGCCTCTGCCGCATTAATATTGAAAACTCTTCCGCGGCCTTGTCCATTCGTGTTCTCCTGGTTCGGGCAATTTCTAATAATGTGGCCTGGTTTTCCACATTTATAACAAACTACATTGGCATAACTTGCTCCGACACTACTTGCTCCGCCATTACTCGTTTTGACACCATTTGTTCCTTTCGTTCTATTAACCCCTGGTCCGTAGACCTCACACTTCGTCGCGCTATGACCATTTCTTTTACACTTGTTGCAAAATTTGGTGCAGAACCCCGAGTGATACTTTTCACACCTTTGGCATAGCTGCTTCTGATTGTTGTTGTTGTTGCGGTTATTATTGTTGTTGGGATGATTGTTGTAGTTGCTGTTGTTGTTGTTGTTGTTGTTGTTGGGCCGTTTGTTGTAGTTGCGATTGATGTTGCGATTGTTGGGATAATTGTTGCGATTATTGTTGTAATTGCTGTTGTTGTTGTATTGGTGATTCTTATCACCGTTTTCCTCCCACTTTCTTTTGACTTGCTTCACATTGGCCTCTTCAGCAGTCTGTTCTTTAATTCTTTCTTCAATCTGGTTCACTAGTTTGTGAGCCATTCTACATGCCTGTTGTATGGAGGCGGGCTCGTGTGAACTTATATCTTCTTGGATTCTTTCCGGTAATCCTTTCACAAACGCGTCGATCTTCTCTTCCTCATCTTCGAATGCTCCCGGACACAATAGGCACAATTCTGTGAATCGTCTTTCGTACGTGGTAATATCAAATCCTTGGGTTCGCAACCCTCTAAGTTCTGTCTTGAGCTTATTGACCTCGGTTCTGGGACGGTACTTCTCGTTCATCAAGTGCTTGAATGCTGACCATGGTAGTGCGTACGCATCGTCTTGTCCCACTTACTCTAGATAGGTATTCCACCATGTTAACGCAGAACCTGTGAAGGTATGCGTAGCATACTTTACTTTGTCCTCTTCAGTACCCTTACTTATGGCAAACACCGATTCGACCTTCTCGGTCCACCGTTTCAATCTGATCGGTCCTTCGGTTCCATCAAATTCCAAAGGTTTGCAGGCAGTGAATTCTTTGTAGGTGCATCCTACACGATTTCCTGTACTACTAGATCCAAGGTTATTGTTGGTATGTAGCGCAGCCTGTACTGCGGCTATGTTTGAAGCTAGAAAAGTACGGAATTCCTCTTCATTCATATTCACGGTGTGTCGAGTAGTCGGTGCCATTTCCTTCAAAATAGTCAAATGGAACAAGTTAATCATACAGAATATTAAGAGTAGTTAATAGTATTTCGTAGCATAATATGAACTCATTTATAAAAGCTTTTTCTTCATATTAGCGTTTTATAAGTTTAAATTCGGGTAGTACCTACCCGTTAAGTTCATACTTAGTAGCTAATATACAATTCAACTACTACAATTCTATATGAAAAATTGATTATAATAATATTTCGCGTTCAAACTTTTATATAATATTTTACAAACTTACAATACCGCTTATTTTACATAAAGCATGAAATATAGCACACAATAGCTTTGATACAAGATAGTTGTGAAGATAATTCTAGCTAGTACACAAGTCGTTCAGCAAAGGCAATAAAGACACGTAATTCATACGTCCAGAAACAAGTCATGCATTCTGGTTTTACTAGGACTACTTCCCATCCTTGGTCTTGTGGAACATAACCGTTATGGCCGTTGATAAGACAGCATGTTGTAACGTCGTCAAAGGGACGAGGGTTACGTAATGTCCAACAGTCCCGTAACAATCTAAAAACCTCATTTCTTACCCTAATTACCGACTCCGTCACTTGTGGGAACGTTTTGTTTAATAGTTGTAGCCCGATGTTCTTGTTCTCACTTTGGTGAGAAGCGAACATTACTAATCCGTAAGCATAACATGCTTCTTTATGTTGCATGTTAGCCGCTTTTTCTAAATCACGAAGTCCAATATTCGGATATATTGAGTCAAAATAATTTCTTAACCCATTGCGTAAAATAGCATTTGGGTTCCCCGCAATATATGCGTCAAAGTAAACACATCGTAACTTATGGATTTCCCAATGTGATATCCCCATCTTTCGAACGAAAGCCTTTTATAAACCAAGGCATTCTTGTAACGTTCTTCGAATGTCTTACAAACTGATCTCGCCTTAAATAGTTGTGCCGAAGAATTCTGACCGACTCTAGACAAGATTTCATCAATCATGTCTCCGGGTAGGTCTCTTAAAATATTGGGTTGTCTATCCATTTTGTGTTTTTATACTGTAAAATAGACAAGAGTTAGATTCATAAAAAAAATACTTATTAATACAAGCAATTTTTACATATATCATAAAGCATAAGCACACTATATTACATATATTACACCACACGAATACAACTATCTTATTCCGACTCGCTTGTTTCTTCTTCTTCGGTTTTGGTTCGTTTTGCCAAGTTTCTGGGGATATATGATGTTCCCCTAATACGAGCCGTCGTTTTCCACATTGGTTTAGAAAAACCTGGTGGTTTAGAGGTTCCCGGGTCATTGTTACAACTTAAGGACTTCGGGGGTTGACGATACATATAAAGTTCATCGGGGTTGGAATTAGATTTCTCTATTTTTATGCCCTTTCCCTTATTATTTTCTTTTGCCTTTTTAAATTCAGTTGGGGTAATTTCTATAACATCATCGAAATTCTCGTCAGAAACCGATTCATCGGAAAATTGGTAATCCTCCCAATATTTTGCTTCCTTAGCGGAAACACCATTGACCATAATTAACCTTGGTCGGTTGGTTGAGGATTTTCTTTTACTTAACCGTTTTATTATTTCCCCCACCGGTTCTATTTCTTCATCCGGTTCCGATTCTTCTTCCGGTTCCGATTCTTCTTCTGGTTCCGACTCTTCTTCCGGTTCCTCTTCGGGAACTTGTGAATCAGTCCACGAATCATTCCAATTTACATTTGACTCTTCATTATTATTAGGTGAGTCAATGGGACTTGTTCTAGAGGTAGACATATATCACATAATATCAAACACGTTAAGAGATTAATATATCACATAATATTCACATGTTAAAAATATATAGTTTCCAACAAAATTTGTTAAGCAATCATTTTTCAAGTAAACACGGTCGAAGTCCAGACTCACTAATGCATCCTAACAAACTCGATAAGATACACTAATGCAAAATTCTGGTTCTCTAAGACCAACGCTCTGATACCAACTGAAATGTCCCGTTCTTATTGATTAAAAACGTTCCATATTAATTGATTTCGTTGCGAGGTTTTGACCTCTATATCAAACGTTTTTCAAAGACTGCATTCATTTTTAAAACAAACCATAACCTTTATTTCATAAATAAAGGTTTAAAAAGCTTTACGTAGATTATCAAATAATGATAATCTAAAATATCATGTTTACACACGACCATTACATAATGGTTTACAATACAAATATGTTACAACAAAATAAGTTTCTTGAATGCAGTTTTTACACAATATCATACAAGCATGGACTCCAAATCTCGTCCTTATTTAAGTATGCGACAGCGGAAGCTCTTAATAATCACCTGAGAATAAACATGCTTAAAACGTCAACAAAAATGTTGGTGAGTTATAGGTTTAACCTATATATATCAAATCATAATAATAGACCACAAGATTTCATATTTCAATACACATCCCATACATAGAGATAAAAATCATTCATATGGTGAACACCTGGTAACCGACATTAACAAGATGCATATATAAGAATATCCCCATTATTCCGGGACACCCTTCGGATATGATATAAATTTCGAAGTACTAAAGTATCCGGTACTTTGGATGGGGTTTGTTAGGCCCAATAGATCTATCTTTAAGATTCGCGTCAATTAGGATGTCTGTTCCCTAATTCTTAGATTACCAGACTTAATAAAAAGGGGCATATTCGATTTTGATAATTCAACCATAGAATGTAGTTTCACGTACTTGTGTCTATTTTGTAAATCATTTATAAAACCTGCATGTATTCTCATCCCAAAAATATTAGATTTTAAAAGTGAGACTATAACTCACTTTCACAGATTTTTACTTCGTCGAGAAGTAAGACTTGGCCACTGTTGATTCACGAACCTATAACAATATATACATATATATTAAAGTATGTTCAAAATATATTTACAACACTTTTAATATATTTTGATGTTTTAAGTTTATTAAGTCAGCTGTCCTCGTTAGTAACCTACAACTAGTTGTCCACAGTTAGATGTACAGAAATAAATTGATAAATATTATCTTGAATCAATCCACGACCCAGTGTATACGTATCTCAGTATTGATCACAATTCAAACTATATATATTTTGGAATCAACCTCAACCCTGTATAGCTAACTCCAACATTCACATATAGAGTGTCTATGGTTGTTCCGAAATATATATAGATGTGTCGACATGATAGGTCGAAACATTGTATACGTGTCTATGGTATCTCAAGATTACATAATATACAATACAAGTTGATTAAGTTATGGTTGGAATAGATTTGTTACCAATTTTCACGTAGCTAAAATGAGAAAAATTATCCAATCTTGTTTTACCCATAACTTCTTCATTTTAAATCCGTTTTGAGTGAATCAAATTGCTATGGTTTTATATTGAACTCTATTTTATGAATCTAAACAGAAAAAGTATAGGTTTATAGTTGGAAAAATAAGTTACAAGTCGTTTTTGTAAAGGTAGTCATTTCAGTCGAAAGAACGACGTCTAGATGACCATTTTAGAAAACATACTTCCACTTTGAGTTTAACCATAATTTTTGGATATAGTTTCATGTTCATAATAAAAATCATTTTCTCAGAATAACAACTTCTAAATCAAAGTTTATCATAGTTTTTAATTAACTAACCCAAAACAGCCCGCGGTGTTACTACGACGGCGTAAATCCGGTTTTACGGTGTTTTTCGTGTTTTCAGGTTTTAAATCATTAAGTTAGCATATCATATAGATATAGAAAATGTGTGTAGTTAATTTTAAAAGTCAAGTTAGAAGGATTAACTTTTGTTTGCGAACAAGTTTAGAATTAACTAAACTATGTTCTAGTGATTACGAGTTTAAACCTTCGAATAAGATAGTTTTATATATATGAATCGAATGATGTTATGAACATCATTACTACCTCAAGTTTAGTAGGTAAACCTACTGGAAGTGACAAGAAATGATCTAGCTTCAAAGGATCTTGGATGGCTTGAAAGTTCTTGAAGTAGGATCATGACACAAAAACAAGTTCAAGTAAGATTTTTACTCGAATTAAGATAGTTTATAGTTATAGAAATTGAATCAAAGTTTGAATATGAATATTACCTTGAATAAGAAAGATAACCTACTGTATATAACAAAGGTTTCTTGATCTTAGATGATTACTTGGAATGGATTAGAAAGCTTGGAAGTAAATTAGTAAACTTGAAGGGATTTTTGAAGTGTTCTTGAAGTGTTCTTCCTATGATGATTATAGCTTGATTCTTGAAGTGATTTTTGATGAAGATGATGATTAACTACTAGAAAAATACGTTCATAATAGTGTGTGTGTGTTGAGAGAGAATTAGAAAGAGAATTGGAAGTGAAATGGAGTAAATGATGAGTGGTAATTGGTGAGTGGTGAGTGGGGTTAAAAGGAGTTCTAGTTAGTTGACTAGCTCATGGTAGAAGTTAAAATTGATTAGTCATACATGACATAATCAAGAGTGGAATCCCATGCTAGTTCCTCTTGGTATATACCCATAGTAAGTATGTTTTGAAGCTGTGTATAATACGGGTAAGAATACGACTAGAATTCTTGATGAAAGAAAAGAATGGGAAAGTAACTGTAACCATTTTTGTTAAGTATGAGTGTTTTGATATATGTCTTGAAGTCTTCCAAAAGTATTTTAATACATCTAAATACACTACATGTATATACATTTTAACTGAGTCGTTAAGTCATCGTTAGTCGTTACATGTAAGTGTTGTTTTGAAACCTTTAAGTTAACGATCTCAATTAATGTTGTTAACCCATTGTTTATTATATCTAATGAGATGTTAAATTATTATATTATCATGATATTATGATATATTAATATATCTTAATATGATATATATACATTTAAATGTCGTTACAACTATAATCGTTACATATATGTCTCGTTTCGAAATCCTTAAGTTAGTAGTCTTGTTTATATGTATATACCTCATTGTTAATATACTTATGGAGATACTTACTTATCATAATCTCATGTTAACCATATGTATATCCATATATATATCGTCATGTCGTTTTTACAAGTTTTAACGTTCGTGAATCGCCGGTCAACTTGGGTGGTCATTTGTCTATATGAAACATATTTCAATTAATCAAGTCTTAACAAGTTTGATTGCTTAACATGTTGGAAACATTTAATCATGTAAATATCAATCTCAATTAATATATATAAACATGGAAAAGTTCGGGTCACTACACAAAATATATTTAAAATTTAATATATTACTCTCTATATATATATTATATTAGAGTTAATTACACCGATGGTTCCTGTGATCTTAGTCAAATTACGTCGTTGGTCCTTAACTCTTAAAAATTATATGCTTCGTCCATGTGATTTTAAGTCCAAACGGCGGTGGTCCCTGTAATTTTGGTTAAATTACGTCGCTTGTCCCTAACACTCAAAAATTATATGTTGCATCTCTGTGGTTTTAAGTCCAAACGTCGGTGGTCCTTTTTTTAGAAAGAGTTTAAATAAGGCACAATATATACCCCTCTATCGTCAACTACACTCAAGTTATTATTAATCTGACACTTTTCTCTTTATTTTAGTTATTAACTATATTTGTAATTATAATTATAATAATTAGTATTATTACTTTCTTTATGTTTTATTCTAACATCAATTCATGAACCAAGTGTTTTCAATTTTTATTAAGTTATAATTGTTTATCCTTTTTTCCTTTTTCTTCTAATATCAATTTAGTGTGTGAAATTGTCCTAGAATAATTATTCATTTTGACCTTTAAATTTGTTTCAAAATAACTATTTTATCATCCAAGTGTGCTAACTATTAATTTTTTTCCACTTTTGTTGAGTTACATAATTTATATTTTTAATCGAGTTAAATAATTCACAAATTTAAGTTTTTGCTAATATTAATTATTTTTTTATTTTACTTAAGTAAAGCTATTTATTTATTTATAATTAAACAAATAAGAGTAAAATAAATAAATAAACTAAAAACTGAGTTGATATGACTCGATAAAGAGTGAAGATTATGAATTGACTAGTGAATTAAGGGTAGATGGTTTGGACTTAAAACTACAGGGACCACCTCCGTTTAGATTTAAAATCACAGGGACGCAACATATAATTTTTAAGAGTTAGGACTAGCGGCGTAAATTAACCAAGACCACAGAGACCACCGCTGTTTGGACTTAAAACCACAGAGACGAAGCATATAATTTTTAAGAGTTAGGGACCAGTGACGTAGTTTGACCAAGATCATAAGGACCATCGGTGTAATTAACTCATTATATTATATATTATATAATACTCTCTTCATTTCATATTAATAGTCTACAGACAAAAAACACACAGTTTAAGAAAATGTCATAAAAGTATTATACTTTCTGTTTACTTTTCAGTTGTATCCTTACTTTTTATTTCTCTTTTAATCCTGTCTACATACATTAAGGACATAATAGAACTTTACTTCATTATATATATATATATATATATATATATATATATATATATATATATACCAAAATGAAATACTGAAATATTAATATGGAGGGGAGTATATATTATACATGTAAAATAGTAGTCACAAAAATCCGTAATCACTTGGAATAATTTCAAATAAAAGACGTTGTTTTATATTCAAAAATAAAAACATATTCTCTTATATTTAAACATGTTATGTTATTGATTTAAATAAAGAACTTTTAATTTTTTTAGGTACTTCTTGACATTTTTTAAAAATTATTTAATAGATGTTTTTTTACCGAAAATAAATATCGATAATATGATAATGATCTCACAACAATGTTGAACCACATGATTTACAAAATACATTAATTTTTGCCCAATAAAGCGCACTAACCCTTATCATATACTGCTACTTATTATTAGCACATAACGAACATCAATACTTACAAGGTCAACCGCTTTTCCACCGCAACGAAGCGCGGTTGACTAGCACATAACGAACATCAATACTTACAAGATCAACCACTCTTCCACCGCAGCGAAGCGCGGTTGACCACAAGCTTGTTATTATCATTATCCATTATCCATTATAATAATAACAAACAAATATATAGAAATTGAAATATAACTAAAAAAAACTCCGCGTTCAAATCTTGAGGTGTTCAGGGAAGGTTTAGGAAACGGTCACGGATACTTCCGGGATATGCCGGGTAATAATTGCTCTCACGGGTAAAGGAAAACTTGATAACTAATCATCAAAATGATCATATAAGACAGTTTGGCCGAGTGGTCTAAGGCGCCAGATTTAGGCTCTGGTCCGAAAGGGCATGGGTTCAAATCCCACAGCTGTCATTTTTTTTTTGTAGTCACAAAAGTCAAGGATCAAACCTATTATCTAAAACAGAAGCCAAAATAATAACCTAATAATGCCCAAGTATTCATATGAGGCTAACTGCCTACTTTTGAAAATGAAAACCATCTTTTTGAAAAATGATTTGTGGTGTAGTTACAAAAGATTAATAACAAGTAAATAATAAATAATGGCCTTGAAGGCTTTTGAAACTTAACAGCTGCTAAGAATCAAACAAGAGTTGAACAAAACAAAATGCACACACTTTGAATTGAGACTACTTCTCTAATTGGATCAATCTTAAATCCCCTTTGTACTCATATAAATCTTCTACAAATACCTTAAATTCTCTAAACAGAATGATAGTATGATACCAACATATTTTGAGACAAACAAAATCAAACATTTGTGGACAGATTTGAATGAACCACCTTGTTTTTGTGTCTACCCATAATCCAAAACAGACTCCTTTTTGCAAAAGATTGTTGATTTGCAGCTACTGCTAGCTGTGTATCAACATTGTGACAAATGTTGGAAGCTTCGACGAGCCCAACACACCACTATAGAGGATCTAGACTATACTAGACTCACTACACCAACACTTTGACGTTGGTTAGCCTTTAATTTTATAAATCCTTAGTGCACAATGTACTTAGGCGACAGTGTCGACCATATATCTTTAGGCGGTATAACCGACCATGTATTACTTAGGCGGCAGAGCCGACCATATAATAAGAACAACAAAAGTGCACTAAGAACTTAAACACAAACTAAGGCTTGATCGGGAAACTTAACAAAAACACTTATATTAAATTACAATTACAATATTACTTACAAGCTTTATCTTCTCTACTTTCGCTAACTCACACTCTTCTTCTCTTCTTCACAACTCACTTCTTATTTCACTCTCACAACTTTACACAACACAAATGAAATCTCCTCCAATATTTATACTAATCCATGGAACATTCTAGAACCTAGATATTTCCATGGATATATAAATATCTAGATATTTCTACAACCCACAAATATCTAGATTTTTCTTTTACATTTCAATTTCTAGATTTTTCTCTCATATTCTAATATCTAGATATTTTCTTATACATATTAATATCTAGATATTTTACCCATATACATTTACTAAATCCATATTATTCTAAATTTGCATTGTATTTTAACACTCCCCCTCAATGCAAATTTTCTTCCAACGATGTCTTGCAGACCATTCCAAGTGCTTCTCTGAATTTTGTAAACTTCAGTTTACTTAGGCTCTTGGTGAATATATCTGCTACCTGTTCATCTGTCTTTGTTGGCACCATCTTGATCTCCCCTTCAAGGACCTTCTCGCGAACATAGTGATAGTGTACTTCTATATGTTTTGTTCTTGCGTGAAAGACTGGATTCTCTGCTAGACGTATAGCTGATAGGTTATCGCAGAAAAGCTCTACTTGATAGTCTGTTGATTGATGAAGATCTTCCATTAGTTGTTTCAACCATGTAATTTCTTGTGTTGCTGACGATGCCGATCGATATTCTGCTTCAGTGCTTGACAAGGATACTGTTGGTTGTCTCTTGCTGCACCATGATATTACTCCTGATCCAAGACTAAACATGTATCCAGTTGTTGACCGTCGTGTATCATAGTCTCCAGCGTAATCGGCGTCATAATATCCAGTCACGTGACATTCTTTTGTTTTCTTGTACAAAATGCCAAAGTTAATAGTGCCTTTAACATACCTTAAGATGCGTCGTACAACATCAAGGTGAGGCTTCTTCGGATTGCTCATGTATCGACTAACCACTCCAACTGCATAAGATATGTCTGGCCGGCTTAGTGTGAGATAAATAAGACTTCCGACCATCTTTCGATACATGGTAACATCTTGAAGACTTTTTCCTTCATCTGCTCGTAGTTTTGTATTCGGATCCATCGGAGTTGAGATAGGTTTGCAATTAAGCATTCCGTACTTTTGTAAAAGATCTCGCGCATATTTCTGTTGTCCCAGAAATAATCCTTCTCTTTTCTGCTCTATTTCGAGTCCAAGAAAATGTTTGAGTTCTCCAAGCTCCTTCATATGAAATCTGATAGACAGATTCTCTCTTGTTCTTTGAATCTCCTCATAGTGATCTCCCGTGATGATTAAGTCATCCACATATACTAGCACTATGGCTAGTTTTCCTTGATCTTGTTTCACAAATAAACTAGAATCTGAAGGAGCAACTGTGAAACCACTTTTTACTAAAAACTCGCCAATCTTCCCGTACCAAGCTCTTGGAGCCTGCTTCAAGCCGTATAGTGCTTTCTTTAATTTGCAGACATGGTCAGGATGGAACTTGTTCTCAAAGCCTCTTGGTTGCTCCATATAAATGTCTTTGTCAAGTTCTCCATGTAAGAAAGCGTTCTTGACATCCATCTGCCACAACTTCCAAGATTTGATAGCGGCTAAAGCTAGTAGAGCTCGAATTGTTGTGATCTTCGCCACTGGACTAAACGTTTCTTCATAATCCAGCCCATATTGTTGAGAAAAACCTCTAGCAACAAGTCGAGCTTTATACCTTTCAATGGAGCCATCTGATCGAGTCTTCACCTTGTAAACCCATTTACAAGATATTGGTTTTACATCTTTTGGCTTTGGAACTAAACTCCATGTCTGGTTTTCTTTTAGTGCATTAATTTCTTCTTCCATCGCTTTCTTCCATTCTTGACTTTGTGCTGCTTCTTCATAAGTGGAAGGCTCAATAGGTATTGATTCATCCACATGAGCAGCATTGGCATACCTCGGATTAGGTTGCCTCGGCCTTGTTGATCTCCGTAATTCTTGCACATGCTCCTCGGCATCCATTTGGCTTGGACGAACCTCTTCGGATGTAGATTGATGTACCCCAGTTTTCCATGGACTCGTTTCCTTAGAGTACGATCCATCTCCTTCTTTAATTGGATCCGATATCTGCTCTTTAGGTTCTTCTTTTTCTTCTGGACCTTCTTCTAATCCATGAGATTCTGGAAGCTCTATCTTTTGAGGTGACCACCATGAAGACGCTTCATCAAATACCACATTTCTTGAAGTATGGCACTTTCCGGTATTTGGATCACAACATCTCCATCCTTTTCTTGATTCATCATAACCGACAAAAATGCACCGAATTGCCTTCTTATCAAATTTGCTTCGTAGATGATCTGGTACGAAGACATAACATACACATCCAAAAACCTTGAGATGGTTGACGGTTGGCTTGATCTTCCATAATTTTTCATAAGGTGAAATATACCCCAACTTTGTTTGTGGGAGTCTGTTAATCACGTACGATGCCGTCCTCATACATTCGGCCCAAAATCTGCCTGGTACATTCTTACCATGAAGCATACTTCGACAAGTTTCGGCAAGGTGACGATTCTTGCGTTCAGCCACTCCATTCTGTTGTGGAGTATTGGGGCAAGTTAATTGCCTTCTGATCTTGTGCTTCTCAAGATATATATTGAACTCGGTTGATAAATATTCTCTTCCATTATCTGTGCGTAAGCACCGGATCTTAGTATTGAGCTCACTTTCTACCTTGTTCTTGAACTCTTTAAACTTTAGAAAAGTCTCCGACTTCTCCTTCATGAAGTAAACCCACACATACCTTGAGAAGTCATCAATGAATGTCACCATATACTTCATGCCTCCAAGTGATGTTTGTTTTACTGGGCCAAAGACGTCTGAGTGTATGAGCTCTAGTGGTGTCTTGGACTGATGTTGTGACTCCTTGAATGGCAATTGGTGAGCTTTGCCAAATTGACATCCAGCACATATTGTATCTATTCGGATATCAATTCGAGGAAGCCCATTTACTACGTGTTTCACCATCATCTCCTTTAACTTGTTGTAGCCCACATGCCAAAGACGTTCATGCCAAAGATCAGCCGTCTCATTTTTTCGAGTCTTATCCACATATGCTGTTTCAGCAGATAGTACATAGACCGACTCTATTCTTCTTCCTTGCATAATTGGATTGCCAACCACCTTCACTCTCTTGAATACGGACACATCTTCTGGTCCAAAGAGCACATAGTTCCCTTCTGCTGTTAATTGTGGTACTGACAGTAAATTCTTCTTTAGGCCAGGGACAAGATACACCTTCTCGAGTTGGAGCTTATGAGAGTCGCCTTCACTTGGAATTATTGTCTTTCCAATGTGAGAAATAGACAACCTTGAATTGTTGGCTGTCAACACGACTCTCTTTCCTTTGTAATCCTCCATTTCTTGCAGCTTCGTCCCATCATTGGTCATATGATTTGAGCACCCAGAATCAATGATCCAATCATCTTTGTAGTTTATTTTTGACTTTAAAGTTGTTGTAAGAGCTTGATCATCTATGTCAGCTTCAACAGAGAGTTCAGCTTCTGCATCCCAAGTTTTCTCATTAATGGATGCTTCGAATGTGACCTCTTTCTTCTCATCTCTTGCGGTGGCCACATTTCCTTCAAAAGTTCGCCTTTTGGGGAATTTACAATCTCGAGCAAAATGACCCTTCTTGCCACAATTGAAGCATTCACCATTCTTTCTCTTATCATTTTCTCTATGTTGTTGGCGATGATCTCTTCCTCCTTGTTGAGCTCCCCGAGCTCCCCCTGAAGCGTTGCCTTTTGACTTTGGGTGGCTCTTCCATCCATATGTCTGACTTTCTTTAATCGCCTCTTGTCTTCGAGATGTTGCTTTCTTCTTATTGGTGAAAAGTGCATCTTCTCCGTCTTTTATGGTTACTTCATTCATCTGCTTGACTAATGCCTCTTGATTAGCCAATAGATTCTCCAGCTCTATTAATGATGGTTGAGTAGACCATCCTCTCACAGCGGCTATAAATCCATTATACTCGGATCTTAAGCCGTGGATGATAATTCTCTTCATCCTTGCATCACTCACTTTCTCTTCAGGAGCAAGTTGAGATATCTCACGACAAATAGATTTCACCTTGGTGAAATACTGAGAAATAGACAGACTTCCTTGTGAGATACCCGCGAGCTCATTTTCCAAGAGCTGGAGGCGTGCTTCATTCTTCTTTGAAAACAATTTTTCAAAAGTTTCCCAAGCTGCCTTTGGTGTTTTCTCGTCACGGATGTGCTCCAATAGATCCTTCTCGATTGTAGTCTTCAATAGAAATAAAGCCTTCCCGGCCTTGATGTTCCATTTTCTCAAGGCTTCGGCATTTTCTTTCGGTGGAGGCGTTGTGTCACTGCCAGCAACTATTTCCCATAAATCCTGTCCTTGTAGGTAGGATTCTATGCAAGTCCGCCAATAACCATAGTTGTGGTTATTGAGACTCTTGATTCCACTGCTCGTACTTGCAAGATCTGCCATCATGACGTCCAACGTCCAATAAGCTTGGTCCCTGACCGATGAGCTTTCACAGTTCCTAACTGTGCTCCGACAGAATCTTCCTTAGAGCCTTGGTGAAAACAAGCCGATGTAAACGTCCAACGTTTACCGATTTCCTCCACTAGAAATGGTCCCGAACGACCCGCTCTGATACCAATTGTTGGAAGCTTCGACGAGCCCAACACACCACTATAGAGGATCTAGACTATACTAGACTCACTACACCAACACTTTGACGTTGGTTAGCCTTTAATTTTATAAATCCTTAGTGCACAATGTACTTAGGCGACAGTGTCGACCATATATCTTTAGGCGGTATAACCGACCATGTATTACTTAGGCGGCAGAGCCGACCATATAATAAGAACAACAAAAGTGCACTAAGAACTTAAACACAAACTAAGGCTTGATCGGGAAACTTAACAAAAACACTTATATTAAATTACAATTACAATATTACTTGCAAGCTTTATCTTTTCTACTTTCGCTAACTCACACTCTTCTTCTCTTCTTCACAACTCACTTCTTATTTCACTCTCACAACTTCACACAACACAAATGAAATCTCCTCCCATATTTATACTACTCCATGGAACATTCTAGAACCTAGATATTTCCATGGATATATAAATATCTAGATATTTCTACAACCTACAAATATCTAGATTTTTCTTTTACATTTCAATTTCTAGATTTTTCTCTCATATTCTAATATCTAGATATTTTCTTATACATATTAATATCTAGATATTTTACCCATATACATTTACTAAATCCATATTATTCTAAATTTGCATTGTATTTTAACAACAAATCTGTATTTCTTGATCATCGCATCCCACCTCATATGACTTGGATTCATCTGGGTTTACATTCTGGCGAAGTAAAAACTGTAAGGATTCATATGAGGCTAACTGCCTACTTTTGAAAATTAAAACCATCTTTTTGAAAAATGATTTGTGGTTATTATGTCAAAAGAGAAATACTATACTACGTAGTTACAAAAGATTAATAACAAGTAAATAATAAATAATGGCCTTGAAGGCTTTTGAACTTAACAGCTGCTAAGAATCAAACAAGAGTTGAACAAAACAAAATGCACACACTTTGAATTGAGATTACTTCTCTAATTGGATCAATCTTTAATCCCCTTTGTACTCATATAAATCTTCAACAAATACCTTAAATTCTCTAAACAGAATGATAGTATGATACCAACATATTTTGAGGCAAACAAAATCAAACATTTGTGGACAGATTTGAATGAACCACCTTGTTTTTGTGTCCACCCATAATCCAAGACAGACTCTTTTTTGCAAAAGTTTGTTGATTTGCAGCTACTGCAAGTTGTGTATCAACATTGTGACAAATCTGTATTTCTTGATCATCACATCCCACCTCATATGACTTGGATTCATCTGGGTTTACATTCTGGCGAAGTAAAAACTGTAAGGAGAACATCCCCGTGGTCGATGGCGGCTCAACGGCGGCTGCCGCCACTGTTGGATTAGGCTTTTCTTTCTTCCCTCTAAGCCAAATCTTGGACACCGAAAAACTCTCCCTCCTCAAACTGCGGCCAACGTTTGTTAAAGCTTCAATACCTTTAAAAGATCGTCTAGAATCGCCACCACATTCCGACATCGCAAGCCTATGACCAGGTGTAATTGGGATGTTTGACTTTTTATAAGATTGTTTCTTGATTTGAGTCCTAATTGGTACTTGTAAAGATGAATTATCATCCATCACATACTCAAATGAACCCATTGAAAAACACCTCCTACCATCAATTTTATTCTTTTCATCAACATTTTCACAAGTATTACCACCATCCACATTTTTAAACTTCCCAAGTTTAATCGTGACTACTTTTTCTTTATTTTCCCCTTCCTTAACCTCGTTTTGGCCCGAATTCGGATTACTAAATTCGGACTCCTCATCAATACTAATATGAGAATTCGCCCTTTGCATAATGGGCTCATTCACAATCTCTGTAGAGCTCTCATCAGATTCAAGAACAAGCACAAATGGTGAACAACAAGTGTTTGGGGAGTAATCAAAAAGCAAATTATTTCTACAAAGAGGGCAAGTAGAATGAGACAAAAGCCACGTGTCAATACAATTCATATGAAAAGCATGACTACATTTAGGCAATAACCTAAGACTATCATCACTTTCAAATTCACATAAACAAACAGCACAATCAAAGGGGTTTTTAGCACCAATTATTGGTTTGTAAGTGAAAATAGGAAGTGAGTCAATAAAAGATTGGTCAACACCAGAATCATGAAGGGTGAATAGTTGTTGTAATTGACCTTGAAGGGCAGACACATTATCAAATTCATCAGGGTCTCTATTAGATGGTCTTACAAGAAATCTAATAAGAAGATGAAGTAATCCAGCAATGAAGAAAATAATGGCAAGAATTATGATGATTAACAAAACACTTGGACTCACATTGTTGTTAAAATTTGAGCTGGTGGCTTGAAACGGCCGCGGAAGTGGTGGTGGTGGTGGTGGCTGATTGAAAAAATAAGTATTTTCAAATGGGGAAAAGAGGATTTTTCTGTCCATGTTTATATGATAAAAGACAAAAAGATTGAAATTTTATGGTTAAATCGCATGAAATGAAGGAGACCCATGTTATAAAATAATGTAAATTGAAGAACCCATGAACGGATTTTGAAGATTTTAGTAGAGTACTTGGATGGGTACTCTGCAAGTCAAAGTGTTTGAGAATGATGAAAGTGACAGTCTGGATTGAACAGATTGTGCATTTTATTTTCTTGAAAATAGTACTCCCGTATTCATGAGTGTATGAGTAAGCAATGATCAATGAAAAACAATTCAACATGGCTGGTCAATCTTCATAATATTAGTAGTAGGTTTATGATTTTAATGCAAATTATGTAGTACCTTATGATATAATTTTATAATTTAATAGAAAAAACAGCACATTAAATGTAATAATTATAGAGTTAGGTTAATTCAATTAAATATTTTGTGTAATTGATTTGGTCCAATGCCGTTTATTTAAACAAAACAAAGATAAACAAAGTAAGAAAATATAAAAATATTAAAGTTTTTAGAGTAGTTGATATGACAAACAATAAATTCATATTTGGTTGAACATCACATATTAGCCTGTAATAGGCTGTTTTCAACAAAAAGAACAATAACTTTCATACGGAGTAATCTATTGATATTAACTAGTAGTGGAGCGCTCGCTTCACGCCGGGCTCCGTTTTGAATGTGAGTTAAAAAAAGAAGTCTTGATCTATTTTGTAAAAAAAAAAAAAAAAAAAAAAATTCAACATCTAACATTGAAGGGTTGTTCCTTTTGTGAAAGTTGCTTCTTTTAGCGTTAATATTAGTTGATCTATTTTGTAAAAAATAATATTTTTCGACATCTTTTGGTAGCATTGAAGGGTTTTTCCTTTTAAGAAAGTTGCTTCTTTTATCGTTGAAAAAAAAAATAGCACAGTAGTGGCCTATGTGGGTCCTACTGTTTGAGCGCAGTGTACAAGTCGGTAAAGCGTGGTGGGTGTTATTATTCAGTATTTTTAGTGTTAGTGATGGGATAAATAATAATTTAGAATATAGGTATAAAGTGGGGGGTTCGATTTGTATTTTAATAAAAGTTAGGGAGTTTGGTTTGTGAAAGTGAAAAACTAAATAGTACTATTCATATAGGTATAAAGTGGGGGTTCGATTTGTATTTTAGTAAAAGTTAGGGGGTTTGGTTTGTGAAAAGTGAAAAACTAAATAGTACTATTCATAACAAATAAGACAAATTTTGTCTATTAGTTATATTGGTAATAATTCCTCTTATGTTTAGGGATGTAAATGAGCTAAGCTACTCATGAGTTATTCGAGCTCGACTCGATAAAAGCTCAATCCGAGCCGATCATAAACGAGTTCAAGTTCGAGCTTGAACTAGAACTTGAACTTGAACTTATTTTAAAGATCGTTTAATAAACGATCTCGAGCTTCATATCTCGAGCACGAACAAGCTCGCGAGCCTAAACGAACTTTTCAATTATATATACAAAATTATTTTTTAATTTTTTTTATATAAAGTTATATAATAATTACTATCGTATCAATAATATTTAAAATAATTATAGTGCATCTTATTATATGTGGATAAAATTTCTAAAAAAAATAATATGATAATAAAATTAAGAAAAATAAGATTATGTAATTAACGAGTCGAGCTCGAGCCGGGCTCGAGTTTGTAAAATATCAAACGAGTCAAGCTCGAGCTTTAATTTTTAGGCTCGAACCGAGCCGAGCTCGTGCTCTATAAAATCTGAACGAGCCGAGCTCAAACCTTAACGAGCTCGGGCTCCGCTCGGCTCATTTACAGTAAGGCTCGCTTGGTTTTCTCGTTCCGCTTTCTGTTTAGTCGAATTGACCATATCTGCTTTATTCATCTGCATCGGCGACCTTTTTCGCTGTTGGTTATTCTCTTGATTGCGCACGTGCAACGAACACTATGTGTTCTGTGTGCGATTTGGTTTTGCGTGTGTTTTTTTGTTGGTTTTGCCGAAATTTTAGCTGGTGGTCGAGTGTTCTTTTTTGTTTTTGTCTTTATCTTGTTTTTCAAAAATAGCGGCTTTACCTTTTATAACTAGTTTTTTTTTTCTTTCTTCAGCGTGGCTCCTAATCTTTCAACCACTTCTATTTTGATTATTGCCTGAATTTGGCGGGAGTTTAAGTCAGTGTCGGTTCTAAAAGTCGGTAACGATTTGTAACGTTTGTTCGTTCCTCGCTATTTATGGTTCTTTGGTTTTGGTTTTGCACGTTCCATCTTGCTTGTCACTGGTTCCTTATGGGCAATACCGACGTTGTTGCCGATATAGCTGATCGAGCTAGGTTTCCAGGGGGAAGTGTGTCAGTAATTTTTTTTATTTAATATATGTGAGAATTCGTCTAGTTGAAGCTTCTAGGTGGTCCATTTTGATGGTGGGTGTATAGGTTATTTGGATTTCTTTTAAGTTTTTTGGTAGCCGTCTCGTGAAATGTGTTCTCGTCGTGCGATTATAGTTGCTTCTTGGACTAGCTGGGGTGTGTTTGTTTGACTGAGATTTTTTGGGCGGTCTCGCGTTGCGGGACTCGGTTTGGTGTTGGATGTCTTTGTTTTGATGATGGTCGTTACTTGCAAATTGATTTAGAGTTTTGTTTGTTTGTTGTGCGACATGTATGTTTGTGATCAATTGGTCGAGTTTGTGTCGCGCAAAGTAACATTCATCAAACCGTAAAAAGTAGAAGGTTTTTCTTGTTCGGACTAACTGGGAAAACGAGTAATTCGACTTCATACTCTGATGTACGCAGTCCAGCAGGATTACTCCCTGATTGTTTCAAACGGAATTTATCGGACCGAGATGTAGGTTTCGCGTTATCCGTCACATTTGTAATTTAATAAATATCAGATCTTTATATGTGGATAGGTATTGATCCTTGAACGAACTTATACGTATTGGATAGTGTTACAAACACTAGACACACGTTATTCAAAACAAGAAAATTACTAACAACCAATCTTTAAAATATTGCTAGTAATGATCTGAATACAGTAAAATTCGTATTTTTACATTCAAATTACATTATTCAAACACCCCAATTAATACGATGCAGAAACATAATGTTGCATTTAATCAGTGGATGATGCTGTTTTCTAGTTGACTTTCAAATCTGATCTACCCAAATACGGAGTACAAAATACTCGCACATCAATGCACATTTAATACAAGCTTATATAATATAATAATTATAATTATTTTTGTAAATACAATTAAGAGAATATTAAACGTAGCCTAAGGGCTATGTTTAAGCATAATATATTTAAATTTAAAACTTTGTTGAATTAATTGCAAAAGATAAATATTTATTTTATAATATCAACTTTTCTTATATAATTTTGTTATTAATGTTATTCATTAACCCTTACAACTAAGTTTATCATTTTCCATTATAGTTATAATTTATTTTTAGTTTATAATTGTAATTATGATGATCGATATACTGATAATGATACAACCACTAAATACAACACTCGTACTAAGTATACGCAATAGCATACATTTTCGTACGATTTATACATTCTCACGAGCTCTCTCTTTTCTTAAAGCTTTCATGTATGTTCCATGATTATTAAACCGGACTACCCGCTTTACTCTGGTAACTTGGTCGGAAGTTTCTCTTATAGTCCTCTCGTAGGGGGTCAATTGAAAAGCCAAAATGATATGTTTAAGACTTCAAAAAGCAGCACTGCCAGTATCTGCCGCAGCATAGTCACAACCAGTTGTGGCCCAGTAGTTGCTACAGAATCTCTTCGCTATCATACAAGGAAACAAGGTTAAGAAGTTTTTTTGGAGACGGCTCATGCGACTAGAAAAGTTCGTGCCACATATTGCATATCACCCTCTCCCGGTCGCACACGTTATTCCGCTCACTCTTGGAGTTTACAAGAGTTTATGAGGGGACTGAAATGTCCCGTTCATATTGATTATAAACGTTCCATATTAATTGATTTCGTTGCGAGGTTTTGACCTCTATATGAGACGTTTTTCAAAGACTGCATTCATTTTTAAAACAACCATAACCTTTATTTTATCAATAAAGGTTTTAAAAACATTACGTAGATTATCAAATAATGATAATCTAAAATATACTGTTTACACACGACCATTACATAATGATTTACAATAGAAATATATTACATCGACATATGTTTCTTGAATGCAGTTTTTACACAATATCATACAAACATGGACTCCAAATCTTGTCCTTATTTTAGTATGCAACAGCGGAAGCTCTTAGTATTCACCTGAGAATAAACATGCTTTAAACGTCAACAAAAATGTTGGTGAGTTATAGGTTTAACCTATATATATCAAATCATAACAATAGACCACAAGATTTCATATTTCAATACACATCCCATACATAGAGATAAAAATCATTCATATGGTGAACACCTGGTAACCGACATTAACAAGATGCATATATAAGAATATCTCCATCATTCCGGGACACCCTTCGGATATGATATAAATTTCTAAGTACTAAAGCATCCGGTACTTTGGATGGGGTTTGTTAGGCCCAATAGATCTATCTTTAGGATTTGCGTCAATTAGGGTGTTTGTTCCCTAATTCTTAGATTACCAGACTTAATAAAAAGGGGCATATTCGATTTCGATAATTCAACCATAGAATGTAGTTTCACGTACTTGTGTCTATTTTGCAAGTCATTTATAAAACCTGCATGTATTCTCATCCCAAAAATATTAGATTTTAAAAGTGGGACTATAACTCACTTTCACAGATATTTCCTTCCTCGAAAATAAGACTTGACCACGGATCAATTCACGAACCTATACAAATATGTACATATATATCAAAGTATGATCAAAATATAATTGCAACCATTTTTATTATGTTTTAAAGATTTGAGTGTATTAAGTCAGCTGTCCTCGTTAGTAACCTACAACTAGTTGTCCACAGTTAGATGTACAGAAATAAATCGATATATATTATCTTGAATCAATCCACGACCCAGTGTATACACGTCTCAGGCTAGATCACAATTCAAAGTATATATATTTTTGGAATCAACCTCAACCCTGTATAGCTAACTCCAACATTACTGCATATAGAGTGTCTATGGTTGTTCCAAATAATATATATACATGGGTCGATATGATATGTCAAAACATTTGCATACGTGTCTATGGTATCCCAAGATTACATAATATATTAGAATACATGTATAATACAATATAAGTTAGCTAGGATATGATTTGTATAGATTTGTTAAACATTTCCCGTAGCTAAAAAGATCAAAAATATCCAATCTTGTTTTACCCATAACTTCTTCATTTTAAATCCGTTTTGAGTGAATCAAATTGCTATGGTTTAATATTGAACTCTAATTTAAGAATCCAAACAGAAAAAGTATAGGTTTATAGTCAAAAATTTAAGTTACATGTCAATTACTAAAGAGGTAGTCATTTTCGTCGAAAGAACGACATCTTGATGACCATTTTGAAAAACATACTTTCACTTTGAGTTTAACCAAGATTTTTTGATATAGTTTCATTTTCATATGAAAAATCATTTTCCCAGAAGAACAACTTTTAAATCAAAGTTAATTATAGTTTTTAATTATCCAAACCAAAACAGCCCCCGGTTTCACTACGACGGCGTATATCCGATTTTATGGTGTTCATCGTGTTTCCAGGTTTTAAATCATTAAGTTAGCATATCATATAGATATAGAACATGTGTTTAGTTGATTTTAAAAGTCAAGTTAGAAGGATTAACTTTTGTTTGCGAACAATTTTAGAATTAACTAAACTATGTTCTAGTGATTACAAGTTTAAACCTTCGAATAAGATAGATTTATATGTATGAATCAAATGATGTTATGAACATCATTACTACCTCAAGTTTTCTGGATAAAACTACTGGAAATGAGAAAAATGGATCTAGCTTCAAAGGATCCTTGGATGGCTTGAAAGTTCTTGTAGCAGAATCATGACACGAAAGCAGTTCAAGTAAGATTTTCACTCGAAATAAGATTGTTATAGTTGTAGAAATTCAATCAAAGTTTGAATATGAATATTACCTTGAATTAGAAAGATAACCTATTGTAAATAACAAAGGTTCATTGATCTTAGATGATTACTTGGAATGGATTAGAAAGCTTGGAAGTAGACTTGCAAACTTGGAAGTATTCTTGATTTTTATGAAACTATACTTATGGAATTTATGAAGAACACTTAGAACTTGAAGATGGAACTTGAGAGAGATCAATTAGATGAAGAAAGGTGTTTTTGGTCATTTGTATATGGATTAGATATAAAGGATATGTAATTTTGTTTTCATGTAAATAAGTCATGAATGATTACTAATATTTTTGTAATTTTATGAAATATTTCATGCTAGTTTCCAAATGATGGTTCCCACATGTGTTAGGTGACTCACATGGGCTGCTAAGAGCTGATCATTGGAGTGTATATACCAATAGTACATACATCTAAAAGCTGTGTATTGTACGAGTACGAATACGGGTGCATAAGAGTAGAATTGTTCATGAAACTGAACGAGGATATAATTGTAAGCATTTTTGTTAAGTAGAAGTAATTTGATATTTGTCTTGAAGTCTTTCAAAAGTGTAAGAATACATATCAAAACACAACATGTATATACATTCTAGTGGAGTCGTTAAGTCTTCGTTAGTCGTTACATGTAAGTGTTGTTTTGAAACCTTTAAGTTAACGATCTCAATTAATGTTGTTAACCCAATGTTTATTATATCAAATGAGATGTTAAATTATTATATTATCATGATATTATGATGTATGAATGTCTCTTAATATGATATATACATTAAAATATCGTTACAACGATAATCGTTACATATAAGTCTCGTTTCGTAATTCTTGAGTTAGTAGTCTTGTTTTTACATATGTAGTTCATTGTTAACACACTTAATGATATATTTAAATATCATTTTATCATGTTAAATATAGTGTATCAATATCTTAATATGATACATATATATTTAGTAGACGTTATCATAAAGATAATCGTTATATATATCATTTCGAGTTTCTTAACTTAGTAATCTCATTTCTTATGTATATCACACATTGTTAATATACTTAGTGAGATACTTACTCATCATAATCTCATGTCAACCACATATATATATATATATATATATATATATATATATATATATATATATATATATATATATATATATATATATATATATATATATATATATATATATATATATGTCTATATATACCACAACATGTAGTTTTTACAATTTTGTAACGTTCGTGAATCGTTGGTCAACTTGGGTGATCAATTGTCTATATGAAACTTATTTCATTTAATCAAGTCTTAACAAGTTTGATTGCTTAACACGTTGGAAACATTTAGTCATGTAAATATCAATCTCAATTAATATATATAAACATGGAAAAGTTCGGGTCACTACAGTACCTACCCGTTAAATAAATTTCGTCCCGAAATTTTAAGCTGTTGAAGGTGTTGACGAATCTTCTGGAAATAGATGCGGGTATTTCTTCTTCATCTGATCTTCACACTCCCAGTTGAACTCGGGTCCTCTACGAGCATTCCATTGAACCTTAATAATCGGTATCTTGTTTTGCTTAAGTCTCTTAACCTCACGATCCATTATTTCGACGGGTTCTTCAATGAATTGAAGTTTTTCATTGATTTGGTTTTCGTCCAACGGAATAGTGAGATTTTCTTTAGCAAAATATTTCTTCAAATTCGAGACGTATAAAGTGTTATGTACAGCCACGAGTTGTTGAGGTAGCTCCAGTTGGTAAGCTACTGGTCCGACACGATCTATAATCTTGAATGGTCCAATGTACCTTGGATTTAGTTTTCCCCGTTTACCAAATCGAACAACGCCTTTCCAAGGTGAAACCTTAAGCATGACCATTTCTCCAATTTCAAACTCTATATCTTTTCTTTTACTGTCTGCGTAGCTCTTTTGTCGACTCTGGGCGGTTTTCAATCGTTGTTGAATTTGGATGATTTTCTCGGTAGTTTCTTGTATTATCTTCGGACCCGTAATCTGTCTATCCCCCACTTCATTCCAACAAATCGAAGACCTGCACTTTCTACCATAAAGTGCCTCAAACGGCGCCATCTCAATACTAGAATGATAACTGTTGTTGTAGAAAAATTCTGCTAACGGTAGGTGTAGATCCCAACTGTTTCCGAAATCAATAACACATGCTCGTAGCATGTCTTCAAGCGTTTGTATCGTCCTTTTGCTCTGCCCATCAGTTTGTGGATGATAGGCAGTACTCATGTCTAGACGAGTCCCCAATGCTTGTTGCAACGTCTGCCAGAACCTTGAAACAAATCTACCATCCCTATCAGAGATAATAGAGACGGGTATTCCATGTCTGGAGACAACCTCCTTCAAATACAATCGCGCCAACTTCTCCATTTTGTCATCTTCTCTCATTGGCAGGAAGTGTGCTGACTTGGTGAGATGATCAACTATTAACCAAATAGTATCATAACCACTTACAGTCCTTGGCAATTTAGTAATGAAATCCATGGTAATGTTTTCCCATTTCCATTCTTGGATTTCAGGTTGTTGCAGTAGACCTGATGGTTTCTGATGTTCAGCTTTGACCTTAGAACACATCAAACATTCTCCTACATATTTAGCATTATCGGCTTTCATACCCGACCACCAAAAGTGTTTCTTGAGATCTTTATACATCTTCCCCGCTCTGGGATGTATTGAATATCTGGTTTTATGTGCTTCTTTAAGTACCATTTCTCTCACATCTCCAAATCTTGGTACCCAAATTCTATCAGCCCTATATCGGGTTCCATCTTCCCGAATATTAAGATGTTTATCTGATCCTTTGGGTATCTCATTCTTCAACTTTCCTTCTTTTACAACCCCCTGTTGCGCCTCCTTTATTTGAGTAGTAAGGTTAGTACGAATAATTATATTCATAGCTTTTACCCGTATAGGTTCTCTGTCCTTTCTACTCAAAGCGTCGGCTACCACATTCGCCTTCCCCGGGTGGTATCGAATCTCAAAATCATAATCATTCAACAGTTCAATCCACCTGCGTTGTCTCATATTCAGTTGCTTCTGATTAAATATATGTTGGAGACTTTTGTGGTCGGTATATATAATACTTTTGACCCCATATAAATAATGCCTCCAAGTCTTTAATGCAAAAACAACAGCACCCAATTCCAAATCGTGAGTTGTATAATTTTGCTCGTGAATCTTCAATTATCTAGACGCATAAGCAATCACCTTCGTTCGTTGCATTAATACACAACCGAGACCTTGCTTTGATGCGTCACAATAAATCACAAAATCATCATTCCCTTCAGGCAATGACAATATAGGTGCCGTAGTTAGAATTTTCTTCAATAACTGAAACGCCTTCTCTTATTCATCCTTCCATTCAAATTTCTTCCCTTTATGAGTTAATGCAGTCAAGGGTTTTGCTATTTTGGAGAAATCTTGGATGAATCTTCTGTAATAACCAGCCAATCCTAAAAATTGACGTATATGCTTCGGAGTTTTTGGGGTTTCCCACTTTTCAACGGTTTCGATCTTTGTCGGGTCCACCTGGATACCTTCTTTGTTCACTATGTGACCGAGGAATTGAACTTCTTCCAACCAAAATGCACACTTTGAAAACTTAGCGTACAGTTTTTCTTTCCTCAATACTTCTAGCACTTTTCTCAAATGTTCTTCGTGCTCTTGATCATTCTTTGAGTAAATAAGTATGTCATCGATGAAAACAATGACAAATTTGTCAAGATATGGCCCACACACTCGGTTCATAAGGTCCATGAATACAGCTGGTGCGTTAGTCAATCCAAACGGCATAACCATAAACTCGTAATGACCATAACGCGTCCTAAAAGCAGTTTTTGGAATATCATCCTCCTTTACTCGCATTTGATGATATCCAGAACGTAAATCAATTTTCAAATAAACCGACGAGCCTTGTAGTTGATCAAATAAGTCGTCAATTCTCGGCAGTGGATAACGGTTTTTGATGGTAAGTTTATTCAACTCTCTGTAGTCAATACACAACCTAAATGTACCATCCTTCTTCTTGACAAACAAAACAGGAGCTCCCCATGGTGATGTGCTTGGTCGAATGAAACCACGTTCTAATAGTTCTTGCAGTTGGCTTTGCAGTTCTTTCATCTCGCTGGGTGCGAGTCTGTAAGGAGCACGAGCTATTGGTGCAGCTCCCGGTACAAGGTCTATTTGAAATTCAACGGATCTATGTGGGGGTAATCCCGGTAATTCTTTCAGAAATACATCGAGAAATTCTTTTGCGACGGGAACATCACTGATGTTCTTTTCTTCAGGTTTAACTTCCTCGATGTGTGCTAGAATGACGTAACAACCTTTTCTTATTAGTTTTTGGGCCTTCAAACTACTAATAAGATTTAATTTCGCGTTGTTCTTTTCTCCGTACACCATTAAAGGTTTTCCTTTTTCACGCATAATGCGAATCGCATTTTTGTAACAAACGACCTCTGCTCTCACCTTTTTCAACCAGTCCATGCCAATTATTACATCAAAACTCCCTAACTCTACTGGTATCAAATCAATCTTAAATATTTCGCTACCCAGTTTAATTTCTCGATTCTGGCATATATAATCTGCTGAAATTAATTTACCGTTTGCTAATTCAAGTAAAAATTTACTATCCAACGGCATCAATGGACAACTTAATTTAGCACAAAAATCTCTACTCATATAGCTTCTATCCGCACCCGAATCAAATAAAACGTAAGCAGATTTATTGTCAATAAGAAACGTACCCGTAACAAGCTCCGGGTCTTCCTGTGCCTCTACCGCATTAATATTGAAAACTCTTCCGCGGCCTTGTCCATTCGTGTTCTCCTGGTTCGGGCAATTTCTAATAATGTGGCCCGGTTTTCCACATTTATAACAAACTACATTGGCATAACTTGCTCCGACACTATTTGCTCCGCCATTACTCGTTCCGACACCATTTTTTCCTGTCATTCTGTTAACCCCTGGTCCGTAGACCTCACACTTCACCGCGCTATGACCATTTCTTTTACACTTGTTGCAAAATTTGGTGCAAAATCCTGAGTGATACTTTTCACACCTTTGGCATAGCTGCTTCTGATTGTTGTTGCTGTTACGGTTGTTATTGTTGTTGGGATGATTGTTGTAGTTGTTGTTGTTGTTGTTGTTGTTGTTGTTGTGCCGTTTGTTGTAGTTGCGATTGATGTTGCGATTGTTGGGATAGTTGTTGTTGTTTTGGTGACTCTTATCACCGTTTTCCTCCCACTTTCTTTTAACTAACTTCACGTTGGCCTCTTCGGCCGCCTGTTCTTTAATTCTTCCCTCAATCTGGTTCACTAGTTTGTGAGCCATTCTACATGCCTTTTGTATGGAGGCAGGCTCGTGTGAACTTATATCTTCTTGGATTCTCTCCGGTAACCCTTTCACAAACGTATCAATATTCTCTTCCTCATCTTCGAACGCTCTCGGACACAATAGGCACAATTCTGTGAATCGTCTTTCGTACGAAGTAATATCGAATCCCTGTGTTCGTAACCCTCTTAGTTCTGACTTGAGCTTATTGATCTCGGTTCTCGGACGGTACTTCTCGTTCATCAAGTGCTTGAATGCTGACCACGGTAGCGCGTAAGCAGCATCTTGTCCCACTTGCTCTAGATAGGTATTCCACCATGTTAACGCAATACCTGTGAAGGTATGCGTAGCGTACTTCACTTTGTCTCCTTCAGCACACTTACTTATGGAAAATACCGATTCAACTTTCTCGGTCCACCATTTCAATCCGATTGGTCCTTCGGTCCCATCAAATTCTGAAGGTTTGCAGACAGTGAATTCCTTGTAGGAGCATCCTACACGATTTCTTGCGCCGTTAGCTTTATTGCTAGATTCAGAGTTATTATTGGTATGTAGCGCGGCCTGTACTGCGGCTATGTTTGAAGCAAGAAAGGCACGAAATTTCTCTTCGCTCATATTCAAGGTGTGTCGAGTAGTCGGTGCCATTTCTTTCAAAATAGTCAAATGAAACAAGTTAATCATACAGAATATTAAGAGTAGTCAATAGTATCTTGTAGCATAATATGAACTCATTTATAAAAGTTTTTTCTTCATATTAGCGTTTTATAAGTTTAAATTCGCGTACTACCTACCCGTTAAGTTCATACTTAGTAGCTAATATACAATTCAACTACTACAATTCCATATGAAAAACTGATTATAATAATATATCACATACAAATATTCTTCAAACTTACAACTTCGCTATATTACATATAACATGAAATATAGTACACTATGATACAGGACAGTTTTGAACATAAATCTAGTTAATACGTAAGTTGTTCAGCAAAGGAAATAAAGACACGTAATTCATAAGTCCAGAAACAAGTCATGCATTCTGGTTTTACTAAGACGACTTCCCATCCTTGGTCTTGTGGAAAATAACCGTTTTGACCATTGGCTAGGTAGCATGTTGTAATGTCGTCAAAAGGACGAGGGTTTCGTAATGTCCAACAGCCCCGTAATAATCTAAAAACCTTGTTTCTCACCCCAACTACTGAATCCGTCACTTGTGGGAAAGTTTTATTTAAAAGCTGTAATCCGATGTTCTTTTTCTCACTTTGGTAAGAAACGAACATCACTAACCCGTAAGCATAACATGCTTCTTTATGTTGCATGTTAGAAGCTCTTTCTAATTCACGAAATCCTATGTTGGGATATGTTGAGTCAAAATAAGTTCTTAACCCGTAGCGTAAAATTGCATTTGGGTTCCCCGCATTTAACGCTTTAAAGAAAACACGACGTAACTTAAAGTCTCCCCAATGTGATATACCCCACCTATCAAAGGAAAGCCTTTTATAAACTAAGGCATTTCTGGAAAGTGTTTCAAATGTTTGACAAGTTAATTTCGCCATAACTAAATGTGCTGATGAATTCTGACCGACTCTAGACAAGATTTCCTCAATCATATCCTCTGGTAGGTCTTTTAAAATATTCGGTTGTCTACCCTTAACGTCCATTTTATTTTTATACTGTAAAATAGACAAGGATTAGATTCGTAATAACAAACAATACAAGCAATTTTTACATAGAACATAAAAGTACAAGCACACTACAATACATTTATTACACAACATGCTCACACCCCTCTAATCTGAATCACTGGTTTCTTCTTCTTCTTCGGACTTGGTTCTTTTTCCTAATCTTCTAGGGATATATGATGTTCCTCTAATACGAGTCGTCATTTTTCACATTGGTTTAGAAAAACCTGGTGGTTTAGCGGTTCCCGGGTTATTGTCACGATATTGAAAATACGGGTGTTGACGGTACATATAAAGTTCATCGGGGTCGGAATCAGATTTCTCTATTTTGATGTCTTTTCCCTTATTATTTTCTTTTGCCTCATTAAATTGGGCCGGGGTAATTTCTATAACATCATTGGAATCCTCATCAGGATCCGATTCATCAGAAAATTAGTAATTTTCCCAATATTTTGCTTCCTTAGCGGAAACACCATTGACCATTATTAACTTTGGTCCATTGGTTGAGGATTTTCTTTTATTTGACCGGTTTTCTGTGGTTCCTACTATTCCCCCCTCCGGAACCTCTTCTTCTTCCGGTTCCTCTTCTTCTGGTTCCTCTTCTTCCGGTTCCTCTTCTTCCGGTTCCGTTTCCTCTTTTTTTGGTTCTTTAGGAACTTGTGAATCTTACCAATATATATTCAACTCTTCGTTATTATTAGGTAAGTCAATGGGATTTGTGCTAGAGGTAGACATCTATCACACAATATCAAACATGTTAAGAGATTAATATATCACATAATATTTACATGTTAATAATATATAGTTTCCAACAAAAATGTTAAGCAATCATTTTTAAAGAAAACACGGTCGAAGTCCAGACTCACTAATGCATCCTAACAAACTCGATAAGACACACTAATGCAAATTTTTTCTGTTTCTCTAAAACCAATGCTCGGATACCAACTGAAATGTCCCGTTCATATTTATTATAAACGTTCCATATTAATTGATTTCGTTGCGAGGTTTTGACCTCTATATGAGACGTTTTTCAAAGACTGCATTCATTTTTAAAACAACCATAACCTTTATTTTATCAATAAAGGTTTTAAAAACATTACGTAGATTATCAAATAATGATAGTCTAAATTATAATGTTTACACACGACCATTACATAATGGTTTACAATAGAAATATATTACATCGACATATGTTTCTTGAATGCAGGTTTTACACAATATCATACAAACATGAACTCCAAATTTTGTCCTTATTTTAGTATGCAACAGCGGAAGCTCTTAGTATTCACCTGAGAATAAACATGCTTTAAACGTCAACAAAAATGTTGGTGAGTTATAGGTTTAACCTATATATATCAAATCGTAACAATAGACCACAAGATTTCATATTTCAATACACATCCCATACATAGAGATAAAAATCATTCATATGGTGAACACCTGGTAACCGACATTAACAAGATGCATATATAAGAATATCCCCATCATTCCGGGACACCCTTCGGATATGATATAAATTTTGAAGTACTAAAGCATTCGGTACTTTGGATGGGGTTTGTTAGACCCGATAGATCTATCTTTAGGATTCGCGTCAATTAGGGTGTATGTTCCCTAATTCTTAGATTACCAGACTTAATAAAAAGGGGCATATTCGATTTCGATAATTCAACCATAGAATGTAGTTTCACTTACTTGTGTCTATTTTGTAAATCATTTATAAAACCTGCATGTATTCTCATCCCAAAAATATTAGATTTTAAAAGTGGGACTATAACTCACTTTCACAGATATTTCCTTCCTCGGAAATAAGACTTGGCCACAGATCGATTCACGAACCTATACAAATATGTACATATATATCAAAGTATGATAAAAATATAATTACAACCATTTTTATTATGTTTTAAAGATTTGAGTGTATTAAGTCAGCTGTCCTCGTTAGTAACCTACAACTAGTTGTCCACAGTTAGATGTACAGAAATAAATTGATATATATTATCTTGAATCAATCCATGACCCAGTGTATACACGTCTCAGGCTAGATCACAACTCACAGTATATATATTTTTGGAATCAACCTCAACCCTGTATAACTAACTCCAACATTACTGCATATAGAGTGTCTATGGTTGTTCCAAATAATATATATACATGGGTCGATATGATATGTCAAAACATTTGCATACGTGTCTATGGTATCCCAAGATTACATAATATATTAGAATACATGTATAATACAATATAAGTTAGCTAGGATATAATTTGTATAGATTTGTTAAACATTTCCCGTAGCTAAAAAGATCAAAAATATCCAATCTTGTTTTACCCATAACTTCTTCATTTTAAATCCGTTTTGAATGAATAAAATTGCTATGGCTTAATATTGAACTCTAATTTAAGATTCCAAACAGAAAAAGTATAGGTTTATAGTTGGAAATTTAAGTTACATGTCAATTACTAAAGAGGTAGTCATTTCCGTCGAAAGAACGACATCTTGATGACCATTTTGAAAAACATACTTTCACTTTGAGTTTAACCAAGATTTTTGGATATAGTTTTATGTTCATATGAAAAATCATTTTCCCAGAAGAACAACTTTTAAATCAAAGTTTATCATAGTTTTTAATTATCCAAACCAAAACAGCCCCCGGTTTTACTACGACGGCGTATATCCGATTTTATGGTGTTCATCGTATTTCCAGGTTTTAAATCATTAATTTAGCATATCATATAGATATAGAACATGTGTTTAGTTGATTTTAAAAGTCAAGTTAGAAGGATTAACTTTTGTTTGCGAACAAGTTTAGAATTAACTAAACTATGTTCTAGTGATTACAAGTTTAAACCATCAAATAAGATAGCTTTATAAGTATGAATCGAATGATGTTATGAACATCATTACTAAATCAAGTTTTCTACATAAAACTACTGGAAATGAGAAAAATGGATCTAGCTTCAAAGGATCCTTGGATGGCTTGAAAGTTCTTGAAGCAGAATCATGACACGAAAACAGTTCAAGTAAGATTTTCACTCGAAATAAGATTGTTATAGTTGTAGAAATTGAATCAAAGTTTGAATATAAATATTACCTTGAATTAGAAAGATAACCTACTGTAAATAACAAAGGTTTCTTGATCTTAGATGATTACTTGGAATGGATTAGAAAGCTTGGAAGTAGACTTGCAAACTTGAAAGTATTCTTGATTTTTATGAAACTATACTTATGGAATTTATGAAGAACACTTAGAACGTGAAGATGGAACTTGAGAGAGATCAATTAGATGAAGAAAATTAAAGAATTAAAGTGTTTGTAGGTGTTTTTGGTCGTTGGTATATGGATTAGATATAAAGGATATGTAATTTTGTTTTCATGTAAATAAGTCATGAATGATTACTAATATTTTTGTAATTTTATGAGATATTTCATGCTAGTTGCCAAATTATGGTTCCCACATGTGTTAGGTGACTCAAATGGGCTACTAAGAGCTAATTATTGGAGTGTATATACCAATAGTACATACATCTAAAAGCTGTGTATTGTACAATTACGAATACGGGTGCATACGAGTAGAATTGTTGATGAAACTGAACGAGGATGTAATTGTAAGTATTTTTGTTAAGTAGAAGTACTTTGATATGTGTCTTGAAGTCTTTCAAAAGTATAAGAATACATATCAAAACACAACATGTATATACATTCTAATGGAGTCGTTAAGTCTGCGTTAGTCGTTACATGTAAGTGTTGTTTTGAAACCTTTAAGTTAATGATCTCAATTAATGTTGTTAATCCAATGTTTATTATATCAAATGAGATGTTAAATTATTATATTATCATGATATTATGATGTATGAATATCTCTTAATATGATATATACATTAAAATATCGTTACAACGATAATCGTTACATATAAGTCTCGTTTCGTAATTCTTGAGTTAGTAGTCTTGTTTTTACATATGTAGTTCATTGTTAACACACTTAATGATATATTTAAATATCATTTTATCATGTTAAATATAGTGTATCAATATCTTAATATGATACATATATATTTAGTAGACGTTATCATAACGATAATCGTTATATAAATCATTTCGAGTTTCTTAACTTAGTAATCTCATTTCTTATGTATATCACACATTGTTAATATACTTATTGAGATACTTTCTCATCATAATCTCATGTCAACCATATATATATATATATATATATATATATATATATATATATATATATATATATATATATATATATATATATATATATATATATATATATATATATATATATATATATATATATATATATATATGTCTATATATACCACAACATGTAGTTTTTACAATTTTGTAACGTTCGTGAATCGCCGGTCAACTTGGGTGATCAATTGTCTATATGAAACTTATTTCATTTAATCAAGTCTTAACAAGTTTGATTGCTTAACACGTTGGAAACATTTAGTCATGTAAATATCAATCTCAATTAATATATATAAACATGGAAAAGTTCGGGTCACTACAGGGACCACGGACCCCCATTGTCCTCATTACAAGACATGGCGATGGATGTTACACTAGATAACCATCCAGGTTCTTGTCGTCGGGAATTTTCAGAAGACGGCTCATTCGATTAGTGTTAAACGAAACATACTGATATAGATTGTTGCCTTTAGCCCAGTTGAGTACTATGAAGTATATGGTCTCGGGATTCTTTCGTGCAATGCCAACATTTTTATTTGTAAGTTGAGGTTGGATAGAACTTTGACACGTTATAATCTTTCTTCGAAAGAAAATTTGAGATAGTGTTTCAAATGTCTAATGTGTAATTGGTATATATATTTATCGAACACGGATTTGAATGTGATATTGTTGTTGATATTTGAAGGATTCGGACAAGTATAATGTTTTAAGATGTTAACACCTTTTAAGATTGGAATCAATGAGTTGATAGTTAGAGTGCTTTTCTGTCGTCTAAATTTCAGATTCGGTTATTGTTGCGACTTTGCTTGTGGATATATCATAAGAGCATGGCCTTTGATTCTATATTATGTTTCGAAAAAGAGATTTGTTTGACTTGATTCGTATGTTCTCTTTTTTATAGTTTAAGTATAGAGTATATTATAAAATTTGAAATATTTGGCTATATAAATCTTGTAATTTTTTACAATCGTTGCAAAAGCTGTTGTGTTAATATAATCTGGATTGTACGAAAAAGTAGTTAGTCCCTTCATATACCTCGTGTCAACTATTGATTTTTCAAAATTTTCATGTGTCAAATTTGATTATAAATTTTTTTACATGTGTTATATAGTATTTGATGAAAATTAAATAAATAAATTTATTTTTAAATATCAAATATGTTTTACTAATATAATTTTTATAAAATATTAGATAACACAAATAACTATATTTAGTTATTTACGGTCAAAGTTCAAAAATAAAATTTAAAAAAGTTAATAGTAAACATTTACAATGAGACGGAAAGTTGGTGGAGAAAAGAGGTTTGGTTATTTTCAAAAAATAAAGGATAAGAAGTAAAAGTAAAAATCTGGTGGTAAAACAAGTCTGATGCAAGTCAAACTGCAATCCAATTGTTGTCGTTGTCGTATACTTGAAACAAAAGCAAAAACCTACGTCAAGGGAATATTTCTATCTTTATGTGTCCTTTTGGCAAGATTGTACTGTAAATTATACTCCGTATGTCATCGTTAGCATTTGTTTTAAACTAGTTTACGAACCCTCGTTTCGCGTCGGGGTTCGGTTTTTAATGTATTTTTGTGTGTTTAGTTTGTAAAATTATTTCGTGGCTAACGATGATGTCATTGAAGCGCAACTCGAGTCGAACTAAAAGATATAATATGTGAAAGATTTAAATGTTATTTTAAATTAACAATATATGTGCATCTCCGCGTTTCGCTATGGAGTTGTCGACTTTTAATAATTTAACGCAAAATCAACGTATATGAAAAGTACCTCAAATATTTAGCGTTTTTTTAAAAAAACGTCCATTTTGCGTATAGTTAGTGACACTGTGTTCCTAAAATTATTTCGAGTTTAACGATGGTGTCGGGAAAATTTAACTCGTTGCGAGCGAGAAGATATGACCCGTTGAATATTTGAGTGGAGTTTAGTTAAGATTTTTTAGGAAAATGGTTATTTGACACTTTAACCCCCTGTTTAGGGGGCGGCTTTTAATTTTAGAACAAAGTTTGGAGTTTTTTTTTTGGAAAAAGGGGGAAAAAAGTGAAAACACAAAAAAAAAGGTGAAAGGATGAAAGTATCCCTGGTTACTATTTACGGTTTTTGTCTATTAGATAGCATATAAATATAAACTAGTTTTTGGGGAGCGCGCGTTGCCGCACCGTTTTGTAGACATGTTTGGGCAATGTGATGGACTCGTTGTTAGCGAAAGTGTAGGAAAAATTGTAGGAAAAAAAAGGGGGAAAAAAGTCTTTATTGTCTTGTCTTTTTGAAGAAAATTAATTAAAAAAAAGGGCAACGTCCTTATGCAGTCCTTTAGTAAAAAATTTGTAGAGGAGAATGAGTGGAACAATTAAAATTTTTTTTTACTGTAGATGAATAGTGTATGTGACGACCCGGGAATTTCCGACCAAATTTAAACTTAATCTTTATATGTTTTCGACACGATAAGCAAAGTCTGTAATGTTGAGTCACAAAAATTTTGAACTGTTTCATATATTCGTTTGACTTTCGACCATTCCCGACGATTCACGAACAACTATTTGTAAATAGATAACATATATATTTAAATAGGTATTTATAATTTGAAATATAATTTGGAATATTATATAATTTAATTATTAGAATTTATATTGTAAAATAAATAAAATGCGAGGTAATGGAAACTATATTTAATTATATATAGATAAATATAAATATGTATATAAATATTACTTGTAAATATATAAAGTTATATTAAATCTATTTGTTTAAAAATATATATTATTATTGTTTTAGTAATTAAACTTGATATTTTAAAACTTTTTATATATATACATAGTGTATATTAAATATAATAAATTTTGAACTTAAATTGTAAATGTCTGTAAGTTTCGGTTGACGTTTAATTATTTTAAAATAGGTTTAATATATATATATATATATATATATATATATATATATATATATATATATATATATATATATATATATATATATATATATATATATATATATATATATATATATATATATATATATATATATATATGAAGTTTTAAAATAAAAGTTGAACTGTAAATCGATTACGAAGATTTTAGATTTGTTAAAAGTATTTTTACCTTTTTAAGTTTAAATATTTTTACCTTTTTGATCAGATTTCAAACAGTTAATGAGTGAAATAATTAAATATATTTAATCTAAAAATATGGGATTTTTTCGAATTAAATTAGCCGTAACTGTTTAGCAATGGACACACCCCGTGAAAACTGTCGGTAACTAAATAAAAAATCATCTCATCAGTCCACTGTGCTTAATTGAGAAAGTTGCGCATTATTACTGTTTTCAATTGACTTCCACTTGAAGATTTTTATTATTACTTTACTATTATTATTATTAATTAATTATAATTATTATTAATGTTATAGTTATTATATGTAATGTAATATACATATTTATGTTACGGGAGAGAGGAGGTAAAACAAGCAAAACATCACTCCTTCTCCATCATCTCCACCACATCACCCGCTTCCTTCCACAATCACCACCCTCCATATTCTTTTCGAACCCACTAACAACCACCACCCTAAACCGTTTCACCTCACCATCGCCGGAACAACCAAGAATCGCCACCTTTCACCATCCTCGAACCCGCTTACTTTGTCTTTCTGTTTCTTATTCGTTCGAACAACCAAACACCACACAAGTTTCCATTCTTTCTGTTTCTAAATCATATACACGGACCGTCACCTTTTAATCACCAAATCCTCACCACCATCGTGATTTTCTCACAGCGATATTTTTTTTCCGGTCACCTGCTGCTGCTGTTACTTGGATCGTGATTTTGTTTTGGTCGGATATTAGTAGCAAAGACAACCAAGAAACCATCATTTATAATTCTTAAATTCTTTTTCTTTCATTTCTTTTTCTTCTTGATCAAACGAAACCACGAACCACAACTGATTTTATTATCTGTTTTGTTTCTGTATTTCTGTTTAAAACACGCTAACAAAACTTCTGCTATTCGAAGTTGATTGCTGCAACTTCTGTTTACGCTTCTTGTTCCTGCTTGAATAGACTGCACAACTCGAAACCCACTTCCTGCTACAGTGATTAAACGAATAAAGATGAGGATAATTATGTTTGATCCGTATGATCGAATAATTATGTTAGGATGTTAGATGGTATGATACGTATTATATAGATGATGATACATAAAATAACGGAGGTTGAAGACGATTAATAGTATTTGATGATAATTAATGGTGATCGAAATAAAAAATGAATGATGATGAAAAAGGAAACAGAGATGATGCGGTATGATTATGATGATTAGGATTAGGATGAAGAAATAGCGAATTCATATCTTAGCATATCTGTTACTGTAAACTTTTCCTGACAGCTTTCGTAGATTCCTCCGTAACTTATGGGATTTTAGTATTATATATGCATATGTAAATTATGTATTGCAGAGTACTAATCTACATCCTATAACCTAGTCCTTATCGAAAATCCTTCATCTGATCGTACGAGATGAATCCCTCAACCAGTTCGAGTCCCTCAGATTTCAATAGCTATTCCGATAGTTATTCCGACGGCTATTTCGACATGGATGTTCACCTAAGCTCCGAAAGCAGCGTCACCAGAATGAATCAACCAATCAGCCATCCCCAATTCATCTGATGGGTTTGTATTCTACTTAATCATTGGAGACAAGAATAAGGTGATCCTTTTCATCGACCGAATTCACCTCTTGGCGAAGAACCTGAAGCACTTACCGGTGAACCAGTCCGAAATACCATTTTCACCCTCATTTTCCGAATATCTCGTCATGATTACATACTATCTCAGATGCTAAACCTTATTCATTCGCTCGTTCTTACCGACAATAATCCCGGAGTAATCGAAGAAGTCAACGAGCTTCATGCCTGAGTAATGATTTTTGGAGAATGTGGTGAAAAACCTACCAGCTTCAACAACATCACCAGTACCAATAGTACCATCAATAAACAGCACCAGTACGATCAACAATCCATGCCTCAACATCTCATTCTGTACCTCGAGCATAATCATCAATCTGCAAATCGTTCTATATCATTTATCTTCGTTCGACATGGCAATCATGTAATCTCTAATGTTTTAGAGATTATATATTCTTGTTCTAACGGTAAATCAAACGAGTTTAATATCATACTGACTCATTAAATTCATGATTACATCTGAAGAAAATATATATGTATATATATTTTTCATAAAGATTGTAATTAAAAATTCTTTTGTACAAACTGTTAATGGTGAAAATATTTTAACGGGTAGGTAATACCCTAGAAATTTTTGGATTTCACATTAATAGGTTACACTGTACATTCTTCGAATCTGATTCAATAGTCATTTACTATCCTACTTATAACCACAGAAGTACGAATCCGTTCGTCATAGAATAACCATTTTCATTCAATTTCATATTTGGATTTTGACCTATCAGAATCCAACAAGTGGCATAATGAAGAAAACATTAGACAAAATAAAATTTGTTAGAAACAAACAATTTAACTATGAGAAAAATTTTGGTAAGAATCCACGCTAACTGTTCCTAGCTAACTGTTAATTCCGTATTACCTTTTATTTATCGCAATTTATTTATCGCATTTTATTTATCGCAATTTTAATTCTCACAATTTTATTTATCGTCATTTAATTTCTGTTATTTACTTTACGCACTTATTTATCGTCATTTAATTTCTGTTATTTATTTTACGCACTTTAAATATCGGGACACGTATACAAGGTTTTGACATATCATATCGACGCATATATATATATATATATATATATATATATATATATATATATATATATATATATATATATATATATATATATATATTATTTGGAATAACCATAGACACTCTATATGCAGTAATGATCGAGTTCTCTATACAGGGTTGAGGTTTATTGTATAATAATATATATATACTTCTGAGTTGTGATCGAGTCTGAGACGCGTACACGGGTCACGATACGTATTAATTAATTCGAATATTATAAATTAAACTATATATGAATTATTAAACTGTTAACTGTGGACTATCGACTGTGGACTATCAAGATTGGACAATTAAAAATGAATTAAAATATTGATTATAACATATGAAACTAAACAATTCTTCAAGTTTGCCACTTGATCTCATTTTAAACCTCATTTGTATCTTGACGATTACAATCTGCGTTCAAACCTTTCATGATTCTTGAAAACACCTCAATCGAGAGGATGAACCAACCGCACTTCATCTACGGAAGGAAAGATTTATGCATATAATTATGTACTTGAAAACACTCGGAACCTGAGTAAACGTTTAAAACATGTCTGTGCTAACTCCTTTGGCATTGTTATTACTTAAAATAACTTTGCAAATTCCTTTCAAAGTAGCAAATTTTGTCACAGCTCCAACAAGTCAACTTCGACTTTTCGTTTGAAACAACCTTATTATCACCTTGATATATATGTGTGCTCTTTTATTGTTACTGGAGAATCTTTTATATTCCATCATATTACCAACAGACGTACCAACAACCTCGTTGCTCCTTGGCTTAAATATCTCCGACAAATCACTATATTTATCTATTGAAGTCTCATCATGTACTCATCCGCATCTTGTAACAAGAATTGCCATACCAATTACTGAGAATCAGCAAATCTGTATTGTGAGTCTCGCAACGTTTCCACATCAACAGTTATATGTATCCATATAACATTTATCTCTTAGAACTATGGTCTTTTATTCTGAAATTTTGAAAAGCACACAGTCTGCGAATTAATGCTCTAAATTTTGAAAAGTTGAATGAAGCAACAAAAACTGTAAACGACCTCAACAGTCAAAAGTTGATGATAAAGAATTGTATGTTGGCAAAGCTCAGAAAAAGTTTGAAACTGAAAAACTGATTGAGCAAACTACGAAGGAGTCTCTGAACAAATCACAAGGACTAAATTTGTACATTAAGAATCCTGATGATTCTATTTCTGATGAAATTTTTAGCGAATACCTTGCTTCTGACTCCAAACTCTTGAGGACAAATTTTCTTCACCATCCTTCAATATTAGAAATTCCAAGATATCATCGTATATTTCATTATAAATATCCTCCCTATTTCTGAAGATATTTTCATAACTATTTTTATCTGAAATCATTAATCTCTTCGTGCTATCAGTGTTACATCATATAGAAACTGTTAGTTTCTATATTCTGTAAACTTCCGAGCTTAAAATATGAATGTTATTGAAGTAATGTTGGAAACTGATGCATGAGTTAGTATAATATAATGACATTTGATCAACGTGATTATATTACAGTAAGTCATGCTGAGTTTTTAAATGGAACATGATGATTCACAGATTATAACGTCATCATGTGTCATGTTACATAACTTTTTTATTCCGATTAACTTCTGAACATATCAAGAAAATATATTCTTGATAGTTCTATTCTCAGTGATTCTGGTAATTTGACAAATCAAATCGTGCCATTATGTTCTTTCTTGTTTGGAACATTAAGTTCATTCGAAGCCCCATACTTACGAATTCTGGACCGTTACTCGCTTTACTAGAGGTCGAGAGAATAAAAAAGGCAAAGAGATACAAAATATAAGAGAAAATATAAAGCCCAATAACAACACAGAGGTTACAAACCATGGATATTAATATGAATAGCAATATAAGGACACGGTAGAATTAAGAATAGTATCACCCCAAGGTAATAATAGAAGTAAACAGATTTTTCTGGTGGAAAGATTGAAAAGAGGGATGACAAAAATGATAATTAGAAAAATATCAAGGATTAGAAATGGATTAAGCATTTTCACAATCTTTTGGATGCATGAACTAAGAAAGAAAGTATAGGAATGGTGAGAATAATGGAATGTAAAAAGTTTAATTTATAATAAAAATATCAGACAGAGTAATTGAGGCAGATCACCGTATTTAATTATAGAGATCTTAATTTCCTTATCCGTCAAATAATCAAAACTTTTAGATTTCGAAGATTTTCTTTATATCCATTGAATTCCGAAATTCAACCAAGACGACGTCAAAAGTTAAAGACGAACCTTATTTTCTAAATTCAACCATTACTAGTGAAAAGTTATGATGAAACTTGTCTATCTCATTTTACTATTTAGTGATAACTTCATTCGTACGCTTCGAGTGATTAAATCGTTTTATCTATATTATTCAATAATGATAAAACTCTATTTATTAATTAATATTCATCATGAAAACATTCTTATTGTTAGTTATGACGACCCCACTCAAATTTCGGGACGAAATTTCTTTAACGCATAGGTACTGTGACGACCCGGGAATTTCTGACCAAATTTAAACTTAATCTTTATATGTTTCCGACACGATAAGCAAAGTCTGTAATGTTGAGTCACAAAAATTTTGAACTGTTTCATATATTCGTTTGACTTTCGACCATTTCCGACGATTCACGAACAACTATTTGTAAATAGATAACATATATATATTTAAATAGGTATTTATAATTTGAAATATAATTTGGAATATTATATAATTTAATTATTAGAATTTATATTGTAAAATAAATAAAATGCGAGGTAATGGAAACTATATTTAATTATATATAGATAAATATAAATATGTATATAAATATTACTTGTAAATATATAAAGTTATATTAAATCTATTTGTTTAAAAATATATATTATTATTGTTTTAGTAATTAAACTTGATATTTTAAAACTGTTTATATATATACATAGTGTATATTAAATATAATAAATTTTGAACTTAAATTGTAAATGTCTGTAACTTTCGGTTGACGTTTAATTATTTTAAAATAGGTCTAATATATATATATATATATATATATATATATATATATATATATATATATATATATATATATATATATATATATATATATATATATATATATATATATGAAGTTTTAAAATAAAAGTTGAACTGTAAATCGATTACGAAGATTTTAGATTTGTTAAAAGTATTTTTACCTTTTTAAGTTTAAATATTAGTACTCCGTAAATATAAATCGGAACAGAAAATAAATAATTTTCAAACCTTTTTGATCAGGTTTCAAACAGTTAATGAGTGAAATAATTAAATATATTTAATCTAAAAATATGGGATTTTTTCGAATTAAATTAGCATTAACTGTTTAGCAATGGACATACCCCGTGAAAATTGTCAGTAACTAAATAACAAATCATCTCATCAGTCCACTGTGCTTAATTGAGAAAGTTGCGCATTATTACTGTTTTCAATTGACTTCCACTTGAATATTTTTATTATTACTTTACTATTATTATTATTAATTAATTATAATTATTATTAATTATTATTAATGTTATAATTATTATATGTAATGTAATATACATATTTATGTTACGGGAGAGAGGAGGTAAAACAAGCAAAACATCACTCTTTCTCCATCATCTCCACCACATCACCCGCTTCCTTCCGCAATCACCACCCTCCATATTATTTTCGAACCCACTAACAACCACCACCCTAAAATGTTTCACCTCACCACCTCCGGAACAACCAAGAACCGCCACCTTTCACCATCCTTGAACCCGCTTACTTTGTCTTTCTGTTTCTTATTCGTTCGAACAACCAAACACCACACACGTTTCCATTCTTTCTGTTTCTAAATCATATACACAGATCGTCACCTTTTAATCACTAAATCTTGCCACCATCATGATTTTCTCACACCGATATTTTTTTTCCGGTCACCTGCTGCTGCTGTTACTTGGATCGTGATTCTGTTTTGGCCGGATATTAGTAGCAAAGACAACCAAGAAACCATCATTTATTATTCTTAAATTCTTTTTCTTTCGTTTCTTTTTCTTCTTGATCAAACGAAACCACGAACCACAACTGATTTTATTATCTGTTTTGTTTCTGTATTTCGAAGTTGATTGCTGCAACTGATTTTTCTGCACAACTCGAAACCCAGTTCCTGCTACAGTGATTAAACGAATAAAGATGAGGATAATTATGTTTGATTCGTATGATCGAATAATTATGTTAGGATGTTAGATGGTATGATACGTGTTATATAGATGATGATACATAAAATAACAGAGGTTGAAGATGATAAATAGTATTTGATGATAATTAATGGTGATCGAAATAAAAAATGAATGATGATGAAAAAGGAAACAGAGATGATGCGGTATGATTATGATGATTAGGATTAGGATGAAGAAATAACGAGTATATGATCATGGAAATGGTAACAGTGAAGTTCAAGATGATGATGATGAACATATTTGAAGATGAAAATGATGAAATGAAACTGTGATAATGATGATGATAACGATTTGATGATTGGAAGTGATGATGCTGATGAAGTTAGAATGAAGAGATCAAATGGGTTGTAGAAGAATAGATGAAAATAAATGAAGGGTTAAATAAAATTAGTTATGAATTTATATCGGATAGATAAAAATGGATGGATGGTTGAGGGTGTGGTTAGCGAACGAGAGGTCATGGGTTCAACCCGGGCTATGGCATTTTTTTTAGGAAGCTTATTCTTTGAGGTAGTTAAATCATTATTATTATTATTCTTATTATTACTAATACTATTACTATTACTATTATTATTATTATTATTATTATTATTATTATTATTATTATTATTATTATTATTATTATTATTATTATTATTATTTTATCATTAATATTATTAAGTATCATGATTCCTATTATTAATATTATAACAAATGAATATTAGTAATATAAAAATATATTTAATACATATAACATAACTATATTAATATTTTTATCTAAAGTAAATATATATAAATAAATTATTAATGAAACCTATAAACTATTAAATATAACAATTATATCATTAATAATAATATATAAAATTGTTCAATTACAATTATGTGTTAATATATATATATATATATATATATATATATATATATATATATATATATATATATATATATATATATATATATATATAATGATATAGGTTCGTGAATCCGAGGCCAACCTTGCATTGTTCAGTTCCGTCGTATGCATATTTTTACTACAAAATATCGTATTGTGAGTTCATTTGAATCCCTTTTACTCTTTACGTTTTTGGGCTGAGAATACATGCAAATGTTTTACTAACTGTTTTACAATATTTATATGCGTGAGTTCATTTGCTCCCTTTTACTCTTTACATTTTTGGGACTGAGAATACATGCTCTGTTTTTACAACTGCTTTATTAAATGCTTTTGAAATACATTTTGAACTGTGAATACATGAAATGCTTTTATAAATGTTTGACGAGATAGACAGAAGCAAAACATTCCTCGAATGAATTATGTGGAGGTGATAATTGCCACCATTGAATTATGTGGACATGATAATTGCCACAATTGATATGAATATTTTTTCCCTGATTATTATTGCTTGGTAACCTAAGAATTAGGGAACATCACTAATTTTGAGAATTAGTGCACGCCTAATTGACGCGAATCCTAAAGGTAGCTACCGGGTTTAACACCACCACCCAGAATGTTCACTAGACGGAAGGGCTAGTGGGCGTGGTGTTTAGTACTTCAAAGTTTATATGATTATTATACAGACGAGATGTTCTGTTTTGGGGTTATTATTATGCGCATTATATGTTAAGGTCGGTTACCAAGCCAAGCTATGAAAGAAATGAAAAGTGAATGTTATGTATCGAGAGAATGATTTTATACACAGGTTATGTGTATGTTATTTTTGTGCACGAGATATGTGTACGGTTACTAAGATTTATGAAAAATGATTTCGTACACGAGAAAGGTGTACTGTATTTAAAAGCTATCGCATGTACATTACAGGTGGGTATAGGATTCGGGCCCATTTGTACCATGCAGGATTTAAATCTTGTGGTCTATCAAAATGATGAATTTTATTGTTTTATGATAAACTTATGAACTCACCAACCTTTTGGTTGACACTTTAAAGCATGTTTATTCTCAGGTATGAAAGAAATCTTCCGCTGTGTATTTGCTCATTTTAAAGACATTATTTGAAGTCGATCATCGCAATGGGACCAGATGTTGGTGACTTCGACCAGATGGATTAGGACGGGGTATGACATGTGGCATCAGAGCTGGTATAACGTCGTCCATGTGTGGCGGGTTAGTCGTAAAGGAGGTTCTCACAGTGTTACCTGTGACGAAGCATTGGCTCTTACTCCTTGCGATCCCTTACGAGGGTTGGCAGTAGCCGAGAGGCAGGCCCTAAAATCAGTATCTGAGGTACACTCAGTGGTCACCAGGCGGTTAGCTGGGAAGGCACTGGGTGGGACGGTGGTTGTCCCCACATGATGACATGTGGTATCAGAGCGGTGGTCTTAGCGAACCAGGTCTTGCATTAGTGTGTCTAACTGATAGTTGTTTAGATGCATTAGTGAGTCTGGACTTCGACCGTGTCTGCATGTCAAAAGTTTTGCTTATCATTTCGTGTCGAAAATTACTTGCTTATCATTCTTAGTCTAGACACATTTTACTGCAATGATTGCATGAATAGTGTATAGACAAAATTCGTATCTTAGCGTATCTGCTAATTCATATCTTAGCATATCTGTTACTGTAGACTTTGCCTGACAGCTTTCGTAGATTCCTCCGTAACTTATGGAATTTTAGTATTATATATGCATATGTAAATTATGTATTGTAGAGTACTAATCTACATCCTATAACCTAGTCCTTATCGAAAATCCTTCATCTGATCGTACGAGATGAATCCCTCAACCAGTTCGAGTCCCTCAGATTTCAATAGCTATTCCGATAGTTATTCCGACGGCTATTTCGACATGGATGTTCACCTAAGCTCCGAAAGCAGCGTCACCAGAATGAATCAACCAATCAGCCATCCCCAATTCATCTGATGGGTTCGTATTCTACTTAATCATTGGAGACAAGAATAAGGTGATCCTTTTCATCGACCGAATTCACCTCTTGGCGAAGAACCTGAAGCACTTACCGGTGAACCAGTCCGAAATACCATTTTCACCCTCATTTTCCGAATATCTCGTCATGATTACATACTATCTCAGATGCTAAACCTTATTCATTCGCTCGTTCTTACCGACAATCATCCCGGAGTAATCGAAGAAGTCAACGAGCTTCATGCCTGAGTAATGATTTTTGGAGAATGTGGTGAAAAACCTACCAGCTTCAACAACATCACCAGTACCAATAGTACCATCAATAAACAGCACCAGTACGATCAACAATCCATGCCTCAACATCTCATTCTGTACCTCGAGCATAATCATCAATCTGCGAATCGTTCTATATCATTTATCTTCGTTCGACATGGCAATCATGTAATCTCTAATGTTTTAGAGATTATATATTCTTGTTCTAACGGTAAATCAAACGAGTTTAATATCATACTGACTCATTAAATCCATGATTACATCTGAAGAAAATATATATGTATATATATTTTTCATAAAGATTGTAATTAAAAATTCTTTTGTACAAACTGTTAATGGTGAAAATATTTTAACGGGTAGGTAATACCCTAGAAATTTTTGGATTTCACATTAATAGGTTACACTGTACATTCTTTGAATCTGATTCAATAGTCATTTACTATCCTACTTACAATCACAGAAGTACGAATCCGTTCGTCACAGAATAACCATTTTCATTCAATTTCATATTTGGATTTTGACCTATCAGAATCCAACAAGTGGCATAATGAAGAAAACATTAGACAAAATAAAATTTGTTAGAAACAAACAATTTAACAATGAGAAAAATTTTGTTAAGAATCCACGCTAACTGTTCCTAGCTAACTGTTAATTCCGTATTACCTTTTATTTATCGCAATTTATTTATCGCATTTTATTTATCGCAATTTTAATTCTCGCAATTTTATTTATCGTCATTTAATTTCTGTTATTTACTTTAAGCACTTATTTATCGTCATTTAATTTCTGTTATTTATTTTACGCACTTTAAATATCGGGACACGTATACAAGGTTTTGACATATCATATCGACATATATATATATATATATATATATATATATATATATATATATATATATATATATATATATATATATATCTATATATATATATATATATATATATATATATATATATATATATTCTATGAAGCTTTGAAGTGATATATCATAATGTAATTGTTAGGCCAATCTTGAAAGCCTAACATAGGCCCATCTTTCCAAATGAATGAATTTAGTCTAAGTGCTAATAAGCCCAAGTCCAAATTAGCAAAGGAAGAAGTCAGAAGTAGTTGTGGATTAAATTGGGTTTGAAGAATGATAAGTGCAAGTTGTTTATCTTTGAACCAGTCATTTATCCATAATACATGGCACATTACATGCATATATCACATCTCCTTTAATTCCTTTCCACTTTATGACTTTTAAATACCACTCCAAAAATATTTCGTTTGCATCCCACCTACTAACTTATTATATAGCACACATGCATTCTAGTACATATTACATGTACTATAGAAAGTGATAGGGTAACCTTTATGTATGTTGCAAATTTTAAAATTATTTAATTTATTTATGTTAAACGAATTCAATGATTTAACCTCATGTTTATGTGCTGTAAAGGGTACCCACTTGTTGTTTTGTGGAGAACACAAGTATATTATTATCATATCTTTGCATATACATATTTAACTTAGAACACCCCACTAAATTCATTCTCATCACCTATTTCTACTTCATGCTATCCGTTAAAAAAAAAAAAGAAAAAAGAAAAGAAACATGGCGACAGAGAGGGAGGCGGCTATACTATTAAAGAATCACTGAATTATTTTATATGTTGAATTATTTAAAGAATCACTGTTTTTGCTTTAATCACCATCTCATTCAATAAATAATATATACATACGCCTGCATATGGAGATATGAGAAACCAACACCTCCCACCTTTTCCCCACCACAACCCAACATCACTTTAGATTTTTTTTTTACTCGATCACTAATATTTTTTTTTCTTTTTTTTTCTCATCACCACCATCCTATTGATCATCTGCTTAGTATTGTTTCCTTGTTTTGGCTGAGCAACCCAACATGACACCACAAACCACCATTTGAACCACCAAACCAACACCACAATCTATCACCAATCTTTACAACACCACTTCTCATCTTCAAACCCATTTAGAACGCCACCTTTTTCTACAATCATCATAACCAAACCCACTTGGTTGTTCGAGGCATAAACTGCTGCTACTAATTCTGTGTTTTGTTGTTTGCTCAAGCCCAAATCAACGGATATTAAAACCCATCAATAACTCACACACTAACCATCATCTAAATCCTTCTATCTATCTCTATCCCTCTCTACTTCTAAACTACCACCATGATCTCCTGTAACCACCACCGATGAACCATACATCACTTAGAACCACCACAGTCCGGCCACCTCGATCACTGATAATGTAGCGTGAGGGTACGAAATAGTATTATTTTTAATACAAAATACTACAAAATATGACACAAGTTTTATTAATTTACGGATGGGATATACCTAAACCTTGCTACAACACTATAGACAGTGTACCTAATCGTAGAGTAGTGTAGTTTTTAGTAAGTCCGGTTCGTTCCACAGGGAGCTGGTGATACTTACTATATTTTTAACTATATTTATACAAAATATATATAATTATATAAGTAGTAATATTATTATAAAAGGGGGGTTTTACCGTTTAATGACCGGTTTGTCGATTCTATATTTTAAGCGTAAAGATAAATGACGATAATTAAAGTGCGTAAAATAATGACAATAAATAAAATGACAGTAAATAAAATTGCGAGTAATAAAATGACAGTAAATAAAGATACGATGAGAAATATAATAAAAGAATTATGCTTATTTAAACTTCCGTAATCATGATGTTTGACGTGTTGATTTTAATTTATTACCATGGGTTAATTGTCCTTTGTCCTGGTTTATTTGATACGTCTATCTGGTTTTTGTCCATAATAGTCCATCGGTCATAAATATAAAGTGCGAGTATCCTCGTCAAATTACCCTTATACCCGAAGTCAAATATTCCAACTGATTAAGGATTTAAACTGTGACGCAGTTATCACTTCTGTCAACAATTACACCAGTTATCACTGTATGTAATCCACCCCTGTTTTAATTAGTTTATGAATATTAATTCATCCACTTGATCAGAATGAATAATCAATTACCCAACCCAATTGATTAATTAAATGATTATAACAGATTCCATATGAACATCACTAAATAGGACAACCATAATCATTATTAATTATTAGGTTAATTAATTTGAAGATAGGTTCGACAGACTCCAATGAGTTGTCACTCAATTAGACAATATCCCCCATCTATTAATAGTCAATAGTTCAATTTCCACAAGTGTCGGTCTTTTGCCCAAACCTTAATTATGGTACAAAGCCCAATTACCCAATTTTAGTAATTAGCCCAACATCATGATTACTTCGTTTTAAATAAGCATAATAATAACTTAGCTACGAGACATTAATGTAAAAAGGTTGAACATAACTTACAATGATTAAAAATAGCGTAGCGTTACACGGACAGAATTTCGACTTACACACTCAAACGATCTCTATCATAAATCTTATTATTATCATAATTTAAAATTAAAATTAAGATTATTGTTATATCTGATTACATTAACATTATGATAGAGAATTATAGATATAAATTATAGATATTGATATTGATAGATAGAAAAATAAGAAAAAGATAGAAAAAATGATCGAAAAAAGTCTCCTCAAATTGATCGTAAATCATCGCTTTTATAGCGAAATTAGAATTGAAATTTTCATTTACGACCCCTGAACTATGCTCAATTAACAACTTTTTATTATTTAATATTATTCTTATTATGAATTATTTAAATATTATATTTTATTCTTGTGCATAGTTGACTCGTAATTTTTACACCGTTGCGTCGAGCGCTGAAAGTTGGTTCATGCCTCGGTTCCGGATTTTCGAACGCCCTTTCGTACAATTTTATATCGTGTACTTTGTGTTTTGTAACTTGTACTCTTGTCATTTTTAGACGTTCTTCATCAATAATTTGAACCTTTTTGATTGTATCTTGTACTTTTGAGCTTTTTGGACCTTTACGTCTTCAAATCTTCGTTTTCGCCTTTTGTCTTCGCACTTATTTAAAATAAACGAATATTACTCGAAAATGGAACAATTGCAACTAAAATCTTGTCTTTCTTGGGGGATTTTGCTATGAAATATATGTTCCTTTTTAGCCTTATCAATCACCATCATTTATCACCATCATCGTCGATCTTGAAACACCATCAACAACCGTCACCTATTTCTTTCTCACGCTCTCTCACTTTTAACTATTTACAACCGCTGCAAAACCCATTCGTTTGTCAATATTTGTTTTCTTTTCTACCACGATCACCAACACCCTTCAAACGAATTATTTCTGCGTGCTGTCTCAAACGAACATCACAACCATCACCTACGGGTTCTTAAGTTCACCTCCATTAAATCACCACAACAATTACTTACACCGCCACCTTTACTCCTACTTACAAATGTCACAAACCACTGCCTTGTATGTTTCTGCTGATGTCGAGCAACACCAAAGGACACTTCCTTGTTGATTGATTTCTAATTTATTTATTATTATTTTTTTTGCACGTCACTTGTTGCACGTTCCTTCTTGGTTGACATATATGGAGTACTGCAAAATTTCTTGGCCAGGAACTGTTTAATTAATTGGGCTTATCCTTAAACTAAATCAGACTAGCCCATTTAAACAAGTTAAGCTTCTTGATTAGATTGGACTATTGATACAAATTGGGCTTCTAATTTTCCTGTTGGGCCGAGAGGTTAAATACATTTGGTATCTAATCTAAATCAGAAAGACGTAAACAGAAGGATGGTTAGGGAGGGAGCTGTTAAACATGTGGTCGCGAGTTCGAGCCCTACATGGTGCATTTTTTTTATAAAGGCTGAATGGAGGAAATTAGAAACAGGAAGTAAGGAGTTAAATAAAAAGCTGGTTATGTATTAATTTAGAAAAACGGATCCAGTGTAGTGGTTTAAGTGTTTGTTGAGGAAGCTAGAGGTCGGGGGTTCAAGTCCGGGCAGTGGCATCTATTTATTTTAAAGCTTGTTACTTTGAGGTAGTAATATTATTTTTATTAATATTTTTTATTATTTATTATTATTATATTTATTATTTTTATTATTATCACCGACGCACAGATTTTGAACGCATTTTTAACGGCTCTCTCTCTCTTTGACTTGCTCCACCCCAAAAAGCAAACAACTACTCCCTTCATTTTGAACGCATTTTGCTCTTAACTTTTATAGAATTAGAAGTCGTCACCGTCTTCATTAAACTCGCTGCAATTTTCCGAACCTGAGAGTACAACTTTCGCCGACGATCCTCTCCAAACGCGCCGCCACGCGCCGCCTGTCAGGTTGCCGGAATAGTTCTCCGGTCATTTTTTTTTCGCAGGTAATATAACGGAGCTTGTAGCAAAAGTACTTGCGAACCAGAAACCTAGCTAATCCGTTGTCTGCTGCTACCTTGTGCCGTCGGTAGCCGCTATTGCCGGAACTCCCTTGTTCTCACAAGGCTGTGTTTGTTTTCTCTGACCCTTTTATTTTTCTTTTCTATAACCTTTCTTTGCTGTACATACGGTGCTGTCCTACTTCTATTGGATTTTACATATCTTAATTCTTTTATACCTGGGACTATTGTTTTTCCAGCTCTAACCTGCTCTTGGTACCGGGTTCTTTAGTTTATGCATCTATAATCCCCTGGTGTTTTATTAGCTAAATTATTTTTTTACGGTCATAACATATCTATATACCTACTGTTTTTTCTAGCATTATTTATTATCTATTATATAGTTTAATTATTTTGAGACTCCACTAGCTTTGTATTTGTTTACAACTGTTTTAAGGTGCTACTTGCTATTTTTATTTTTAACCTGCTACTTTTGGGTAGACACTTTTTCTTTTGTAAGTGTTATATAGCCTTGATTTTTAACCTGTATGAGTATTTATATTCCTATTATTAACTATTAATTATTATTGTGCACACTTACTTTTGTAATTGTTTTGTTAGCTTTTTTTCCGGTATTTGTAACTCTTTTCCTTCTATTAGTGTGTTGTTTATTGTGATGACCCGGGAATTTCCGACTAAATTTAAACTTTAATCTTTATATGTGTCATACCCCGTCCTAATCCGTCCGGACGAAGTCACCAACATCTGGTTCCATTGCGATGATCGACTCCAAATAATGTCTTTACAATGAGCAAATGCACAGCGGAAGATTTCTTTCATACCTGAGAATAAACATGCTTTCAAGTGTCAACCAAAAGGTTGGTGAGTTCATAGGTTTATCATAAAACAATAAAATTCATCATTTTGATAGACCACAAGATTTAAATGCTGCATGGTACAAATGGGCCCGAATCCTATACCCACCTGTAATGTACATGCGATATCTTTTAAATACAGTACACCTTTCTCGTGTACGAAATCATGTTTCATAAATCTTAGTAACCGTACACATCTCTCGTGTACAAAATAACATACACATAACCTGTGTATAAAATTATTCTCTCGATACATAACATTCATATCAATTGGTGGCAATTATCATGTCCACATAATTCAATGGTGGCAATTATCATGTCCACATAATTCAATGGTGGCAATTATCATGTCCACATAATTCAATAATAATCCGCAGAACTTCTGTCTGCATAATAATTCATTCGAGGAATGTTTTGCTTGTGTCTATCTCGTCAAACATTTATAAAAGCATTTCATGTATTCGCAGTTCAAAACATATTTCAAGAGCATTTAATAAAGCAGTTGTAAAAACAGCGCATGTATTCTCAGTCCCAAAAATATAAAGAGTAAAAGGGAGCAAATGAAACTCACAATATTGTATTTTGTAGTAAAAATACATATGACGATTTTGAACAATGCAGGGTTGGCCTCGGATTCACGAACCTATATTATTTGTATATATATATATATTAAAACGTATAATCGTAATCGACCAAATTTATATATTGTATCTTAAATTATATATTATACTTATCTAGTTTGTGTATATTTTAAAAATGTTTAAATATTTATAAAGATATATTGATATATATTTGATTAGCATTTTAATAAAAATATCTAACATGTTATATATGAATTTATTTATTTTTTTATTTAAACTTTGTTAATTTGATTAAAAACATACTTACAACCTTAATAATATCCTTAAAACTTTTATTTTCATAAACGTATTTATTTTTGGTAATACTGATATAGATAATACTGATAATAATAATAATAGTTGTAATGAAAACAAAATAATAATTTTTGGTAAAAATAATCATAGTAATAGTAATAATAACTATATTAATAAGGATAATATCAGTAATTTTTAATATAATGAATAATTTAATAATAATAATAATATTACTAATAATACATATGTTAATAATAATACAAGTAAAAATAACACTAACTAGTAACAATAATAACCATAATAATAATAATCTTGATAGCGACAATAACTATGATAATAATAATAATAATAATAATAATAATAATAATAATAATAATAATAATAACAATAATAATAATAATAATAATAAAACTACCTTTAAAGCTTTCCTAAAAATAAAATGCCTCGAGCAGGGATCGAACCCGCAACCTCTCGTTCCCATATCACACGCCTAACCCATTGAGCTGTTACATGATTTTCTGAAATAATTCGTATCTTAAATCTATTAATCCTTTTAACTGTTTTCATCCATATATTCTTAATTTTATCATCATTAAAGCTCTTCATCTATCATCACAGGTTTTATTATCTTTATCATAATCTTAGTTCATCTTAAATTCATCATCATCATCATTTACGACTTCACGGTTATCATCCACCACCCTCATGTTAAACATCGTTATCGTGAACTTCATCGTTCATTATCTTACGGATTATTATTAATTACAGTCACCAACGTTTCATCATCATTACTGTTACCGAAGTTGTAACGTATAGCTGTAGTATTAATTCAGCATCATTGTATTATCTTAACAAGATCAAATTGTAACCATGGTGTAATTACCAACATGTCAATTCGGCCCAATCACAAAGGATTTATAACTCGGCCCAACAGCATTCTAATAAACACATATGTACACTAGTCCAATCAGTCCATAATCGGCCCAACAACTTAGTAATCCATTTAGCAAATCATAAAAAAACACATGCTAGATTGTTTCAACTTCCTCCTGTTTGTGTTCGCTGGTAAAAGGAACCAGACTCGTCACTTCAAACCCCACCACAACTTTAACCTCCCACTAATTATAATTCAATAACATCCATATATTACGGCTTTAAATCCTAGAAACCCATCATCATATTTTTATTAACATTATTATATTCATCATCAATATCTTTACTCGGTAACATGGTGCATATACAGAAGAAAAACAGCAGCAATAAACACTTTGTGGCAGCAGCAGAAGTAGGTTGTCGTGGTTTTTGTAGAAAAATGAATTAATGGTGATGGTAACCGATATAGGGTGACAGTGATTGATGGCTTGGGTGATGGCTATGGTGAGTGTTCACGGTGACCATAGTGATGGTTGTAGTGGTGTAATGGTTGATCGAAACAGAATGGTAGCAACAACGGGTTGTGTTGATGGGATGGTAACGATGGTTTCTTTGTACACGATTAGGAGAGAAAGAGATGAGAGGGAGATGATGATGAGAGTTGTGTGTCTATGGTGGTTCACGACTGAAACTGAGCAGAACATGGAAGCAGTTAATCGAGCAGCACAATTTTCTTATGATGGTTTAAATGGGTGATTTCGATTAGGAAGAAAAGGAAAAAAATAAAAATAAAAATAAAATAGTAGTGATGGTGGTTTACCGTAGTTCATGGTTCTCGTAACTAAAAACCGAAGCAGGTGGTGATTGAACATCATGAAATTAATGGTGACTGTTGGTATTCACGAGTAGTAACAACCATTCCATTGATGGTGTCTTCGATGGTAACGGTTGAGATGGTGATCCGGTCCAACAGCGAAAACAAACAACAGTTTGTTGGTGGTGGTCTCGAGTGGGTTACGATGTACATGGTTGGGTTTTGATAACCGCAAGTGAGTGTTGTTCAAAACAGGAAAACATAAATGATATTAAAAAGTTGTTTGTTCTTCATCTAGTAAAAAAATGAGCGATTAAGGTGGTGATTGGTTTTGATTAAAGGAAAGCTTGTGTGGTTTTGGGTTGAGTTTAATTCGTGATTTGTGTTGGTGATCAACAAGATGAAAGCAGCAGTATTAGTTACAAGTTAGAGATGATAAGTGTGTTATTGTTTTGCAAGTGAGGGAAAGTAAATGCATGAATGTGGATATACGAGAATACTCTCTCCTTTTTATAACATAAAATCATTGTTAATGATATTATTGTGGACTGATGCAAAAAGAGTGGGACACCGTCTCTTGTAATTGAGTCATATCTCTATCAATCTTTAATAACAATTGTTTGAAAAAAAAACGGTAAACATATTAATCCGTAGTAATATGGGTCTTGTGAGTTAGGGAAAACAATAGAGGAATTTGTCTGGTTCCACGTACATGCATGAATGTAGATGTAGTCAACATATAACAGCCAATCAACAATAGTAATCTTCATTAAATGATCTCCACTTTTAAAAAGAAGCCAAAATTAATAATATTACAAACTTGTATGTATGCAGCCTATCTTGGTTTCTTTCTATTGACAAATTTTCACGGAATGATATCTCGTGCGCTGTTGTTAAACGTTGACGTATAAAAGTCTTTAGAAAATACCAAAATTTTAAATTAACAATATTTATTTATTTTAGTCATTATGGTATTAAAATTCAATCATTAATTTATTAAATAATTATTACATTAATTATTTACTCCCAACCCCTAAGTAAAATATACAAAGTTTAAAATTAAATAAATAGTTCCTAATTATACTTTTAATAAGCCTGTAGTTTATATAACACATTTTCGGATCAGCGTTTATTTTAAAATTACATAAGTTTGAATTTAACTTGCTTAATATCAATCGGAACATCAAACGAGTATTACAATCATTTAATATTTATTTTTAATATACTTTATTTATATATAGAGATATATTTTAATTAATAATTATTATAATATCCTATTTTTTTATTTTATTAATTTTTAATAACAACAACATATAATACATCAAATTATATTTCGAATTATTATTTATATATATATACACACATATCTATTTACAATTAATTGTTCGTAAATCGTCGAGAGCAGTCGAAGGTCAAATGAATATATATGCATCGTTTTAAAAATTTTCTAGACTCAACATTACATACTTTGCTTATCGTATCGAAATCATATAAAGATTAAGTTTAAATTTAGTCAGAAATTTCCGAGTCGTCACAGTACCTACCCGTTAAAGAAATTTCGTCTCGAAATTTGAGTGTGGTCATCATGGTTAACAATAAAAATGTTTTCATGACACATATGAGTTGATAAATAGAGTTTTATCATTATTGATTAATATAGATAAAACGATTTGATTAAGCGGAGAGTATAAATGAAGCTATCACAAAAGAGCGAAATGAATAAATAAAGTTTCATCTTAACTCTTGACGTTGTCTTGGTTGAATTCCGGAATTCAAGGGATTTAAAGAAAATCTTCGAGATCTAAAAGATTTGATTCTTCGAGATTTAAGGAAATTAGGATCTCTTTAATTAAATGCGATGATCTGTCCCGATTACTACGTCTGATATTTCCATTATAAATTTACCCTTTTCCGTTCCATTAGTTTTCACCACTTTTATACTCAATTCCCAAATTCAAGAGATTGTGAAAATGCTTAATCCCATTCTAATCCTTGATATTTTTCTAATTATCATTTCTGTCATCCCTCTTTTCAATCTTTCAACCCGAAAAATATGTTTACTTCTACTATTACCTTGGGGTGACACTATTCTTAATTCTACCGTGTCCTTATATTGCTATTCATATTAATATCCATGGTTTGTAACCTCCGTGTTGTTATTGGGCTTTATATTTTCTCTTATATTTTGGATCTCTTTGCCTTTTTATTATCCTCTCAACCTCTATTAAAGCGAGCAACGGTCCAGAATTCGTAAGTACGGAGTTTTCGAATGAACTTAATGTTCTAACTAAGAAAGAGCTTAATCGTACGATTTGATTTGTCAAATTATCAGAATCATTGAGAATAGAACTATCAGGAATATACTTTCTTGATATGTTCAGAAGTTAAGCAGAATGAAAGAGTTATGTAACATGGCACATGATGACGTTATGATTTGTGAATCATCACGTTCCATTAGAACTCAGCATGACTTACTGTAATATAATCACGTTGATCAAGTGTCATTATATTATACTAACTCATGCATCAGTTCCCAACATTACTTCAATAACATTCATATTTTAAGCTCGAAAGTTTACAGAATATAGAAACTAACAGTTTCTATATGATGTAACACTGATAGCACAAAGAGATTAATGATTTCAGATAAGAATAGTTATGAAAATATATATTCAGAAATATGGAGGATATTTATAATGAAAGATACGATGATATCTTGAAATTTTTGAATCAAATTGTGATGAAGAAATTCATTCACGATGATTTAGAGCGATTAAGGAGCAAGGTATTCGTTAAAGATTTCATCAGAAACAGAATCATCAGGATTCTTAATGTACAAGTTTAGTCCTTATGATTTGTTCAGAGACTCCTTCGTAGTTTGCTCAATCAGTTTTTCATTTTCAAAATTTTTCTGAACTTTTCCAACATACAATTCTTTATCATCAACTTTTGGCTGTTGAGGTCGTTTATAGTTTTTGTTGCTTCATTCAATTTTTCAAAATTCAGAGTATTAATTCGCAGACTGGGTGCTTTTCAGAATTTCAGAATGGAAGATCATAGTTCTAAGAGATAAATGTTATATGGATACATATAACTGTTGTTGTGGAAACGTTGCGAGACTCACAATACAGATTTGCTGAATTCCGGTAATTGGTATGGCAATTCTTGTTACAAGATGCAGATGAGTACATGATGAGACTTCAATAGATAAATATAGTGATTTGTCGGAGAGATTTTAACCAAGGAGAGATGAGGTTGCTGGTACATCTGCTGGTAATATAGTGGAATATAAAAGATTTCCTGGTAACAATAAAAGAGCACGCATATATATCAAGGTTATAATAAGGTTGTTTCGAACGAAAAGTCGAAGTTAACTTGTTGGAGCTATGACAAAATTTGCTACTTTGAAAGGGATTACCAAGTTATTTTGGGTAATAATAACGCTAAGGAATTAGCACAACTACGTGTTATACGTTTACTCAGTTTTCGAGAGTTTTTCAGGTGTATCACTATATGCATAAATCTTTCCTTCCGTAGATGAAGTGCGGCTGATTCATCCTCTCGATTGAGGTGTTTTCAAGAATCATAAAAGGTTTGAACGCAGATTGTAATCGTCAAGATACAAATGAGGTTTAAGATGAAATCAAGTGGAAAACTTGAAAAGATGTTTAGTTTCATATGTTATAATCAATATTTTAATTCATTTTAATTGTCCAATGTCATTAGTCCACAGTTCATAGTCCACAATTTGTAGTACAACAATTCACATATAGTTTAATATAAAATATTCGAATTAATTAATATGTATTGTGACCCGTGTACATGTCTCAGACTTGATCACAACTCAAGCTATATATATTATTGTAGAATAACCTCTACCCTGTATAGCTAACTCCCGTATTACTGCATATAGAGTGTCCATGGTTATTCCAAATAATATATATAGATGGGTCGATATGATATGTCAAAACTTTGTATACGTGTCCCGATATTTAAAGTGCGTAAAATAAATAACAGAAATTAAATGACGATAAATAAAATTGCGAGAATGTAAATTGCGATAAATAAAAGGTAATACGAAATTAACAGTTAGCTAGGATTTTGTTAGTGTGGAATCTTAACAGAATTTCTCATAGTTAATTTGTTTGTTTCTAACAAATTTTATTATGTCAAATGTTTTCTTCATTATGCCACTTGTTGGATTCTGGAAAGTCAAAATCCAAATATGAAATTGAATGAAAATGGTTATTCTGTGGTGAACGGATATGTATATCTTGTGGATGTAAGTAGGATAGTAAATGACTGTTGAATCAGATTCGAAGAATGTACAGTGTAACTTTTTAATGTGAAATCTAAATATTTCTCGGGTATAACCTACTCGTTAAAATATTTTCACCATTAACAGTTTGTATAAAGAATTTTCAATTACAATCTTTGTAAAAACATATATACATATATATTTTCTTCAGATGTAACCATGGATTTAATGAGTCAATATGATATTAAACTCATTTGATTTACCGTTAGAACAGGAATATATAATCTCTAAAACATTAGAGATTACATAATCGCCATGTCGAACGAAGATAAATGATGTAGAACGATGATTATACTCGAGATACAGAATGAGATGTTGAGACGTGGATTGTTGATGGTATTGGTGCTGTTACTGATGGTACTGTTGGCGCTGGTGATGTTGCTGAAGCTGGTAAATTTTGCACCATATTCTCCAAATTGATTACTCGAGCGCGAAGTTTGTTGACTTCTTCTATTATTTCGGGATGATTGTCGGTCGAAACGAGCGGATGAATGAGGTTTAGAATCTGAGATAGTATATGATCGTGACAAGATACTCTGAAAATGAGAGAGAAAATGGTGTCTCGAACAGGTTCGCCGGTAAGCGCTTCATGTTCATTGTTAAGAGGTAAATTTGGTTGGTGGAAGGGATCGTCTTTTTCGCGTCTCCATTGATTAAGTCGACTACGAACTCATCAGATGAATTGGGGATGGATGATTGGTTGATTCATTCTGGTGACACTGCTTTCGGAGCTTAGGTGAAACTCTATGTCGGAATAGCTGTCGAAATAACTATCGGAATAGTTATCGGAATCTAAGGGACTCAAACTGGTTGAGGGTTTCATCTCGTACGATCAGATGAATGATTTTCGATATGAAATAGATTATAGGATGTAGATTAGTACCCTGCAATACACGATTTACATATGCATATATAATACTAAAAACCCATAAATTACGGAGGAATCTACGAAAGCTATCAGGCAAAGGTAACAATAACAGATACGCTAAGATATGAATTTATCTATACACTGTCTATGCAATAGAGGCAATAAGACGTGTCTTGACTTTAAGGATGATAAGCAGGTAATTTCCTAAGGATGATAAGCAGATGATTTCTGACTAGAAATGATAAGCAAAACTTTTGACATGCAGACACGGTCGAAGTCCAGACTCACTAATGCATCTAAACAACTATCAGTTAGACACACTAATGCAAGATCTAGTACGCTAAGACCACCGCTCTGATACCACATGTCATACCCCGTCCTAATCCGTCCGGACGAAGTCACCAACATCTGGTTCCATTGCGATGATCGACTCCAAATAATGTCTTTACAATGAGCAAATGCACAGCGGAAGATTTCTTTCATACCTGAGAATAAACATGCTTTCAAGTGTCAACCAAAAGGTTGGTGAGTTCATAGGTTTATCATAAAACAATAAAATTCATCATTTTGATAGACCACAAGATTTAAATGTTGCATGGTACAAATGGGCCCGAATCCTATACCCACCTGTAATGTACATGCGATATCTTTTAAATACAGTACACCTTTCTCGTGTACGAAATCATGTTTCATAAATCTTAGTAACCGTACACATATCTCGTGCACAAAATAACATACACATAACCTGTGTATAAAATTATTCTCTCGATACATAACATTCATATCAATTGGTGGCAATTATCATGTCCACATAATTCAATGGTGGCAATTATCATGTCCACATAATTCAATGGTGGCAATTATCATGTCCACATAATTCAATAATAATCCGCAGAACTTCTGTCTGCATAATAATTCATTCGAGGAATGTTTTGCTTGTGTCTATCTCGTCAAACATTTATAAAAGCATTTCATGTATTCGCAGTTCAAAACATATTTCAAGAGCATTTAATAAAGCAGCTGTAAAAACAGCGCATGTATTCTCAGTCCCAAAAATATAAAGAGTAAAAGGGAGCAAATGAAACTCACAATATTGTATTTTGTAGTAAAAATACATATGACGATTTTGAACAATGCAGGGTTGGCCTCGGATTCACGAACCTATATTATTTGTATATATATATATTAAAACGTATAATCGTAATCGACCAAATTTATATATTGTATCTTAAATTATATATTATACTTATCTAGTTTGTGTATATTTTAAAAATGTTTAAATATTTATAAAGATATATTGATATATATTTGATTAGCATTTTAATAAAAATATCTAACATGTTATATATGAATTTATTTATTTTTTTATTTAAACTTTGTTAATTTGATTAAAAACATACTTAACACCTTAATAATATCTTTAAAACTTTTATTTTCATTAACGTATTTATTTTTGGTAATACTGATATAGATAATACTGATAATAATAATAATAGTTGTAATGAAAACAAAATAATAATTTTTGGTAAAAATAATCATAGTAATAGTAATAATAACTATATTAATAAGGATAATATCAGTAATTTTTAATATAATGAATAATTTAATAATAATAATAATATTACTAATAATACATATGTTAATAATAATTCAAGTAAAAATAACACTAACTAGTAACAATAATAACCATAATAATAATAATCTTGATAGCGACAATAACTATGATAATAATAATAATAATAATAATAATAATAATAATATAATAATAATAATAATAATAATAATAATAATAATAATAATAATAATAACAATAATAATAATAATAATAAAACTACCTTTAAAGCTTTCCTAAAAATAAAATGCCTCGAGCAGGGATCGAACCCGCAACCTCTCGTTCCCATATCACACGCCTAACCCATTGAGCTGTTACATGATTTTCTGAAATAATTCATATCTTAAATCTATTAATCCTTTTAACTGTTTTCATCCATATATTCTTAATTTTATCATCATTAAAGCTCTTCATCTATCATTACAGGTTTTATTATCTTTATCATAATCTTAGTTCATCTTAAATTCATCATCATCATCATTTACGACTTCACGGTTATCATCCACCACCCTCATGTTAAACATCGTTATCGTGAACTTCATCGTTCATTATCTTACGGATTATTATTAATTACAGTCACCAACGTTTCATCATCATTACTGTTACCGAAGTTGTAACGTATAGCTGTAGTATTAATTCAGCATCATTGTATTATCTTAACAAGATCAAATTGTAACCATGGTGTAATTACCAACATGTCAATTCGGCCCAATCACAAAGGATTTATAACTCGGCCCAACAGCATTCTAATAAACACATATGTACACTAGTCCAATCAGTCCATAATCGGCCCAACAACTTAGTAATCCATTTAGCAAATCATAAAAAAAAACACATGCTAGATTGTTTCAAGTTCCTCCTGTTTGTGTTCACTGGTAAAAGGAACCAGACTCGTCACTTCAAACCCCACCACAACTTTAACCTCCCACTAATTATAATTCATAACATCCATATATTACGGCTTTAAATCCTAAAAACCCATCATCATATTTTTATTAATGTAATGACCCGGACTTTTTCGATCAATTTATACTTATAAGATTAATATTTACATAAATTAAACCTTACCAACATTATAAGCAATCCAAATTGTTGAGAATTATGTTTTCGAAAAGAGTTTTACACAACGTTTGACCGTCTAGTTTGACCGATGATATCACGAACTATATAACATATGATAATTATACGTTTGTGTATATATATATGTATATATACATATTTAACATGATCCAAGGATGTTTTAATACCTCATTTTGTATTAATAACAATAAGTTATAAGTATATTTTGAAAACTACTAACTTAAGTTTTCAAAACGATAACCATACGTAACGTTATTTGACATAAATACTTATGACCTATAATGTTTATACATATATCGTATATATAATGTATTTAATCACTTTTTAAGGACTTAAATACATAAAACCATATAAGTATATTCACAAAAGATAGCTATATTTGAATTCTCATTCCGTTTTCACAAGATTTCTATACGTATATCTAGAGTATATGTACTCGTATCATACCTAGCTTCTATACGTATTTACTATTGGTATATACACATCAAATCACCACCAACCAGCCCTTGTTCATGCCTTATGTATAAGGTAATTACTTTTGTATGATTGCTTGACTAAATACATAAAATTACAAACTAAAATCTTGTCTTGGTTCCCCCCCCCATTCACGTTTTTTAAGAGCCATGGGGGATCATCATTTTGATTCATTTTTACTTCAATTCTCTAGCTAAAAACACACACACTTATGAGCCTTAAACCCCTTAACCATCTCAGCTCACAACCATGAAGATCTAGTTCCAAAAACATCACTTAATCATCATAAGAAAACCCTTACAAAAACACTTCAAGAATCCTTCCAAGAACACAAGTTTACTTCCAATCTTTCATCCAATTCCATCACTCTTTTGGTTCTAGGTTTTTATTCCTCTTTTACAGCAATCTTGTCCAAGTAACTTGAGGTAGTAACTTTGTTCATAACCTTATTCGATTCATATATATATATATATATAGCTATCTTATTTTATGGTATAAAATTTTAACAACAAGAACATAGTTTGAATGTTTTCAAACTTGTTTGCAAACTAAATAGATCCTTCTAACTTAACTTTTAAAATACTTCAAGACATGTAATATATCATAAATATATGCTAATTTAACAAGGTATAACTTGGTTTTTCAAAAGAACACCTTAAAAACTGTTTTTGCGACGTCGGAGTGCAACCGGGGGCGGTTTTGGGTTGGATAATTAAAAACTATTTTGAACCTTGAATTGGAGGTTTATTTTCTGGAAAAATAATATTTACTATGAATATGATAACACATAAAAATTTCATGATTTAACTCAAAGTATAAGTATTTTTAGAAAAATAATCATTTAATGTTGTTTACATAAGGGAAAATGATTAACTTCATAAGTTTCACCAAAGTTTGACCTATGACCTGTGATTTCAAATACAAACTAAGGTATTTACAGTTCATAGTCTTAAAGAAGAACTCGATCCAAGGAAGTGGCAAGTTGAACCAACGAAAACGGAGTTGTAACGAAGAAACTATGACCAAAACAAGATCGGATATCCAAAACTAGTTTAGCCACGAAAATAATTGGAGAAAAATTAAATGAATCACATCTTTCTAAAATAACATGATATTTTATATATATGTACTCATAATTTAATTTTATATATTTCAGGACCACCCGTAAACAATACGAGAAGATTAATCATAAGATCCCATGATTGTACGCAACACGTCATTTGACAACACCGGTACTTTATGTACGCAACACGTCATTTGACAACACCGGTACCGTGGGTCAAGATTAATCCCGACCAATACAAATACGATGGGGTTTTATTTATTTTGATGGGGGTTTTATTTATTAAACACCTAAATATGAACCATTAAAATTGAATTACTAACATCGGACTGCTAACTACGGACTAAGAAATTATTAAAAGTATTAAAAGTATAATAAGTATATATATGTGACGATTGTTTAAAATGAAAATATATTGATAAACTATATATGGATAGGTTCATGATATCAACCGGAGACCAAGTCAAAATATATATATATCTTCAAGGCAAAAGTGAGTATATAGTCCCACTTTTAAACTCTAAGTATTTCGGGATGAGAATACATGTATTTTATGTTTTACGTTATGGACACAAGTAACTGAAAAATATATTCTACGTTGAGTTGTACCACTGGCATACTTCCCTGTAGCTTGGTAACTATTATTTACAACGGTATTGTAAATGCGAATCCTGTTGATAGATCTATCGGGCCTGACAACCCCAACCGGACTGGACGACCAGTATTCAACGGTTGCACAGTGTAACGACCCGGATTTTTCCGATCGTTTTACACTTATAAGATTAATATTTACATAAATTAAAACTTACCAACATGATAAGCAATCTAAATTGTTGAGATTTATGATTTTGAAAACAGTTTTACATAACGTTTAACCGTCTAGTTTGACCGATGATATCACGAACTATACAATATATGTTAATTATACGTTTGTGTATATATATATGTATATATACATATTTAACATGATTTAAGGATGTTTAAATATCTCATTTTGTATTAATAACAATAAGTTATAAGTATATTTTGAAACTACTAACTTAAGCTTTCAAAACGATAACTATACGTAACGTTATTTGACATAAATACTTACGACCTATAATGTTTATACATATATCGTATATATAATATATTTAATCACTTTTAAAGACTTAAATACATAAAACAATATAAGTATATTCACAAAAGATAGCTATATTTGAATCCTCATTCCATTTTTCACAAGATTTCTATACGTATATCTAGAGTATATGTACTCGTATCATACCTAGCTTCTATACGTATTTACTATTGGTATATACACATCAAATCACCACCAACCAGCCCTTGTTCATGCCTTATGTATAAGGTAACTACTTTTGTTATTTAGTATGACAATTTCACATGATTAAAAGATCTTTTCACAAAATTACAAATTTATACACCTTTTACACCACCATAAATACATGCATCCATTTTCAATTTTTGGAACATCATTTCACTAGCTAAACACACACACTTACTAGCCTCATGTCTCTCTAAGAACTCCAGCAAAAATCCTCTCAAGAATCACCTTAAACACCACCATAAAAAGATCAACAAAAACACTACAAAAATACAACTTTCAATTCAAGTTTATGTCTTAAGTTGCTTCCAATCTTTCATCCAATTTCATCACTCTTTTGGTTCTAGGTTTTTACTCCTCTTTTACAGCAATCTTGTCCAAGTAACTTGAGGTAGTAACTTTGTTCATAACCTTATTCGATTCATATATATATAGCTATCTTATTGTATGGTATACAATTTTAACAACAAAAACATAGTTTGAATGATTTCAAACTTGTTTGCAAACTAAATAGATCCTTCTAACTTAACTTTTAAAATACTTCAAGACCTGTAATATAACTTAAATATATGCTAATTTAACAAGGTATAACTTGGTTTTTCAAAGAATACCTTAAAAAACTGTTTTTATGACGTCGGAGTGCAACCGGGGGCTGTTTTGGGTTGGATAATTAAAAACCATCTTGAACTTTGAATTGGAGGTTTATATTCTGGAAAAATGATATTTCTTATGAATATGTTAACACATAAAAATTTCATGATTTAATTCATAGTATAAGTATTTTTAGAAAAATGGTCATTAAATGATGTTTTTTGTAACAAAAATGATTAACTTCATAAGTTTCACCAAAATTTGACCTATGACCTATGATTTCGAATACAAACTAAGGTATTTACAGTTCATATTCTTAAAGAGGGACTCGATCCAAGGAAGTGGAAAGTTGAATCAACGAAAACGGAGTTGTAACGAAGAAATTATGACCAAAACAAAATCGGATATCCAAGACTAGTTTAGCCACGAAAATAATTGGAGAAAATTAAATAAATCACATCTTCCTAAAGTAACATGATATTTTATACATATGTACTCATAATTTAATTTTATATGGTTCAGGATCACCCGTAAATAATACGAGAAGATTAATCATAAGATCCCATGATTGTACGCAACACGTCATTTGACAACACCGGTACTTTATGTACGCAACACGTCATTTGACAACACCGGTACCATGGGTCAAGATTAATCTCGACCAATACATATACGATGGGGGTTTTATTTATTTCATTGGGGGTTTATTAAACAACTAAATATGAACCATTAAAATTGAATTACTAACACCGGACTGCTAACTACGGACTAAGGAATTATTAAAAGTATTAAAAGTATATATATGTGACGATTGTTTAAAAAGAAAAGGTATTGATATATTATATATGGATAGGTTCGTGATATCAATCGGAGACCAAGTCGAAATTACATATCTTCAAGACAAAAGTGAGTATATAGTCCCACTTTTAAACTCTAAATATTTCGGGATGAGAATACATGTATTTTATGTTTTACGCTATGGACACAAGTAACTGAAAAATATATTCTACGTTGAGTTGTACCACTGGCATACTTCCCTGTAGCTTGGTAACTAATATTTACAGCGGTATTGTAAACGCGAATCCTATTGATAGATCTATCGGGCCTGACAACCCCAACCGGACTGGACGACCAGTATTCAACGGTTGCACAGTACTTCGTTTCGTGACTACACCTTAGTACGGTGTAGTAAGATTTCATAATAAAGGGAATATGCGACGTGATTAAATGTTAAGTATGGTTACCAAGTGCTCAACCACTTAGAATATTTTTATTAAAATGTTTATATATGAAATCTTGTGTTCCATTGTTATAACGCTGCTAGCATCAAACCTATATATCTCACCAACTTTATGTTGACGTTTTAAAGCATGTTATTCTCAGGTATGAATTAAGTCTTCCGCTGTGCATTAGCTCATGTTAAGGATACTACTTGGGACCTTTTAAGCCATGATACAAAGACGTTGCATTCGAGTCATTGGAGTTCAATAGAGAATATAAATAAGTAAATGACAGATTAGGTCATTTGGATATTATGAAATGTTAGACGAAAATGTCAAATATTGATGTAATGATAGTTTGCCTTTTAAGAATAAATGCAATGTTTGTAAAATGTATCATATAGAGGTCAAGTACCTCGCAATGTTATCATATGTTATTGTATTCGTCCCTATGGATTGGGTCGGGTCGTCTCATGTGGTATCAGAACGTTGGTCTTAGCGAACCAAGCCTTGCATTAGTGTGTCTAACTGGTAGTTGTTAGGATGCATTAGTGAGTCTGGACTTTGACCGTGTCTACATGTCAAAAGTTTTGCTTATCATATCTAGTCGAAAATCATCTGCTTATCATCCTTAAGAATTGCCTGCTTAGTATTCTTAAGTCTAGACACGTCTTACTGCATTTGGTGCATCGATAGTGTATAGACAAAATTCGTATCCTAGCGTATCTGTTGCTATAGACATTGCCTGACGAATTTCAAAGATTCTCCGTAATTCACGGGATTTTGAGTATTATAAATACATATGTAAATTATGTATTGAAGAATACCAAACCCAACTCCTATAATCTATTCCAAACCAAAAATTCATTTCCCCGACTGTACAAGATGAACTCCGCGTCCAGTTCGAATTCCTCCGACTCCGACAGCTACGCTGATATGGATTTCCATTCGGGCTCCGAAGGCAGCGTCACTGGAATGGATCAACCAATTTCTCATCATCTATTATGGATGAATTGGGGATGGGTTCGTAGTATACTAAATTATTGGAGACAAGAAGAAGGTGATCCCTTTCACCCACCGAATTGCCCCATTGGCGACGAACCTGAAGCACTTACCGGCGAACCTGTTCGAGAAACCATTTTCTCTCTCATTTCTCGAGTATCTCGTCACGATTATATCCTATCCCATATTTCGGATCTTGTTCATTCGCTCACTCCAACCGCCAATCATCCTGGTGTACTAGCAGAAATTAACGAACTTCGCGCTCGTGTGACGGCTTTGGAGAACACGGTGCTAAGGTTACAAACACCAGCAGCAGCACCATCAGCATAACCAGTACCGTTAACAACATCAACCTCGCAATCTTCAGTACCAGTAGCATCATCGACGTCAACGACATCATCAGCATCAACACCAACCGTATCATTACCACCACCAACAATCACATCCGCACCACGTACCTCAACATCATCATCTGAACTTCGAATATGATCTTTGTTCTACATATCATTCTACACCGATTACCTCTTCTTTACGTATCGTTCTTCGTTCGACATGACGATTATGTAATCTCTAATGTTTTGGAGATTATGTAATCTAGTAATAACGATAAATCAAATGAGTTGAATATTTTATTGACTCATTAAATTCATAGTTACCTCCGAAGAAAATATATATGCAAATATATTTTCATAAAGATTGTAATTAAAAATTTCATTCGTACAAACTGTTAATGATGAAAATATTTTAACGGGTGGGTAGTACCCAAGGAATATTTAGAATTCACATTAACAAGTTACACTGTACATTCTTCGAATCTGATTCAACGATCATTTATTATCCTACTTACAATTACCGATATACGTATCCGTTCACCCCAGATTAACCATTTCCATTTAAATTTCATATTTGGATTTTTACCTATCCGAATCCAACAAGTGGCATAATGAAGAAACATTGGCAAAATAAAAATTGTTAGAAACAGATGAATTAATTAATTGAAATTGTGATAGGATTACACGCTAACTGTTCCGGCTAACTGTTCCCAGCTAACTGATTAATATTTAATTTATCGCAATTTACATTCTTGCAATTTTAATTTCTGTACTTTACATACCGTCGGGACACATGTACAACAACACGTCGGATTAATTCTGAGACAACACGTTGTATAATGGGTCATGATATATATTTATTTATTTTACGCATTTTAAATAACGGGACACGTATACAAGGTTTCGACTTATCATATTGATCCATCTATATATATATTTCGGAACAACCATAGACACTCTATATGTGAAGGTGGGAGTTGGCTATACAGGGTCGGAGTTGATTCCAAAATATATATATACTTTGAGTTGTGATCGACACCGAGACCAGTACACGGGTCACGATACGTATTAAGTAATTCGAATATTATATATTTAGTTCATATATGAATTTATTGAACCATTGGACAATCGGACTATTGGACTGCTAACTTTGGACAATTAAAAATGAGTTAAAATGATGATTATTACATATGAAACTAAACAATCCTTCAAGTTTGCCACTTGATTCTATTTTAAACCTCATTTGTATCTTGACGATTACAATTCGCATTCACAACTTTTCATGATTCTTGAAAACATCTCGATCGAGAAGTTCAACCAGCCGCACCTCGTCTACGGAATAAAGATTTATGCATACAGTTATGCACCTAAAAATTTTTAAACTCGAAGTTATAGTTAAAACGTATCCGCATCGAATTCCTTATCATCCATTAGCAAAAACAATCACGCGATTCCTTTTCAATTAACTAATTTTGTCAAAGCTCCACTTCGGTATCTCAGTAAGACTACTCTTATTACAATCTCGATATATATATATATACGTTGTTCTTTCGCCATCGTTACCGGAGAACCTTTTATATTCCATCATATTACCATCAGCGTTTAATCATCTAAAAATACAATTCTCCTTAAACCATCTTGGTTTGATAACCAATGACCCAGATCCGATAACTTTGAAAATACTGACGAAGCAGCATGTTGTAGAAGGTCTTAATGACCAAATGTTGATGATAAAAGAAGAAAGTGTTAGGAACGCTCGATAGAAAATTGGTACTGAAAACCGGATTGAACAAACCATGAAGGAGACTCTGAACAAGTTACAAGGACTAAACTTGTACATAAAGAATTATGACGATTCTGTAGCAAACACCTTGCTTCTGAATCTAAACCCTTACGGGTCAATCTTCATCATCATCCTTCGACATTAGAAATTCCAAGATATTATCATATCTTTCATTATAAATATCCTCAATATTTCTGAAGATATTTTCACCACTATCCTTATCTGAAATCATTTATCTCTCTGTAATATCTGCGTTACAATATAAAGGAAACTGTGTTAGTTTCTAAATCCTTCAAGTTTAAAATAGGAATGTTCTGAAGCAGTGTTGAGAACTGATGCATGAACTAGTATAATATAATGAAACTTGATCAACTTCATTATATTACAGTAAGTCATGTTAAATTTCTAATGGAATATGATGATTCACAGTACCGTCATCATGTGCCATGTTACACGACTTTTACATTCTATCCAATTCCGAAACATATTAAGAACAAATCATCTTGATAGTTCTATTTTCCTGGATATTCTGGTAATTTGACAAATCAAAATCGTGCCATTACCATTCCTTTCTTAGAGCATTAGCTATGTTCATTCCGAATTTTATACCTACGAATTTCGAACTATTGATCGCTTGACTCAAGGACGGGAAGAAGAAACGAAGGGACAAAGTCCCAAAATAGAAATTGGGGTATAGATTACAGCAAATAGGAGAGAGTATTAACTATGGATGACAATGATTATGGAAAACAGAAGCAGGAGCATCGAAATATAAGGAAAGATATCAAACCCAATAACCACCCAGAAACTACAAACCGTGTGTATCAATACGTATGGCGACGTAAAGACACGGGAGAATTAGAAACATTATAATTCCAAGAAAATCATAAAAGTGAATAGATTCTTCTAGCGGTAGATGAAAGAGAAGAATGAAAGATATGAAAGTTAGAAGTATAACAAAAATCAGAACGGGATGAAGCATTTTAAAGGATACCTTAAGGTATGAATTAGAGGAGGAAGAGTAAGAGATGTGAGGTATGGAAGTAAGAAAGGGAAGGAGGTGGATTTATAGTGAAATATCCGACAAAGAAATCGAAACAGATTATCGCATTAAATCAAAGGAGATCCTGTTTTCTAAATCATCGAAGAACCAAATCTTATTACATAAGATTTTCTTTAAATCACTTAAATTCTGGAAATCAATCCTAATCTCGACATCGGTTAAAACAATTCTATATTCACTCATTTCATTCTTTTGTGATAGCTTCACTCGTGCGCTTCACATGACCGAATCGTTTTATCCATATCTTCCAATAATGATAAAACTCTATTAATACCTCATATTCGTCATGAAAACATTCCAATTGTTATTTATGACAACCTCTACCAAATTTCGGGACGAAATTTCTTTAACGGGTGGGTACTGTAACGACCCGGATTTTTCCGATCGTTTTACACTTATAAGATTAATATTTACATAAATTAAAACTTACCAACATGATAAGCAATCTAAATTGTTGAGATTTATGATTTTGAAAAGAGTTTTACATAACGTTTAACCGTCTAGTTTGACCGATGATATCACGAACTATACAATATATGTTAATTATACGTTTGTGTATATATATGTATATATACATATTTAACATGATTTAAGGATGTTTAAATATTTCATTTTGTATTAATAACAATAAGTTATAAGTATATTTTGAAACTACTAACTTAAGCTTTCAAAACGATAACTATACGTAACGTTATTTGACATAAATACTTACGACCTATAATGTTTATACATATATCGTATATATAATGTATTTAATCACTTTTAAAGACTTAAATACATAAAACAATATAAGTATATTCACAAAAGATAGCTATATTTGAATCCTCATTCCATTTTTCACAAGATTTCTATACGTATATCTAGAGTATATGTACTCGTATCATACCTAGCTTCTATACGTATTTACTATTGGTATATACACATCAAATCACCACCAACCAGCCCTTGTTCATGCCTTATGTATAAGGTAACTACTTTTGTTATTTAGTATGACAATTTCACATGATTAAAAGATCTTTTCACAAAATTACAAATTTATACACCTTTTACACCACCATAAATACATGCATCCATTTTCAATTTTTGGAACATCATTTCTCTAGCTAAACACACACACTTACTAGCCTCATGTCTCTCTAAGAACTCCAGCAAAAATCCTCTCAAGAATCACCTTAAACACCACCATAAAAAGATCAACAAAAACACTACAAAAATACAACTTTCAATTCAAGTTTATGTCTTAAGTTGCTTCCAATCTTTCATCCAATTTCATCACTCTTTTGGTTCTAGGTTTTTACTCCTCTTTTACAGCAATCTTGTCCAAGTAACTTGAGGTAGTAACTTTGTTCATAACCTTATTCGATTCATATATATATAGCTATCTTATTGTATGGTATACAATTTTAACAACAAAAACATAGTTTGAATGATTTCAAACTTGTTTGCAAACTAAATAGATCCTTCTAACTTAACTTTTAAAATACTTCAAGACCTGTAATATAACTTAAATATATGCTAATTTAACAAGGTATAACTTGGTTTTTCAAAGAATACCTTAAAAAACTGTTTTTATGACGTCGGAGTGCAACCGGGGGCTGTTTTGGGTTGGATAATTAAAAACCATCTTGAACTTTGAATTGGAGGTTTATATTCTGGAAAAATGATATTTCTTATGAATATGTTAACACATAAAAATTTCATGATTTAATTCATAGTATAAGTATTTTTAGAAAAATGGTCATTAAATGATGTTTTTTGTAACAAAAATGATTAACTTCATAAGTTTCACCAAAATTTGACCTATGACCTATGATTTCGAATACAAACTAAGGTATTTACAGTTCATATTCTTAAAGAGGGACTCGATCCAAGGAAGTGGAAAGTTGAATCAACGAAAACGGAGTTGTAACGAAGAAATTATGACCAAAACAAAATCGGATATCCAAGACTAGTTTAGCCACGAAAATAATTGGAGAAAATTAAATAAATCACATCTTCCTAAAGTAACATGATATTTTATACATATGTACTCATAATTTAATTTTATATGGTTCAGGATCACCCGTAAACAATACGAGAAGATTAATCATAAGATCCCATGATTGTACGCAACACGTCATTTGACAACACCGGTACTTTATGTACGCAACACGTCATTTGACAACACCGGTACCATGGGTCAAGATTAATCTCGACCAATACATATACGATGGGGGTTTTATTTATTTCATTGGGGGTTTATTAAACAACTAAATATGAACCATTAAAATTGAATTACTAACATCGGACTGCTAACTACGGACTAAGGAATTATTAAAAGTATTAAAAGTATTATAAGTATATATATGTGACGATTGTTTAAAAAGAAAAGGTATTGATATATTATATATGGATAGGTTCGTGATATCAATCGGAGACCAAGTCAAAATTACATATCTTCAAGACAAAAGTGAGTATATAGTCCCACTTTTAAACTCTAAATATTTCGGGATGAGAATACATGTATTTTATGTTTTACGCTATGGACACAAGTAACTGAAAAATATATTCTACGTTGAGTTGTACCACTGGCATACTTCCCTGTAGCTTGGTAACTAATATTTACAGCGGTATTGTAAACGCGAATCCTGTTGATAGATCTATCGGGCCTGACAACCCCAACCGGACTGGACGACCAGTATTCAACGGTTGCACAGTACTTCGTTTCGTGACTACACCTTGGTACGGTGTAGTAAGATTTCATAATAAAGGGAATATGCGACGTGATTAAATGTTAAGTATGGTTACCAAGTGCTCAACCACTTAGAATATTTTTATTAAAATGTTTATATATGAAATCTTGTGTTCCATTGTTATAACGCTGCTAGCATCAAACCTATATATATCTCACCAACTTTATGTTGACGTTTTAAAGCATGTTATTCTCAGGTATGAATTAAGTCTTCCGCTGTGCATTAGCTCATGTTAAGGATACTACTTGGGACCTTTTAAGCCATGATACAAAGACGTTGCATTCGAGTCATTGGAGTTCAATAGAGAATATAAATAAGTAAATGACAGATTAGGTCATTTGGATATTATGAAATGTTAGACGAAAATGTCAAATATTGATGTAATGATAGTTTGCCTTTTAAGAATAAATGCAATGTTTGTAAAATGTATCATATAGAGGTCAAGTACCTCGCAATGTTATCATATGTTATTGTATTCGTCCCTATGGATTGGGTCGGGTCGTCTCACACAGTACTTTGTTTCGTGACTACACTTGGTACGGTGTAGTAAGATTTCATAATAAAGGGAATATGCGACGTGATTAAATGTTAAGTATGGTTACCAAGTGCTCAACCACTTAGAATATTTTTATTAAAATGTTTACATATGAAATCTTGTGGTCTATATTTATATCGCTGTCGGCATTAAACCTATATCTCACCAACTTTATGTTGACGTTTTAAACATGTCTATTCTCAGGTGATAACTAAAAAGCTTCCGCTGCAACATGTTGAATTTAAGCAAGATCTTGAGTATGCATATTTGTGTCAAAAATAAAACTGCATATCCGAGGAATTGTAATGTAAAATATGCTAGAAATCGTATTGTTATCATCACATGTAAAGTTTGTAAGTCTAAGATTATCGCTAAACGATAATCATCTTTATATTGACTAAAGCTTGTATTAACATAAGAGTTATGGTTTGTAATGTAAAATAAATGCAGTTGTTCTTTTAAAAATGTCGCATATAGAGGTCAATACCTCGCAATGAAATCATACGTTATCTAACTCGTTCTTATGGTTAAGGACGGGTTATGACATGTGGTATCAGAGCGGTGGTCTTAGCGAACCAGGTTTGCATTAGTGTGTCTAACTGATAAGTCGTTAGGATACATTAGTAAGTCTGGACTTTGACCGGGTCTGATTTAAAAACCATTGCTTATCATTGTTGGTTAAAATTTATATGTAAATATTATGTAGTACTAATGGGTTAGTTGTTGTGTGATAGATGTCGGGCTCAAAACTTGTTATCACATTCAGCGATTCCGAACCAGAATCTTCAGATGGTGTTCCAGTCATTAACCTATCCGATGACGAAAATAATATCTTTGGGGAAGACTCACAAATTCCGGATGAACCGACTATAGAGAACTCGGAAAGTGAACCCGAGGAGGAAAGTGAACCCGAGGAGGAAAGTGAACCCGAGGAAGAAATACAGGAAATTACAAAAGACAAGTTCGAACTAGGAAAGAAACGAAAGGCTAATGAATTAGAAAATTCAAATCCCGAGTTTAGTGAGGATGATGTGGCACCAACTCCACTAGACACTACCACCCCTATTCCTGCTATTCCTATTCGTTCTATCCCGGCATCCAGTTCTTCAGCCCCACAGCCAAAATATAGGCAGACAGCCAGGATAAGCGTTAAGCGATTCTTTGAACCTAAACGTCCTAGAAAATAGACCAAACGATGCGCTGCCGTATTAAACCATGGGATCATATAATGTTTTGTATAATATTATTAGTGTGGTTTGCTTAGTGTTCGATGTAAGATAAGCATATGTAAAATAGTGAAGTATGAAATGCAATAATTTTCCATGGTTAAGTATTATTTAGATGGTAGTAATTGGTTCTGTACTAAGCTATTAAGTATGGACATTAACGGGTAGGTACTACCCTAGATATAATTATAAAACGCTAATAAGAAGAAAAGGCTTTTATAATAATACCTGGTTCATATTATTAATAAGCTATAATGTACTGTAAATATACACTACATCTATAATATTCCATGTGAATAATTATTTTCTTTTCATTCTTATAGAAGAATATGGCGCGATTGAATCGAATGACGGAACAAGAAGTCAAGGAATTCATCAACCAGCGAGTGAACGACAGAATGTTATGGGTCGAGGCTGCAAGAGCTGATGCAGTTAACCCAAATCCTCGTGTAGGATGCACCTACAAAACTTTTCAAGCTTGCAAGCCCTCATCATTCAGTGGAACAGAACGACCGATCGGTTTAACCCGGTGGATAGAAAAGATGGAGACTGTGTTTAAAATCAGTGGTTGTGTTGAAAAGGACATGACCAAGTATGCATCGTGCACTTTACAAGATAGTGCACTCACGTGGTGGAAAAATTATGTGAAGGCTGTAGGAGGAGATGTAGCTTATGATACTCCATGGGAAGAATTCAAAATAATGTTAATCAACGAGTATTGTCCAAGGAACGAGGTTAGGAAGTTAGAAGATGAATTACGAAGCCTGAAGGTTGTTGGTACTGAAATTACCAACTACAATCAGCGATTCATGGAATTAGTTTTGCTATGTCCTGAATTGGTTCCAACCGAAGAACGGAAGATTGAAATGTACAAAGATGGTTTGCCCAAAAAGGTCAAGGCAAATGTTACAGCATCGAAACCTAAGACAATTCATGAAGCTATAACCATGGCAAATGAGTTAATGGATCAGGTCATCATGGATAAGAAAGTATCCAATACTGATGTGAAGGTATCAGGTAACAAAAGAAAGTGGAATGGAAATTATGATCGAGGTAACCAACAACAATATTTTAAGAAACAAGAAATCACGCAAGGTGCGGGTAGTGGTTTAAGCTTTGGTTACAAAGGACAAAATCCTTTATGTAACCGACGCCACAAACATCACTCTGGCTACTGTAATGTGGTATGCAACAAATGTAATTGAAAGGGCCATCTTGCTGAAGATTGTAGGGCTCTCGTTACAAATACAAATGGTACCAAGACTCCTGCCACTAATGCAAATAGAACTGCTTTGGCTACTGTTACTTGTTATGGATATGGGAAACAGGGTCATTATAAGAGCCAGTGCCCGAATCCAGAGAAGAATATCGGACCTGCACGTGCGAGAGCATTTGTTATTAATGCTAGAGAGGCGTGTGAAGACCCGGAGCTTGTTACGGGTACGTTTACCATTAATAACTTATCCGCATCTATTATATTTGATACTGGTGCCGATAGAAGTTACGTGAGTAGAGACTTTTACGCTAAATTGAATTGTTCATCATTACCTCTAGATGCTAAGTACATGATTGAGTTAGCTAATGGTAAACTAATTAAAGCCAATAAAATTTGCCGTGATTGTAAAATAAATTTAGCCGGAGAAACATTTAAGATTGATTTGATACCCGTAGAATTAGGAAGTTTTGATGTAATAGTCGGCATGGACTGGATGTCCAAAATAGGAGCTGAAGTTGTGTGCGCCAAGAAGGCAATTCGCATTCCTCGTAAGGATAAAACGCCAGTAATGATTTATGGAGAGAAGGGTAACTCAAAGCTAAAACTCATTAGTCATTTGAAAGCTCAAAAGTGCTTGAAGAAAGGGTGCTATGCTATCTTAGCACATGTTAATAAAGTCGAAACGAAGGAGAAAGTTAAGAGCATCAATGACGTGCCTGTGGCAAGAGATTTTCCTGAAGTCTTTCCGGAAGAGTTGCCGGGATTACCTCCATTTAGATCTATAGAATTTCAAATAGATCTAGTACCAGGAGCTGCACCAGTGGCTCGTGCTCCATATAGACTTGCACCATCTGAGATGAAAGAGTTACAAAGCCAGTTACAAGAATTACTGGACCGTGGTTTCATTCGACCGAGCACTTCACCGTGGGGAGCTCCGATTCTATTTGTTAAAAAGAAAGATGGATCTTTTAGGATGTGTATAGATTATCGTGAATTAAATAAGTTAACTATCAAGAATCGGTATCCACTACCGAGAATTGACGACTTATTTGATCAACTCCAAGGATCATGTGTGTACTCGAAAATTGACCTAAGATCGGGCTATCATCAATTACGCGTCAAAGAAGAAGATATACCGAAAACTGCTTTTCGGACACGTTACGGTCATTACGAATTTTTGGTCATGCCGTTTGGATTGACGAATGCGCCAGCTGTATTCATGGACCTCATGAATCGAGTTTGTAGTCCATATTTAGATAAGTTTGTTATTGTTTTCATTGATGATATTCTTATTTATTCCAAGAGTGAGCAAGAGCATGAGCAGCATTTAAGGTTGATATTAGAGTTGTTGAGAAAAGAACAGCTATATGCTAAATTTTCTAAGTGTGCTTTCTGGTTGAAAGAAGTGCAATTTCTTGGCCACGTTGTTAGTAGGAAAGGAATTCAGGTTGATCCAGCAAAAATTGAAGCCATTGAAAAATGGGAGACTCCTAAGACACCAATGCAGATACGCCAATTTTTGGGTTTAGCCGGTTATTATAGAAGGTTTATTCAAGATTTTTCCCGAATAGCTAAGCCGTTGACAGCGTTAACGCAAAAAGGGAAGAAATACGAATGGACCTCGGAGCATGAGAACGCATTTCAATTACTGAAGAAGAAGTTGACTACGGCGCCTATTTTATTGTTGCCAGAAGGGAACAATGATTTTGAAATATATTGTGACGCTTCGCGACAAGGTTTTGGTTGCGTTCTTATGCAACGAAAGAAAGTTATTGCATACGCATCCCAACAATTGAAGATTCACGAGCGGAATTATACGACGCATGATCTAGAACTAGGAGCAGTCATGTTTGCGTTAAAGATATGGAGACACTACTTATATGGTGTTAGATGCACTGTGTTTACTGATCATAAAAGTCTTCAACATATTTTTGATCAGAAACAGTTGAACATGAGGCAACGTAGGGAGGTCGAGCTGATAAACGACTATGATTGTGAAATTCGTTATCATCCCGGGAAGGCGAACGTGGTGGCCGATGCTTTAAGCAGAAAGGAATGAGAACCAATTCGAGTTCGAGCGATGAACATAAAAATTCGCATGAATCTCAACTCACAAATCAAAGAGGCTCAACGAGAAGCACTTATTAAAGAAAATATAGGAAATGAAATAATGAAGAAGTATGAGAAGCAACTCGTTATACGGGAAGATGGAACTCGAAATTTTGCAAATCGTATTTGGGTACCGAAGTTGGGTGGATTAAGGAAGTTGATATTGAACGAGGCACATAAGACAAGATACTCGATACATCCTGGAGTTGGAAAGATGTATCAAGATCTTAAGACGCATTATTGGTGGCCTAATTTAAAGACAGACGTTGCAACATATGTTGGGGAATGTTTAACTTGTTCCAAAGTCAAAGCAGAACACCAGAAGCCGTCAGGGTTACTTCAACAACCAGAAATTCCAGAATGGAAATGAGACGGTATTACCATGGATTTCATCACGAAGTTACCAAAGACTGCCTGGGGATACGACACCATTTGGGTAATTGTTGATCGTCTTACCAAATCTGCACATTTCTTGCCTATAAAGGAAATAGATAGAATGGAGAAATTATTACGATTATATATAAAGGAAATAGTTTCAAGGCATGGAATACCTATTTCCATTATATCTGATCGTGATAGTAGATTTACCTCAAAGTTCTGGCAATCACTACAGGAGGCACTAGGAACTCGTTTAGATATGAGCACCGCATATCATCCGCAAACTGACGGGCAGAGTGAAAGAACAATTCAGACTCTTGAAGACATGCTCAGGGCATGTGTGATCGATTTTGGAAACGGATGGGATAAGTATTTACCGTTAGCAGAATTCTCGTATAATAATAGTTATCATGCGAGCATTAAAGCTGCACCATTCGAAGCACTGTATGGAAGGAAGTGTAGATCTCCTATCTGTTGGAATGAAGTAGGAGATCGACAATTAACTGGTCCCGAGATCATACATGAAACTACTGAAAAGACAGTACAAATCAAGGAGAGATTGAGAACGGCCCGTAGTCGCCAAAAGAGCTACGCCGATGTCCGAAGGAAACCATTACAGTTTCAGATCGGTGACGTGGTTATGCTAAAGGTGTCACCTTGGAAAGGTGTAATACGCTTCGGAAAAAGGGGTAAACTAAACCCAAGATATGTAGGCCCGTTCAAGATCATCGAACGCATCGGACCGGTAGCTTATCGACTCGAGTTACCGCAACAACTTGCCGGAGTACATAATACCTTTCATGTCTCAAACCTTAAAAAGTGTCTTGCAAAGGAAGACCTCACCATTCCTCTTGAAGAAATCCATGTCGACGAGAAACTACAATTCATCGAAGAACCAATCGAAATCATGAACCGTGAAGTTAAACGGCTCAAGCAGAGCAACATACCGATCATTAAGGTTCGTTGGAATGCTCGAAGAGGTCCTGAGTTTACTTGGGAACGAGAGGATCAGATGAAACAAAAGTATCCACACTTGTTTCCCGATGACGCAAAATAGGTACAATTTTAAAATTTCGGGACGAAATTTATTTAACGGGTAGGTACTGTAATGACCCGGACTTTTTCGATCAATTTATACTTATAAGATTAATATTTACATAAATTAAACCTTACCAACATGATAAGCAATCCAAATTATTGAGAATTATGTTTTCGAAAAGAGTTTTACACAACGTTTGACCGTCTAGTTTGACCGATGATATCACGAACTATATAACATATGATAATTATACGTTTGTGTATATATATATATATGTATATATACATATTTAACATGATCCAAGGATGTTTTAATACCTCATTTTGTATTAATAACAATAAGTTATAAGTATATTTTGAAAACTACTAACTTAAGTTTTCAAAACGATAACCATACGTAACGTTATTTGACATAAATACTTATGACCTATAATGTTTATACATATATCATATATATAATGTATTTAATCACTTTTTAAGGACTTAAATACATAAAACCATATAAGTATATTCACAAAAGATAGCTATATTTGAATTCTCATTCCGTTTTCACAAGATTTCTATACGTATATCTAGAGTATATGTACTCGTATCATACCTAGCTTCTATACGTATTTACTATTGGTATATACACATCAAATCACCACCAACCAGCCCTTGTTCATGCCTTATGTATAAGGTAATTACTTTTGTATGATTGCTTGACTAAATACATAAAATTACAAACTAAAATCTTGTCTTGGTTCCCCCCCCCCATTCACGTTTTTTAAGAGCCATGGGGGATCATCATTTTGATTCATTTTTACTTCAATTCTCTAGCTAAAAACACACACACTTATGAGCCTTAAACCCCCTAACCATCTCAGCTCACAACCATGAAGATCTAGTTCCAAAAACATCACTTAATCATCATAAGAAAACCCTTACAAAAATACTTCAAGAATCCTTCCAAGAACACAAGTTTACTTCCAATCTTTCATCCAATTCCATCACTCTTTTGGTTCTAGGTTTTTACTCCTCTTTTACAGCAATCTTGTGCAAGTAACTTGAGGTAGTAACTTTGTTCATAACCTTATTCGATTCATATATATATAGCTATCTTATTTTATGGTATACAATTTTAACAACAAGAACATAGTTTGAATGTTTTCAAACTTGTTTGCAAACTAAATAGATCCTTCTAACTTAACTTTTAAAATACTTCAAGACATGTAATATATCATAAATATATGCTAATTTAACAAGGTATAACTTGGTTTTTCAAAAGAACACCTTAAAAACTGTTTTTTCGACGTCGGAGTGCAACCGGGGGCGGTTTTGGGTTGGATAATTAAAAACTATTTTGAACCTTGAATTGGAGGTTTATTTTCTGGAAAAATGATATTTACTATGAATATGATAACACATAAAAATTTCATGATTTAACTCAAAGTATAAGTATTTTTAGAAAAATAATCATTTAATGTTGTTTACATAAGGGAAAATGATTAACTTCATAAGTTTCACCAAAGTTTGACCTATGACCTGTGATTTCGAATACAAACTAAGGTATTTACAGTTCATAGTCTTAAAGAAGAACTCGATCCAAGGAAGTGGCAAGTTGAACCAACGAAAACGGAGTTGTAACGAAGAAACTATGACCAAAACAAGATCGGATATCCAAAACTAGTTTAGCCACGAAAATAATTGGAGAAAAATTAAATGAATCACATCTTTCTAAAATAACATGATATTTTATATATATGTACTCATAATTTAATTTTATATATTTCAGGACCACCCGTAAACAATACGAGAAGATTAATCATAAGATCCCATGATTGTACGCAACACGTCATTTGACAACACCGGTACTTTATGTACGCAACACGTCATTTGACAACACCGGTACCGTGGGTCAAGATTAATCCCGACCAATACAATTACGATGGGGTTTTATTTATTTCGATGGGGGTTTTATTTATTAAACACCTAAATATGAACCATTAAAATTGAATTACTAACATCGGACTGCTAACTACGGACTAAGAAATTATTAAAAGTATTAAAAGTATAATAAGTATATATATGTGACGATTGTTTAAAATGAAAATATATTGATAAACTATATATGGATAGGTTCGTGATATCAACCGGAGACCAAGTCAAAATATATATGTCTTCAAGGCAAAAGTGAGTATATAGTCCCACTTTTAAACTCTAAGTATTTCGGGATGAGAATACATGTATTTTATGTTTTACGTTATGGACACAAGTAACTGAAAAATATATTCTACGTTGAGTTGTACCACTGGCATACTTCCTTGTAGCTTGGTAACTATTATTTACAGCGGTATTGTAAACGCGAATCCTGTTGATAGATCTATCGGGCCTGACAACCCCAACCGGACTGGACGACCAGTATTCAACGGTTGCACAGTACTTCGTTTCGTGACAACACTTGGTACGGTGTAGTAAGATTTCATAATAAAGGGAATATGCGACGTGATTAAATGTTAAGTATGGTTACCAAGTGCTCAACCACTTAGAATGTTTTTATTAAAATGTTTACATATGAAATCTTGTGGTCTATATTTATATCGCTGCCGGCATTAAACCTATATCTCACCAACTTTATGTTGACGTTTTAAACATGTCTATTCTCAGGTGATAACTAAAAAGCTTCCGCTGCAACATGTTGAATTTAAGCAAGATCTTGAGTATGCATATTTGTGTCAAAAATAAAACTGCATATCCGAGGAATTGTAATGTAAAATATGCTAGAAATCGTATTGTTATCATCACATGTAAAGTTTGTAAGTCTAAGATTATCGCTAAACGATAATCATCTTTATATTGACTAAAGCTTGTATTAACATAAGAGTTATGGTTTTTAATGTAAAATAAATGCAGTTGTTCTTTTAAAAATGTCGCATATAGAGGTCAATACCTCGCAATGAAATCATACGTTATCTAACTCGTTCTTATGGTTAAGGACGGGTTATGACAATTAACATTATTGTATTCATCATCAATATCTTTACTCGGTAACATGGTGCATATACAGAAGAAAAACAGCATCAATAAACACTTTTGTGGCAGCGGCAGAAGTAGGTTGTCGTGGTTTTTGCAGAAAAAGGAATTAATGGTGATGGTAACCGATATAGGGTGACAGTGATTGATGGATTGGGTGATGGCTATGGTGAGTGTTCACGGTGACCATAGTGATGGTTGTAGTGGTGTAATGGTTGATCGAAACAGAATGGTAGCAACAACGGGTTGTGCTGATGGGATGGTAATGATGGTTTCTTTGTACACGATTAGGAGAGAAAGAGATGAGAGGGAGATGATGATGAGAGTTGTGTGTCTATGGTGGTTCACGGCTGAAACCGAGCAGAACATGGAAGCAGTTAATCGAGCAGCACAATTTTCTTAGGATGGTTTAAATGGGTGATTTCGATTAGGAAGAAAAGGAAAAAAATAAAAATAAAAATAAAATAGTAGTGATGGTGGTTTACCGTGGTTCATGGTTCTCGTAACTAAAAACCGAAGCAGGTGGTGATTGAACATCATGAAATTAATGGTGACTGTTGGTATTCACGAGTAGTAACAACCATTCCATTGATGGTGTCTTCGATGGTAACGGTTGAGATGGTGATCCGGTCCAACAGCGAAAACAAACAACAGTTTGTTGGTGGTGGTCTCGAGTGGGTTACGATGTACATGGTTGGGTTTTGATAACCGCAAGTGAGTGTTGTTCAAAACAGGAAAACATAAATGATATTAACAAGTTGTTTGTTCTTTATCTAGTAAAAAAATGAGCGATTAAGGTGGTGATTGGTTTTGATTAAAGGAAAGCTTGTGTGGTTTTGGGTTGAGTTTAATTCGTGATTTGTGTTGGTGATCAACAAGATGAAAGCAGCAGTATTAGTTACAAGTTAGAGATGATAAGTGTGTTATTGTTTTGCAAGTGAGGGAAAGTAAATGCATGAATGTGGATATACGAGAATACTCTCTCCTTTTTATAACATAAAATCATTGTTAATGATATTATTGTGGACTGATGCAAAAAGAGTGGGACACCATCTCTTGTAATTGAGTCATATCTCTATCAATCTTTAATAACAATTGCTTGAAAAAAAACGGTAAACATATTAATCCGTAGTAATATGGGTCTTGTGAGTTAGGGAAAACAATAGAGGAATTTGTCTGGTTCCACGTACATGCATGAATGTAGATGTAGTCAACATATAACAGCCAATCAACAATAGTAATCTCCATTAAATGATCTCCACTTTTAAAAAGAAGCCAAAATTAATAATATTACAAACTTGTATGTATGCAGCCTATCTTTGTTTCTTTCTATTGACAAATTTTCACGGAATGATATCTCGTGCGCTGTTGTTAAATGTTGACGTATAAAAGTCTTTAGAAAATAACAAAATTTTAAATTAACAATATTTATTTATTTTAGTCATTATGGTATTAAAATTCGATCATTAATTTATTAAATAATTATTACATTAATTATTTGCTCCCAACCCCTAAGTAAAATATACAAAGTTTAAAATTAAATAAATAGTTCCTAATTATACTTTTAATAAGCCTGTAGTTTATATAACACATTTTTGGATCACCGTTTATTTTAAAATTACATAAGTTTGAATTTAACTTGCTTAATATCAATCAGAACATCAAACGAGTATTACAATCATTTAATATTTATTTTTAATATACTTTATTTATATATAGAGATATATTTTAATTAATAATTATTATAATATCCTATTTTTTTATTTTATTAATTTTTAATAACAACAACATATAATACTTCAAATTATATTTCGAATTATTATTTATATATATACACACATATATCTATTTACAATTAATTGTTCGTGAATCGTCGAGAGCAGTCGAAGGTCAAATGAATATATATGCATCGTTTTAAAAATTTTCTAGACTCAACATTACATACTTTGCTTATCGTATCGAAATCATATAAAGATTAAGTTTAAATTTAGTCGAAAATTTCCGGGTCGTCACAATATGTTCCCGACACGATAAGCAAAGTCTGTAATGTTGTGTTTATATAATCAATTACCTTTTGACCATTCCCGATGATTCACGAACAATTGTTTGTAAATAAATATGTATATATATATATATATATATATATATATATATATATATATATATATATATATATATATATATATATATATATATATATATATATATATATATATATATATATATATATATATATATATATATATATATATATATATATATATATATATGTATATATTAATAAATAAAATTATGTGGTTGCCATTATATATTTTAATATATATACAAATGATATAGGTTCGTGAATCCGAGGCCAACCCTGCATTGTTCAGTTGTTCATTATGGTCATATGTATTTTTACTACAAAATACATTAAGTGAGTTTCATTTGCTCCCTTTTTAAATGCTTTTGCAATATATATTTTTGGGACTGAGAATACATGCGATGCTTTTATAACTGTTTTACGAAATAGACACAAGTAATCGAAACTACATTCTATGGTTGAATTATTAAACCGAATATGCCCCTTTTTAGTCTGGTAATCTAAGAATTAGGGAACAGACACCCTAATTGACGCGAATCCTAAAGATAGATCTATCGGGCCCAACAAGCCCCATCCAAAGTACCGGATGCTTTAGTACTTCGAAATTTATATCATGTCCGAAGGAGGATCCCGGAATGATGGGGATATTCTAATATGTATATTGTGAATGTCGGTTACCAGGTGTTCAATCCATATGAATGATATTTTGTCTCTATGCATGGGACGTACATTTATGAGAACTGAATATGAAATCTTGTGGTCTATTAAAAGTTATGAAATGATTATTTATGATAAACTAATGAACTCACCAACCTTTTGGTTGACACTTGAAAGCATGTTTATTCTCAGGTACGAAAGAAATCTTCCGCTGTGCATTTGCTCATTTTAGAGATATTATTTGGAGTCATTCATGACATATTTCAAAAGACGTTGCATTCAAGTCGTTGAGTTCATCAAGATTATTATTAATTCAGTTATAGATAGATATATTATGAAATGGTATGCATGCCGTCAACTTTCAACGTAATGAAAGATTGTCTTTTCAAAAACGAATGCAATGTTTGTAAAATGTAACATATAGAGGTCAAGTACCTCACAATGTAATCAACTATTGTGAATCGTTTATAATCGATATGGACTTCGTCGGATGGATTAGGATGGGTCTCTACAGTTGGTATCAGAGCGGTAGTCTTAGCGAACCAGGTCTTGCATTAGTGTGTCTAACTGATAGTTGTTTAGATGCATTAGTGAGTCTGGACTTCGACCGTGTCTGCATGTCAAAAGTTTTTCTTATTATTTCTAGTCGGAAATCATCTGCTTATCATCCTTAGGAAATTACCTGCTTATCATTCTTAGTCTAAACATGTCTTACTGCCTCTATTGCATAGACAGTGTATAGATAAATTCATATCTTAACGTATCTGTTATTGTTACCTTTGCCTGACAGCTTCCATAGATTCCTCTGAAAATTATGGGATGTTAGTATTATATATGCATATGTAAATTATGTATTGCAGGGTACTAATCTACATCCTATAATCCATTTTTTATCGGAAATCCTTCATCTTATCGTACGAGATGAATTCCTCAACCATTTCGAATTCCTCGAATTTCGACAGCTATTCCGATATGGAGTTTCACCTAAGCTCCGAAAGCAGAGTCACCAGAATGAATCAACCAATCATCCATCCCTAATTCATCTGATGAGTTCGTAGTCAACTTAACCGATGGAGACGAGAAGAAGGCGATCCCTTCCACCCACCAACTTGCACTCTTGGCGATGAACTTGAAGCACTTACCGGCGAACTCATTCGAAACACCATTTTCACCCTCATTTCCCAAATATCTCACCACGATTATATTCTATCTAAAATTCTAAACCTTATTCATCCGCTCGCTCTGACCGACAATCATCCCGGAATAATAGAAGAAGTCAACGAACGTCGCGCTTGAGTAATCAATTTGGAAAATATGGTACAAAATGTATCAGCTTCAGCAACATCACTGGCACCAACAGTACCACCAACATCAATACCAGTACCACCAACAACTCCAGTTTCAACACCACATGCCTCAACATCTCATTCTGTAACTCGAGTATAAATATCGTTCTACGAATCGTTCTACATCAATTATCTTCATTCTACGTGACGATTATATAATTTCTAATGTTTTAGAGATTATCTGTTCTAGTTCTAACGATAAATCAAATGAGATCAATATCATATTAACTCATTAAATCCACGATTATATCTGAAGAAAATATATATGTATATATATTTTCATAAAATTGTAATTAAAAATTCTTTCGTACAAACTGTTAATGGTGAAAATATTTTAACGGGTAGGTAATACCCGAGGAATATTTAGATTTCACATTAATAAGTTACACTGTACATTTTTTTTGAATCTGATTCAACAGTCATCTACTATCCCATTTATATCCACAGATATACGAATCCGTTCACCACAAAATAACCATTTTCATTAAATTTCATATTTGGATTTTGACCTATCAGAATCCAACAAGTGGCATAATGAAGAAAACATTGGACAAAAATAAAATTTGTTAAAAACAAACAAATTAACTATGAGAAATTTTGTTAAGAATCCACGCTAACAAAATCCTGGCTAACTGTTAATTCCGTATTACATTTTAATTATCGCAATTTATTTATCGCATTTTAATTATCGCAATTTATTTTATCGCAATTTTAATTCTCGCAACTTTATTTATCGTCACTTCAATTTCTGTTATTTATTTTACGCACTTTAAATATCAGGACACGTATATAAGGTTTTGACATATCATATTGACGCATCTATATATATTATTTGGAATAACCATAGACACTTTATATGCAGTAATGATCGAGTTCTCTATACAGAGTTGAGGTTGATTCTATAATAATATATATACTTTGAGTTGTGATCGAGTCTGAGACATGTACACGGGTCACGATACATAGTAATTAATTCGAATATTATATATTAAACTATATATGAATTATTGGACTGTTACTGTGGACTATCGACTGTAGACTAATAACATTGGACAATTAAAATGAATTAAAATATTGATTATCACATATGAAACTAAACATTTTTTCAAGTTTGCCACTTGATCTCATCTTAAACCTCATTTGTATCTTGACGATTACAATATGTGTTCAAACTTTTCATGATTCTTGAAGACACCTCAATCGAGAGAATGAACCAACCGAATTTCATCTACGGAAGAAAAGATTAATGCATATAGTTATACACACTCGGAACCTGAGTAAACGTTTAACACGTATCTGTGCTAGCTCCTTTGGCATTGTTATTACCATAAATAATAATGCAATTCTTTTCCAAATTAGCCAATTTTGTCACAGCTCCAACAAGTCAACTTCGACTTTTCAATCGTACTAGTCTTATTATAACTTTGATATATATGCATACTCATTTATTGTTACTGGAGAACCTTTTTATATTCCATCATATTACCATCAGCGTTTAATCATCTAAAAACACAATTCTCTAGAAACCACCTCGGATTGATAACCGATGATTCAGATATGGCTACATTAAATGCAGACGAAACAGTAAAATTGTGGATGGCCTAAATGGCCAATAGGTTGTTGATAAAGAATGGAGTGTTGGGAACGCTCGATTAAAAATTTGGTACTGAAAAACGGATTGAGCTAACCTTGAAGGAGACCAAGAACAAATACAAGAACCAAACCCTATATTCAAAGAATCCAAGTAATTCTGGATCCGATGAAATCTTTAGAGAATATCTTGCTCCGAAGTCATGTTAAAATCTTGCAGAAAATTTTCTTCATCAACCTTCGAACTTAGAAAATTCCAAAATATCATCATAAATATCTTCGATATTTCTGAGGATATTTTCATAAATATTCTCGTCCGAAATTATATACCTCTTCGTGCTTTCTATGTATCATGATATTGGAAACATTCAATTGAAAATTTAGTACCGAAAAGCGGATTATGCGAAACTATGAAGGAAACCGTGGACAAATCACAAAGAATAAGTTTGACTTCAAAGAATCCAAATGATTCAATGCCTTCTGAAGCCTTTAGCAAATGTCTTGCTCCTTGCTCTAAACCCTTGTGGACGATATTCTTCATCATCATCCGATCATAGATATTCCAAGATATTATCGTATCTTTCATTATAAATATCCTCCATATTTCTGAAGATATTTTTATAACTATTCTCATTTGAAATCATTAATCTCTTCGTGCTATCAGTGTTACATCATATAGAAACTGTTAGTTTCTATATTCTGTAAACTTTCGAGATTAAAATATGAATATTATTGAAGTAATGTTGGGAACTGATGCATGAGTTAGTATAATATAATGACACTTGATCAACGTGATTATATTACAGTAAGTCATGCTGAGTTTCTAAATGGAACATGATGATTCACAGATTATAACGTCATCATGTGCCATGTTACATAACTCTTTCATTCAAATTAACGTCTGAACATATCCAGAAAATATATTCTTGATAGTTCTATTCTCAGTGATTCTGGTAATTCGACAAATCAAATCGTGCCATTACGATTTCCTTCCTAGAACATTAACAATGTTCATTCTGAAGTTTATATCTGCGAATTCTGAACAATTACAAGCGGTGTTTAATCGCAAGAAGAAGAAACGAAGGGACAAAGCTCCAAAATTGTAACACCGGCCATTTTTTTTTTTTTTTTAAATACACAGCGGAAGACTTTATTAACAAACACAATATAAGTCACGTCATTACGTTTAAGTTTACACAACGGTGTTACGTTATCACAAAACATTATTTATACAAAAGTCCACATCAGAGTTGGGTTGTCAAACATGTCTTCTGCAATAGCACCCTTCCCGACTAGCAGTACCTAAACCTGCAAGGGGAGAATATGTGGGGAATTAGCGCACCGCTAAGTGAATGGAATCTATCTAACAGATATAGCTTAAGTCACACACAAGCTATATACTAACAACAACACATGCTAACTATCAACTAGCATACAATAAGACAATATGAGGATCGGCGGCTTGTACGAGCACACGACTCCTAGCTGATCGGACTTGAGTCTACCGATAGTCCCTGCTACTCAATTCACAGTATAGTTATCCAGATGCAGGGGATGCATCATTCACACTATACTCTACAATCAGTAGCCTATGGACCCAACCTCCCCTAGGCACGGTTGACCTCATACAGACTCTAACCTCTCCTAGGCACGGTCTCGAGTCCCCAGTCTCCCTAGGCCCGACTGGTGCCATTCACACAGTGTACACATAATTCACATACAACATCAGACATACTATATTATTCTAACATGGTAATTTCTACACTATGCATGGTAAAAGAGTCAACTACAGTAGCATGATATGCTACTTAAACTCTATCCGGAGATAGACCCCCACTCACCAATTACCAGCAACTGCTCAGTTATTATTTCTGAGCTTCCTCCTTGTCCTTATAACCTGAGAACAACACAAACAAAGTTAATATACATATCCAATAAATAATATAATCATTTCATACGATTAACTAGGTCATAACACCATATATTCATAATTTTATGAGTCTACATCATGACTCCACTCAATAATGGCATACAGGTGCGTGCAAAACACGACATACACACTAAAACTCCTTTTCCGGCCCAAAAAAAGTTTGATCTAGTTTCTTAAAAGTTCACCATTGAAAAGTATTCCTTATTACGATTCTAACGATAGTTTATTCATCAAAAACGGAGTTACGTTTTGAAAGTTGCGTCCGTTTCAATTTCATAAAAGTGCTGTAGCAAATAGTGACACTGTAGCAACTTGGTACTGTAGCAAATAGTGACACTGTAGCAACTCGGGGGGTACTGTAGCAACTCGGACACTGTAGCAAATAGTGACACTGTAGCAGTTCGGGTAATGTAGCAAAATACTGTAGCAAGATACTGTAGCAAAATACTGTAGCAAAATACTGTAGCAAGATACTGTAGCAACTGGGTTTCGAAGCAGTTCGCTGTTTTTGCGATTTTTTGCCCAAAACTCGATTTTTGAGGGTTTTTGATCCGTTTTAAGCACATGGAAGCTACTAAACATATATACAACCTATTTCTAACATCAATTAAGCATAACAAACACCAAAAATGAAGATTCAAGCTTAAAATCACACTTTTTATTCAAGAACACAAAACCCATTTTGAGCAAGAATTAATACATGAATCTATGATATGCATACCTTATATTGATCACGAAATCACAAGGAATATATCTCTAGCTTCAATTAATCCAAAGGCTCACAAAATCAAATTAGGGTTTATGTGTGTGTTTGTGTATGTGTTCGTGTATGTGTTTGATGAAATGAGAAATGGATAGAACTATCCAGATACATACACTTAAATGAGTTATAAACTCATACCCCATATCATACAGGTATTTACTAGTTATCTTATCTGATAACCTTTCGTATCTCCTTAGGCGGTCCTAACGGAGTCCAAATTAAATAAACCAACATGCTCTGGGACCCTTGTCACAAACTGGTCACAACACAATTATAGTAAAACACTAATAAAATAATTAAAATAAAAGCACTTAAGACTAAGCACAAACCCTAAGGGCAAAATAGGCAACTTACAACTAGCCCGGGTTTCAGTCTGTTACAAATTCACCCCCCTTAAGAAGATTCCGTCCTCGGAATCTGGTCTTGGTCAAACAAATGAGGGTAACGTTTTCTCATCAACTCTTCTGTTTCCCACGTAAGATTAGAACCCAAACTGTGTTTCCACTCAATCAACACCATCGGAATCTCTTTCTTTCTCAGCTTAGTCACCTTTTGGTCAACCACATGGACCGGCTCTTCCACTAATTTCTTATTCAAATCGACCCTTAAATCTTCTAAAGGAAGAAGTTGTGTTTCATCGTCGACTTTACACTTACGAAGATAACATACGTTGAATGTATTATGAATACCAGCTAACTCTGGCGGAAGATCTAACACCACAGTCTGATCATTCAACACTTCACTGATCGGAAACGGACCAATAAATCTCGGTGCTAACTTACCACGTTTACCGAATCTGATAACCCCTTTCCACGGCGAATCTTTCAAATACACTCGTTCACCCACATTAAAGGTTACCGGACGTCTACGCGGATCAGCATACATTTTCTGCCTATCTCTAGCGGCTTTCAACTTTTCTCTCGCAATTGCAACTTTTTCGGCTGTCATTTGAACAATTTTGGGACCTGCAAACTGTTTCTCCCCGGCTTCTAACCAACAAGTCGGAGTTCTGCAACGACGACCGTATAACATTTCATAGTGCGGCATCCCTATACTCGAATGATATGAATTATTATACGCAAATTCGACCAACGGCAAATGTGTATCCCACGAACCACCGTATTCTAACACACAAGCCCTTAACATATCCTCCAAAGTCTGTATCGTTCTTTCACTCTGACCGTCTGTCTAAGGATGATAAGCTGTACTTAAATTCACACGTGTACCCAAATTCTGTTGAAGACTATTCCAAAAATTCGACACAAATCTGGAATCTCTGTCTGAAACGATCGATAATGGCACACCATGTCGACTAACTATCTCGTTTATATACAATTCGGCTAACTCACTTAACGAAGCTGTTTCACGAGTAGCAAGAAAATGAGCACTTTTAGTTAGGCGATCCACTATTACCCAAATCATATCATGTCTTTTCTGAGTTCGAGGTAATTTGGTCACAAAATCCATCGTTATATGTTCCCATTTCCACTCTGGAATCTGTAACTGACGTAACGAACCATAAGGTTTCTGATGTTCGGCCTTCACTTGAGCACATATATGACACTTTTCGACATAACGGGCGATATCTGATTTCATTGTTGGCCACCAATACACTGTTTTCAAATCATGATACATCTTATTACTACCCGGATGTACTGTCAATCTGGATTTGTGAGCTTCCGTCATGATTAAATCCCTCAAATCTCCAAGCTTAGGCACCCAAACACGATTGTTTAAGGTCTTTAGTCCACGTGAGTCATCAATTAAGTCCACTTTTCGTTTGGTCATTTGTTCAGATTTAATATGTTCGTCCTCTAAAGCACAGGCCTGAATGGTTCTTAAACTGTTAATCAAATCTGAAGTTATATTCAAACGAAGAAATTTCACATTTTCACTTGACTTTTTACGACTTAGCGCATCTGCAACCACATTTGCCTTACCCGGATGGTATTAATTTCACAATCGTAATCTTTGATCAACTCTTGCCATCGTCTCTGACGCATATTCAATTCTTTCTGTGAGAAGATATACTGCAAACTCTTGTGATCTGTACATATAACACAATGGGTTCCATACAAATAGTGTCTCCACAGTTTCAAAGCAAACACTACTGCAGCCATTTCAAGATCATGCACTGGATAATTCTTCTCATGAACTTTCAACTGTCGCGAGGCGTAGGCGATTACTTTATCTCTTTGCATTAATACACAACCCAACCCAGCATATGATGCATCACAGTATACCACGAAGTTGTCTGAACCTTCTGGTAAAGCTAACACTGGTGCCTGACACAGTAGCTGTTTCAAAATCTGAAAAGCCTTTTCCTGTTCATCAGTCCATCGAAAGGCTACATCTTTACGAGTCAACTTAGTCAACGGACCCGCTATTTTCGAGAAATCCTTGATAAATCTGCGATAATAACCGGCTAATCCCAGAAAACTCTTAATCTCTGTCGGAGTCTTCAGAGAATTCCAATTCATTACCGCTTCTATCTTTGTCGGATCAACTTTTATACCTTCGGCACAAATCACATGACCCGAAAACTGCACTTCACGTAACCAAAATTCACACTTTGAAAATTTTGCAAATAGTTGTTCACGTTTCAACATGTTCAAAACCTGTCTCAGATGTTCAGCATGTTCACTTTCGGTCTTTGAATACACTAGTATATCATCTATAAATACAATCACAAACTTATCTAAGAACGGGCGACACACTCTATTCATTAGTTCCATGAAGATTGCTGGCGCATTCGTCAACCCAAACGGCATGACAAGAAATTCATAATGACCATACCTTGTTCTGAACGCTGTTTTCGGTATATCTGATTCAACAACACGAACCTGATGATATCCGGATCGTAAGTCTATCTTAGAAAAGAATGAAGCACCCTGTAACTGATCGAACAAATCGTCTATTCGAGGTAACGGATACTTATTCTTCACTGTTCTTTTGTTCAATTCATGATAATCAATACACATACGCATTGACCCATCTTTCTTTTTAACAAACAATACCGGAGCACCCCATGGTGAAGAACTCGGTCGGATAAACCCACGATCTAATAGTTCTTGAATCTGTGACATCATTTCACGGATTTCAGACGGCGCTAATCGGTATGGAGCTTTTGCAACTGGAGTTGTTCCAGGAACCAATTCAATCTTATATTCAACTTCCCTTACCGGCGGCAGACCTGGTAACTCATCTGGGAACACTTCGGGAAATTCTGATACTATCGGAATATCGGCCACTGTTTTCTTTTCTTTCTTCGCATCAATCACATATGCAAGAAATGATTCACAACCCTTTGCCATCGACTTTTTCGCTTTCATCATGGTTATCAATAGAAAATTATACCCTCCCCGCTCCCCTTGGGCCACAACACGGGTTTCATCGGTCGAACGAAAGGTAATCATTTTCCTATCACACTTAATATTAGCCCTAAGCGAGCTCAACCAATCCATTCCTAGTACTACATCAAAGCTAGGAATAGGTAACACTAAACAAGTCACCGGGAAAGACTTCCCTTCGATCTCTATACAAACCCCAGTCACATAGGTTGTGACGGGTGTGGTCTTACCATCGGCTACTTCTACACTAACCGGCTTGGGTAACACAGTAGCTGGTAAATTCAACTTAGCACAGAAATCTAGGGACATAAAACACCTATTGGCACCACAATCAAACAATACGCGAGCAGGTATTGAGTTGATTAGAAACATAACGGTGATTACTTCGTCGGTTGCCACAGCATTCTCAACCGACATCTGAAAAGCTCTAGCCTCTGCTGTTGAAGGGTTCTTCCTCTTCTGCCCACTCGAGGCAGTTGACCCTACGGCTGATACTGAACGCGCTCCTGACCCTGCCCCGGAACTACCACTCTTCGACGGACAACTAATTGCACGATGCCCTGGTTTATGACAACTCCAACACACACTATTCGGATACGGACATGCTGAAGACTCATGCCCAACAACACCACACTTTAAGCATCTTCTTGTTGAAATGTCCCGTTCTTATTGATTAAAAACGTTCCATATTAATTGATTTCGTGCGAGGTTTTGACCTCTATATGAGACGTTTTTCAAAGACTGCATTCATTTTAAAACAAACCATAACCTTTATTTCATCAATAAAGGTTTAAAAAGCTTTACGTAGATTATCAAATAATGATAATCTAAAATATCCCGTTTACACACGACCATTACATAATGGTTTACAATACAAATATGTTACAACAAAATAAGTTTCTTGAATGCAGTTTTTACACAATATCATACAAGCATGGACTCCAAATCTCGTCCTTATTTAAGTATGCGACAACGGAAGCTCTTAATAATCACCTGAGAATAAACATGCTTAAAACGTCAACAAAAATGTTGGTGAGTTATAGGTTTAACCTATATATATTAAATCATAATAATAGACCACAAGATTTCATATTTCAATACACATCCCATACATAGAGATAAAAATCATTCATATGGTGAACACCTGGTAACCGACATTAACAAGATGCATATATAAGAATATCCCCATCATTCCGGGACACCCTTCGGATATGATATAAATTTCGAAGTACTAAAGCATCTGGTACTTTGGATGGGGTTTGTTAAGCCCAATAGATCTATCTTTAGGATTCGCGTCAATTAGGGTGTCTGTTCCCTAATTCTTAGATTACCAGACTTAATAAAAAGGGGCATATTCGATTTCGATAATTCAACCATAGAATGTAGTTTCACGTACTTGTGTCTATTTTGTAAATCATTTATAAAACCTGCATGTATTCTCATCCCAAAAATATTAGATTTTAAAAGTGGGACTATAACTCACTTTCACAGATTTTTACTTCGTCGAGAAGTAAGACTTGGCCACTGGTTGATTCACGAACCTATAACAATATATACATATATATCAAAGTATGTTCAAAATATATTTACAACACTTTTAATATATTTTGATGTTTTAATTTATTAAGTCAGCTGTCCTCGTTAGTAACCTACAACTTGTTGTCCACAGTTAGATGTACAGAAATAAATCGATAAATATGATCTTGAATCAATCCACGACCCAGTGTATACGTATCTCAGTATTGATCACAACTCAAACTATATATATTTTGGAATCAACCTCAACCCTGTATAGCTAACTCCAACATTCACATATAGAGTGTCTATGGTTGTTCCGAAATATATATAGATGTGTCGACATGATAGGTCGAAACATTGTATACGTGTCTATGGTATCTCAAGATTACATAATATACAATACAAGTTGATTAAGTTATGGTTGGAATAGATTTGTTACCAATTTTCACGTAGCTAAAATGAGAAAAATTATCCAATCTTGTTTTACCCATAACTTCTTCATTTTAAATCCGTTTTGAGTGAATCAAATTGCTATGGTTTCATATTGAACTCTATTTTATGAATCTAAACAGAAAAAGTATAGGTTTATAGTCGGAAAAATAAGTTACAAGTCGTTTTTGTAAAGGTAGTCATTTCAGTCGAAAGAACGACGTCTAGATGACCATTTTTGAAAACATACTTCCACTTTGAGTTTAACTATAATTTTTGGATATAGTTTCATGTTCATAATAAAAATCATTTTCTCAGAATAATAACTTTTAAATCAAAGTTTATCATAGTTTTTAATTAACTAACCCAAAACAGCCCGCGGTGTTACTACGACGGCGTAAATCTGGTTTTACGGTGTTTTTCGTGTCTCCAGGTTTTAAATCATTAAGTTAGCATATCATATAGATATAGAACATGTGTTTAGTTGATTTTAAAAGTCAAGTTAGAAGGATTAACTTTTGTTTGCGAACAAGTTTAGAATTAACTAAACTATGTTCTAGTGATTACAAGTTTAAACCTTCGAATAAGATAGCTTTATATGTATGAATCGAATGATGTTATGAACATCATTACTACCTTAAGTTCCTTGGATAAACCTACTGGAAAAGTGAAAAATGGATCTAGCTTCAACGGATCCTTGGATGGCTTGAAGTTCTTGAAGCAGAATCATGACACGAAAACAAGTTCAAGTAAGATCATCACTTGAAATAAGATTGTTATAGTTATAGAAATTGAACCAAAGTTTGAATATGATTATTACCTTGTATTAGAATGATAACCTACTGTAAGAAACAAAGATTTCTTGAGGTTGGATGATCACCTTACAAGATTGGAAGTGAGCTAGCAAACTTGAAAGTATTCTTGATTTTATGTAACTAGAACTTGTAGAATATATGAAGAACACTTAGAACTTGAAGATAGAACTTGAGAGAGATCAATTAGATGAAGAAAATTGAAGAATGAAAGTGTTTGTAGGTGGTTTTGGTCGTTGGTGTATGGATTAGATATAAAGGATATGTAATTTTGTTTTCATGTAAATAAGTCATGAATGATTACTCATATTTTTGTAATTTTATGAGATATTTCATGCTAGTTGCCAAATGATGGTTCCCACATGTGTTAGGTGACTCACATGGGCTGCTAAGAGCTGATCATTGGAGTGTATATACCAATAGTACATACATCTAAAAGCTGTGTATTGTACGAGTACGAATACGGGTGCATACGAGTAGAATTGTTGATGAAACTGAACGAGGATGTAATTGTAAGAATTTTTGTTAAGTAGAAGTATTTTGATAAGTGTATTGAAGTCTTTCAAAAGTGTATAAATACATATTAAAACACTACATGTATATACATTTTAACTGAGTCGTTAAGTCATCGTTAGTCGTTACATGTAAGTGTTGTTTTGAAACCTTTAGGTTAACGATCTTGTTAAATGTTGTTAACCCAATGTTTATAATATCAAATGAGATTTTAAATTATTATATTATCATGATATTATCATGTATGAATATCTCTTAATATGATATATATACATTAAATGTCTTTACAACGATAATCGTTACATATATGTCTCGTTTAAAAATCATTAAGTTAGTAGTCTTGTTTTTACATATGTAGTTCATTGTTAATATACTTAATGATATGTTTACTTATCATAGTATCATGTTAACTATATATATATCCATATATATGTCATCATATAGTTTTTACAAGTTTTAATGTTCGTGAATCACCGGTTAACTTGGGTGGTCAATTGTCTATATGAAACATATTTCAATTAATCAAGTCTTAACAAATTTGATTGCTTAACATGTTGGAAACATTTAATCATGTAAATATCAATCTTAATTAATATATATAAACATGGAAAAGTTCGGGTCACTACAGTACCTACCCGTTAAATAAATTTCGCCCCGAAATTTTAAGCTGTTGAAGGTGTTGACGAATCTTCTGGAAATAGATGCGGGTATTTCTTCTTCATCTGATCTTCACGCTCCCAGGTGAACTCGGGTCCTCTACGAGCATTCCATCGAACCTTAACAATTGGTATCTTGTTTTGCTTAAGTCTTTTAACCTCACGATCCATTATTTCGACGGGTTCTTCGATGAATTGGAGTTTTTCGTTGATTTGGATTTCATCTAACGGAATAGTGAGATCTTCTTTAGCAAAACATTTCTTCAAATTCGAGACGTGGAAAGTGTTATGTACAGCCGCGAGTTTTTGAGGTAACTCAAGTTGGTAAGCTACTGGTCCGACACGATCAATAATCTTGAATGGTCCAATATACCTTGGATTTAATTTCCCTCGTTTACCAAATCGAACAACGCCTTTCCAAGGTGCAACTTTAAGCATGACCATCTCTTCAATTTCAAATTCTATATCTTTTCTTGTAATGTCAGCGTAGCTCTTTTGTCGACTTTGGGCGGTTTTCAACCGTTGTTGAATTTGGATGATCTTCTCGGTAGTTTCTTGTATAATCTCCGGACCCGTAATCTGTCTATCCCCCACTTCACTCCAACAAATTGGAGACCTGCACTTTCTACCATAAAGTGCTTCAAACGGCGCCATCTCAATGCTTGAATGGTAGCTGTTGTTGTAGGAAAATTCTGCTAACGGTAGATGTCGATCCCAACTGTTTCCGAAATCAATAACACATGCTCGTAGCATGTCTTCAAGCATTTGTATCGTCCTTTCGCTCTGCCCATCAGTTTGTGGATGATAGGCAGTACTCATGTCTAGACGAGTTCCTAATGCTTGCTGTAATGTCTGCCAGAATCTTGAAATAAATCTGCCATCCCTATCAGAGCTAATAGAGATTGGTATTCCATGTCTGGAGATGACTTCCTTCAAATACAGTCGTGCTAACTTCTCCATCTTGTCATCTTCTCTTATTGGCAGGAAGTGTGCTGATTTGGTGAGACGATCAACTATTACCCAAATAGTATCAAAACCACTTGCAGTCCTTGGCAATTTAGTGATGAAATCCATGGTAATGTTTTCCCATTTCCATTCTGGGATTTCGGGTTGTTGAAGTAGACCTGATGGTTTCTGATGCTCAGCTTTGACCTTAGAACACGTCAAACATTCTCCTACGTATTTAGCAACATCGGCTTTCATACCCGGCCACCAAAAATGTTTCTTGAGATCCTTGTACATCTTCCCCGTTCCAGGATGTATTGAGTATCTGGTTTTATGAGCTTCTCTAAGTACCATTTCTCTCATATCTCCAAATTTTGGTACCCAAATCCTTTCAGCCCTATACCGGGTTCCGTCTTCCCGAATATTAAGATGCTTCTCCGATCCTTTGGGTATTTCATCCTTTAAATTTCCCTCTTTTAAAACTCCTTGTTGCGCCTCCTTTATTTGAGTAGTAAGGTTATTATGAATCATTATATTCAAAGATTTTACTCGAATAGGTTCTCTGTCCTTCCTGCTCAAGGCATCGGCTACCACATTTGCCTTCCCCGGGTGGTAACGAATCTCAAAGTCATAATCATTCAATAATTCAATCCACCTACGCTGCCTCATATTCAGTTGTTTCTGATTAAATATGTGTTGAAGACTTTTGTGGTCGGTATATATAATACTTTTGACCCCATATAAGTAGTGCCTCCAAGTCTTTAATGCAAAAACAACTGCGCCTAATTCCAAATCATGCGTCGTATAATTTTGTTCGTGAATCTTCAATTGTCTAGACGCATAAGCAATCACCTTCGTTCGTTGCATTAATACACAACCGAGACCTTGCTTTGATGCGTCACAATAAATCACAAAATTATCATTCCCTTCAGGCAATGACAATATAGGTGCCGTAGTTAGCTTTTTCTTCAATAACTGAAACGCTTTCTCTTGTTCATCATTCCATTCAAATTTCTTCCCTTTATGCGTTAATGCAGTCAAGGGTTTTGCTATTCTGGAAAAGTCTTGGATGAACCTTCTGTAGTAACCAGCTAGTCCTAAAAACTGGCGTATGTGTTTCGGAGTTTTCGGGGTTTCCCACTTTTCAACAGTTTCTATCTTTACCGGATCTACCTTAATACCTTCTTTGTTCACAATGTGACCGAGGAATTGAACTTCTTCCAACCAAAATGCACACTTTGAAAACTTAGCATACAATTTTTCCTTCCTCAATACTTCTAACACCTTTCTCAAATGTTCACCGTGTTCTTGGTCATTCTTTGAGTAAATAAGTATGTCATCAATGAAAACAATGACAAACTTGTCAAGGTATGGTCCACACACTCGGTTCATAAGGTCCATGAACACAGCTGGTGCATTAGTTAAACCAAACGGCATGACCATAAACTCATGATGACCGTAACGTGTTCTGAAAGCAGTCTTTGGAATATCATCTTCTTTCACCCGCATTTGATGATACCCGGAACGTAAGTCAATCTTTGAATAAACAGACGAGCCTTGTAGTTGATCAAATAAGTTGTCGATTCTCGGTAGTGGGTAGCGATTCTTGATGGTAAGTTTGTTCAACTCTCGGTAGTCGATACACAACCTGAATGTACCATCTTTCTTCTTGACAAACAAAACAGGAGCTCCCCACGGTGATGTGCTTGGCCGAATAAAACCACGCTCTAAAAGTTCTTGTAATTGGCTTTGCAGTTCTTTCATCTCGCTGGGTGCGAGTCTGTAAGGAGCACGAGCTATTGGTGCAGCTCCTGGTACAAGATCTATTTGAAATTCAACGGATCGATGTGGGGGTAATCCCGGTAATTCTTTTGGAAATACATCGGGAAATTCTTTTGCAATGGGAACATCATTGATGCTCTTTTCTTCAGTTTGTACTTTCTCGACGTGTGCTAGAACAGCATAGCAACCTTTTCTTATTAGTTTTTGTGCCTTCAAATTACTAATAAGATGTAGCTTCGTGTTGCCCTTTTCTCCGTACACCATTAAGGGTTTTCCTTTTTCTCGTATAATGCGAATTGCATTTTTGTAACAAACAATCTCTGCTTTCACTTCTTTCAACCAGTCCATACCGATTATCACATCAAAGGTCCCTAACTCTACTGGTATCAAATCAATCTTAAATGTTTCGCTAACCAGTTTAATTTCTCGATTCTGACATATATTATCTGCTGAAATTAATTTACCATTTGCTAATTCGAGTAAAAATTTACTATCCAAAGGCGTCAATGGACAACTTAATTTAGCACAAAAATCTCTACTCATATAGCTTCTATCCGCACCCGAATCAAATAAAACGTAAGCAGATTTATTGTCAATAAGAAACGTACCCGTAACAAGCTCCGGGTCTTCCTGTGCCTCTGCCACATTAATATTGAAAACTCTTCCGCGGCCTTGTCCATTCGTGTTCTCCTGGTTCGGGCAATTTCTAATAATGTGGCCTGGTTTTCCACATTTATAACAAACTACATTGGCATAACTTGCTCCGACACTACTTGCTCCGACACCATTTGTTCCTTTCGTTCTGTTAACCCCTGGTCCGTAGACATCACACTTCGCCGCGCTATGACCATTTCTTTTACACTTGTTGCAAAATTTGGTGCAGAACCCCGAGTGATACTTTTCACACCTTTGGCATAGCTGCTTCTGATTGTTGTTGTTGTTGCGGTTATTATTGTTGTTAAGATGATTGTTGTGGTTGCTGTTGTTGTTGTTGTTGTTGTTGTTGGGCCATTTGTTGTAGTTGCGATTGATGTTGCGATTGTTAGGATAGTTGTTGCGATTATTGTTATAATTGTTGTTGTTGTTGTATTGGTGATTCTTATCACCGTTTTCCTCCCACTTTATTTTGACTTGCTTCACATTGGCCTCTTCAGCAGTCTGTTCTTTAATTCTTTCTTCAATCTGGTTCACTAGTTTGTGAGCCATTCTACATGCTTGTTGTATGGAGGCGGGCTCGTGTGAACTTATATCTTCTTGGATTCTTTCCGGTAATCCTTTCACAAATGCGTCGATCTTCTCTTCCTCATCTTCGAATGCTCCCGGACACAATAGGCACAATTCTGTGAATCGTCTTTCGTACGTGGTAATATCAAATCCTTGGGTTCGTAACCCTCTAAGTTCTGTCTTGAGCTTATTGACCTCGGTTCTGGGACGGTACTTCTCGTTCATCAAGTGCTTGAATGCTGACCACGGTAGTGCGTACGCATCGTCTTGTCCCACTTGCTCTAGATAGGTATTCCACCATGTTAACGCAGAACCTGTGAAGGTATGCGTAGCGTACTTCACTTTGTCCTCTTCAGTACACTTACTTATGGAAAACACCGATTCGACCTTCTCGGTCCACCGTTTCAATCCGATCGGTCCTTCGGTTCCATCAAATTCCAAAGGTTTGCAGGCAGTGAATTCTTTGTAGGTGCATCCTACACGATTTCCTGTACTGCTAGATCCAAGGTTATTGTTGGTATGTAGCGCAGCCTGTACTGCGGCTATGTTCGAAGCTAGAAAAGTACGGAATTCCTCCTCATTCATATTCACGGTGTGTCGAGTAGTCGGTGCCATTTCCTTCAAAATAGTCATATGGAACAAGTTAATCATACAGAATATTAAGAGTAGTTAATAGTATTTCGTAGCATAATATGAACTCATTTATAAAAGCTTTTTCTTCATATTAGCGTTTTATAAGTTTAAATTCGGGTAGTACCTACCCGTTAAGTTCATACTTAGTAGCTAATATACAATTCAACTACTACAATTCTATATGAAAAACTGATTATAATAATATTTCGCGTTCAAACTTTTACACAATATTTTACAAACTTACAATACCGCTTATTTTACATATAGCATGAAATATAGTACACAAAAAATTTGATACAAGATGGTTGTGAAGATAATTCTAGCTAGTACACAAGTCGTTCAGCAAAGGCAATAAAGACACGTAATTCATACGTTCAGAAACAAGTCATGCATTCTGGTTTTACTAGGATTACTTCCCATCCTTGGTCTTGTGGAACATAACCGTTATGGCCGTTGATAAGACATCGTGTTGTAATGTCGTCAAAGGGACGAGGGTTACGTAATGTCCAACAGTCCCGTAACAATCTAAAAACCTCATTTCTTACCCCAATTACCGACTCCGTCACTTGTGGGAACGTTTTGTTTAATAGTTGTAGCCCGATGTTCTTGTTCTCACTTTGGTGAGAAGCAAACATTACTAATCCGTAAGCATAACATGCTTCTTTATGTTGCATGTTAGCCGCTTTTTCTAAATCACGAAGTCCAATATTCGGATATATTGAGTCAAAATAATTTCTTAACCCATTGCGTAAAATAGCATTTGGGTTCCCCGCAATATATGCGTCAAAGTAAACACATCGTAACTTATGGATTTCCCAATGTGATATCCCCCATCTTTCGAACGAAAGCCTTTTATAAACCAAGGCATTCTTGAAACGTTCTTCGAATGTCTTACAAACTGATCTCGCCTTAAATAGTTGTGCCGAAGAATTCTGACCGACTCTAGACAAGATTTCATCAATCATGTCTCCGGGTAGGTCTCTTAAAATATTGGGTTGTCTATCCATTTTGTGTTTTTATACTGTAAAATAGACAAGAGTTAGATTCATAAAAAAAATACTTATTAATACAAGCAATTTTTACATATATCATAAAGCATAAGCACACTATATTACATATATTACACCACACGAATACAACTATCTTATTCCGACTCGCTTGTTTCTTCTTCTTTAGTTTTGGTTCGTTTTGCCAAGTTTCTAGGGATATATAATGTTCCCCTAATAAGAGCCGTTATTTTCCACATTGGTTTAGAAAAACCTGGTGCTTTAGAGGTTCCCGGGTCATTGTTATAACTTAAGGACTTCGGGGGTTGACGATACATATAAAGTTCATCGGGGTTGGAATTAGATTTCTCTATTTTTATGCCCTTTCCCTTATTATTTTCTTTTGCCTTTTTAAAATCAGTTGGGGTAATTTCTATAACATCATCGGAATTCTCGTCGGAATCCGATTCATCGGAGAATTGGTAATCCTCCCAATATTTTGCTTCCTTGGCGGAAACACCATTGACCATAATTAACCTTGGTCGGTTGGTTGAGGATTTTCTTTTACTTAACCGTTTTATTATTTCCCCCACCGGTTCTATTTCTTCATCCGGTTCCGATTCTTTTTCCGGTTCCAATTCTTCTTCCGGTTCCGACTCTTCTTCCGGTTCCTCTTCGGGAACTTGTGAATCAGTCCACGAATCATTCCAATTTACATTTGACTCTTCATTATTATTAGGTGAGTCAATGGGACTTGTTCTAGAGGTAGACATCTATCACATAATATCAAACGCGTTAAGAGATTAATATATCACATAATATTCACATGTTAAAAATATATAGTTTCCAACAAAATTTGTTAAGCAATCATTTTTCAAGTAAACACGGTCGAAGTCCAGACTCACTAATGCATCCTAACAAACTTGATAAGACACACTAATGCAAAATTCTGGTTCTCTAAGACCAACGCTCGGATACCAACTGAAATGTCCCGTTCTTATTGATTAAAAACGTTCCATATTAATTGATTTCGTGCGAGGTTTTGACCTCTATATGAGACGTTTTTCAAAGACTGCATTCATTTTAAAACAAACCATAACCTTTATTTCATCAATAAAGGTTTAAAAAGCTTTACGTAGATTATCAAATAATGATAATCTAAAATATCCCGTTTACACACGACCATTACATAATGGTTTACAATACAAATATGTTACAACAAAATAAGTTTCTTGAATGCAGTTTTTACACAATATCATACAAGCATGGACTCCAAATCTCGTCCTTATTTAAGTATGCGACAACGGAAGCTCTTAATAATCACCTGAGAATAAACATGCTTAAAACGTCAACAAAAATGTTGGTGAGTTATAGGTTTAACCTATATATATCAAATCATAATAATAGACCACAAGATTTCATATTTCAATACACATCCCATACATAGAGATAAAAATCATTCATATGGTGAACACCTGGTAACCGACATTAACAAGATGCATATATAAGAATATCCCCATCATTCCGGGACACCCTTCGGATATGATATAAATTTCGAAGTACTAAAGCATCCGGTACTTTGGATGGGGTTTGTTAAGCCCAATAGATCTATCTTTAGGATTCGCGTCAATTAGGGTGTCTGTTCCCTAATTCTTAGATTACCAGACTTAATAAAAAGGGGCATATTCGATTTCGATAATTCAACCATAGAATGTAGTTTCACGTACTTGTGTCTATTTTGTAAATCATTTATAAAACCTGCATGTATTCTCATCCCAAAAATATTAGATTTTAAAAGTGGGACTATAACTCACTTTCACAGATTTTTTACTTCGTCGAGAAGTAAGACTTGGCCACTGGTTGATTCACGAACCTATGATAAACTAATGAACTCACCAACCTTTTGGTTGACACTTGAAATCATGTTTATTCTTAGGTACGAAAGAAATCTTCCGCTGTGCATTTGCTCATTTTAGAGATATTATTTGGAGTCATTCATGACATATTTCAAAAGACGTTGCATTCAAGTCGTTGAGTTCATCAAGATTATTATTAAGTCAGTTATAGATAGATATATTATGAAATGGTATGCATGCCGTCAACTTTCAATGTAATGAAAGATTGTCTTTTCAAAAACGAATGCAATGTTTGTAAAATGTAACATATAGAGGTCAAGTACCTCGCAATGTAATCAACTGTTGTGAATCGTTTATAATCGATATGGACTTCGTCCGGATGGATTAGGACGGGTCTCTACATTTATAGGGTAAGATTCACTCGTCACTTTCGCATGGTTACTTGAGGTCATGTTCTGTTAGCTTAGGGGCGGGTAGGTCTAGAGGGAGTAGAGATACTCGTGTTAGGATTAGAGTAGGTAGTTGGAATGTAGGAACTTTGACTAGCAAATCCTGGGAACTTGTAGATACGTTACTTAAGAGTAGAGTGGACATATTGTGTGTTCAAGAGACCAGATGGAGAGGTGAAGAGGCGGTTGACATTGACGACTACAGGTTGTGGTTTTCGGGTTCTAGAGTAGCTAGAAACGGGGTAGGGATCTTTATAGGACCCCTTTATAAGGATAATATTGTGGGTGTGGATAGGTGTAGCGATAGGATTATGGCAGTTAGGTTAGTTATCCAGGAGGAGACTTACATGGTCATTTGCGCTTACGCACCTCATGCTGGTTTAGGAGATGAAGAAAAAAGCCGCTTTTGGGAATCGTTAGACGAAGTTGTGAGGAGTTGCCCCACTAACCATCGTTTGCTTTTTGGGGGAGACCTTAATGGACATATAGGAACGTTTTCGAACGGATATACGGGTGTCCATGGGGGCTTTGGGTACGGAGTTCGAAATGAAGAAGGACACTCTATTCTCGAATTCGCTGTTGCCCACGATTTGGTTGTTGCAAACTCTTTCTTTAGGAAGACGGAAGCACAACTTGCAACTTTCCACGGTGGGGGACATAGTACCCAGATTGACTATTAGCTGCTTCGCAAAGGGGACCTTAGGTCTTGCAGAGACTGTAGAGCCCTGACTACCTGGACCTGTTCCACCCAACACCGATTATTGGTCATGGACTTGGTTGTGCAGAGGTGGGTTACTAGGAGAGTGAGACCCGTCCAACCTAGGATCCTTTGGAAGAAGCTGAATGAAGTGAATGCCGAAACTTTTAAAGCGTCAGTTTTGGAAAGAGTAGAGGCAGGAATGGATACGGTTACTCAAGTGGACGCAGATCAGATGTGGAATAGTTTGGCAATAACTATTAGAGATGTTGCCAAGGAAACATTAGGTGTGGCAGTAGGGACATCAAGAGGACATAAGTCTAGTAGAGAATCATGGTGGATTAGTGATGAGGTTCAAACCAAAGTTGCGCTAAAGCAACTGAGGTTTAGGGAGCTCATTAGATGCCGGGATGGGACACGTGATGATAGAACTAGGGCAGAGGAGAGGTATAAAGAAGCCAATAGAGAAGCTAAGAAGGCCGTTGCCCGTGCAAAAGATAAAGCGTATGAAGATTTGTATAGAAAACTAGACTCTAAAGAAGGAGCAAATGATATTTACAGAATTGCAAAAGCGAGGGAGCGTAGGAGGAGGGATATAGATATCACCAAGTTTATCAAGGATGAAGCCGGTCAAACCATAGTGAAGGAAGAATAAATTAGGAAAATATGGGAAGGGTATTTCTCATCTCTTTTCGTGGGTGAAGGACTCGGGCGCCAAGAGGATCTACAGGACTTGGGAATAGGACAATTCTGGAACAACAACTTCTGTAGGAGAATCAGTCAGGGAGAAGTAAGATCGGTACTACGAAAAATGGGTAGAAACAAAGCTGTAGGACCGGACCAGATTCCAATAGAGGCGTGGCGGTGCCTTGGCGACGATGGTGTTAGGTGGTTGACGTGTCTTTTCAATAAGACGCTTAGAAGTTATAAAATGCCTACGGAATGGAGACTCAGTGAGATTATCCCCATCTAAAAAAATAAAGGGGATGCCCAAATCTGCGATAATTATAGAGGCATAAAATTACTTAGTCATACTATGAAGCTTTGGGAGAGAGTGATTGAGACTAGACTTCGACGCGAAACTACGGTTTCAGAAAACCAATTTGGTTTCATGCCAGGGCGCTCTTCGATGGAGGCAATTCATGTTTTAAGAAGCGTTATGGAGAAGTATAGGGAGAAACAAAAGGGTCTAGAGATGGTCTTCTTAGACTTAGAAAAGGCCTATGATAGCGTACCGCGAAAGCTGATTTAGAAGACCCTTAATGTTAGGGGTATCCCAAGTAAGTATATTAGAGCTATTATAGATATGTACGATGGGGCGAAGTCCTGTGTTAGGACGCCTGTGGGAAACACAGAGTATTTCTCGATAGAAGTAGGTTTGCACCAGGGATCAGCCCTTTGTCCTTTCCTTTTCGCTTTGATCCTCGACGAGCTGTCTCAAGGAATACAAGAGAACATCCCTTGGTGTCTGATTTTTTCCGATGATATCGTGCTTGTATCGGAACAAAAGGATGAACTTAATAGAAGACTAGAACGATGGAGGGAGGCCTTAGAACAAAATGGGCTACGGATCAGTAGACAAAAGACGGAATATCTAAGGTGCGAATTCAGTAGGACTGAGGATGAACTAAATGTTGGAGGGAATATCAGCATTGGGGACCAGATCTTGCAACCACAAGAGGCATTTAGATATCTAGGTTCGGTCCTCCACAAATCAGGGAGGATAGACGAGGACGTAACTCATCGTATTAAGGTAGGTTGGATGAAGTGGAGAGCAGCGAAAGGGGTCTTGTGCGACAAGAAGATACCGTTCAAATTGAAAGGATAATTCTTCAAGGTGGCAATTAGACCTGCCATGTTTTACGGATCGGAATGTTGGCCAATGACGAAGGCCCAAGAGAGAAGGATGGAAGTGGCAGAAATGAGGATGCTTAGGTGGACGTGCGGTAAAACCATGTTAGATATGATCCCAAATGGGGTGTTTAGGGAAGACCTTGGGGTCGGTAGCATCATCGACAAGCTAAGAGAAGAATGACTTCGATGGTTTGGGCATGTGATGAGGCGACCAAGTATTGCACCGGTTAGGAGAGTCGAGGCACTCACGGTCGTTGGCGTTAGGAGAAGGGGTAGACCTACTCGTAGGTGGATGGATAGACTAACGCTCGACATGAGGGAGCTTTCGTTGACCGAGGACATGACTTCTGATAGGGGTGCGTGGAGGGCTAGAATTAGAATAGTCGAGTAGGGTTACTTTCCTTTTATTATTATTATTATTATTATTATTATTATTATTATTATTATTATTATTATTATTATTATTATTATTATTATTATTATTATTATTATTATTATTATTTTTACTAGTTTTATTATTAGGATTATTATTATTATTATTATTATTAGTATTAGTATTAATATTATTATTTTTATTATTAATATTATTATTATTATTTTTACTATTACTATTTGTATTATTATTATCACTACTACTCTGTACTATTCCTATACTTTTACTAATATTACTATTATTATTATTATTAGTATTATTATTATTATTATTATTATGTTTATTATTATTACTATTAGTATTATTATCATTTGTACTATTACTATACTCTTAGCAATACTATTACTGTTCTTTTACTAAAACTATTATTATTATTACTATTATTATTAGTATTATTATTATTATTATTATTATTTGTATTATTAATTTTTATTATAATTATTACTACTATTATTATGTTTATTACTATTAACTATTATTTTACTACTACTTGTACTTGTATTATTATTATAATTATTACTATTATTACTAGTATCATTATCATTACCTTTTTTTATTATTTACATCTACTAGTACTAGTAGACGAGTAGGTTTTTGTTTTTTGGTGTTTGTATGCACGTTTGTTTGTTGATATGTATGCATGGTTTGTACGTTTGTTTTTGGGAGGTATGTATGTAGGTTTTGTAGTGTAGGTTTTTTATGTCTATGTTTGTAGGTTTTCTGTTTTTTGAAGAATTGTAGGTTTTGATTATGTATTTTTGCTAGGCTGTTTTTTTTTGCAGGTTTGTATGTATGTTTTTGCTTGTTTTGTTGGTGTCTGTATGTACGTAGGTACGTGTTCTTGCAGGTATGTAGGTATGTTTATGTACGGTTGTATGCTGGTTTGTATATAGGTTTATGTTTTATTGGGTGTGTGTGTGTGTGTGTGGGAGGGGGGGTTTGTATAGATGGGTGCGTGTGTGTGTGTGGTGGGTGTGTGGGTGTGTGTGTGTGTCTCGTATCGTTTGGTGCATCCTGGGGTCATTATGGCTGAGGACGACCTTCTTTGCTCATGAGCTTGAGTGGTTTTCTTTTAGTTGTGTGGCTTCGGGGATGTCTACCGTAAAGGTGCATGAGTGGTGCTTTAGTTTGTTACGGGTGGTTGGCTCTTTGCTTGTGCAACAACTTCCACCCGGCATACCTTTCGTGTTCTGTTTACAAGGTCCCTTGGCTTTATTTATTGAGACAACACCAAACGTCGATTAAGTGGCGTCTTGACTGCCGCTTAGAGCCTAAATTGATTTTCAGGCAGGCTTTTAAACCCATGAAAATTTGATTCTACCATTTTCATGGCGTCTCAATTTTTATGTATTTATTTATTTATTTATTATTTTATTTTACTATTTTTTTTTAAAAGGCCGGAGGTCCACTCGGAAGCAATCTCTTTATCCGCCGAATAAAGAGAGAGATGACTTTCTCTACTTTTCTGGGTGGAGAAATGACTTGTTTTTATTCTCAGATAAAGGAAGGATTGTCTACATCTCACCTCCCCCATACACCACTCAAGTGGTATTGGGTACTGTTGTTGTTGTTGTTGTTGTTGTTATTGTTGTTGTTGTTGTTGTTGTTGTTATTATCACCAATAGTATTATTATTATTAAGTATTATAGATATTAGTGTTATTATGAAAATGATAAAAATTGATATGTTTTGATGATAAAGAAAATAAATATGATATGAATACGAATATAAGTATAAATATGTAAGTAAGATTATGGAATGAAGAAAATAATAAAATTTTTATTATGATACAAATTTGATTTTATAAAATGATAATAATCCTATTATGAATTATTTAAGTGAAATTTTAATGTTATGATTGAGTTTATGTTAATATAAGATTATGAATATTACTAATATTAGTATCATTATTATGAACATAAGTATTATTATTATTATTATTATTATCATTATCATTTTTATTATTAGTATCATCATTATTAATAAAGTTATTATTAATATTAATAGTTGATAATGCTAAAAACGAACATATATTTCATAGCATTATTCCTCAAGAAAGACAAGCTTTTAGTTGCAATTGTTCTATTTAAAAGTGATATTCGTTTAAATAATAAAAGGTGAAGACAAAAGACAGATTCGACGAATTGAAGACGCAAACGACCAAAAAGCTCAAAAGTACAAAATACAATCAAAGAGGTTCCAATTATTGATAAGAAACATCTTGAAATTACAAGAGTACAAGATTCAAAACGCAAAGTACAAGATATTAAATTGTACGCAAGGACGTTCGAAAATCCGGAACCGGGACCAGAGTCAACTCTCAACGCTCGAAGCAACGGACTAAAAATTACAAGTCAACTATGCACATAAATATAATATAATATTTAAATAATTCTTATAATTATTTATATATTATATAAATGTTTAAAACCGTCGGTAAACAAAGAGCCAAACTTGCGTGAGCTGTAAAAGCAAACTCCGCGACTCGCGGAGTTTGAAGGCAAAAAGGGCCGCGAGTCGCGGAGGCCCAAATTCTGAAAGTCCCTATAAAGCAAACCGAATTCTGATCATTAATAACATTCCTAATCTATCTCTCTTTCAATATATACGTAAAAATATATATATAATTTATATTTTAATTTTAATTTTAAATCCTAATAATAAGGGTATGTTAGCGAATATTGTAAGGGTGTAAGTCGAAATTCTGTCCGTGTAACGCTACGCTATTTTTAATCATTGTAAGTTATGTTCAACCTTTTTAATTTAATGTCTCGTAGCTAAGTTATTATTATGCTTATTTAAAACGAAATAATCATGATGTTGGACTAATTAATAAAATTAGGTAATTGGGCTTTGTACCATAATTGGGGTTTGGACAAAAGAACGACACTTGTGGAAATTAGACTATGGGCTATTATTGGGCTTTATATTTGTTTAACTAAATGATAGTTTGTTAATGTTAATATAAAGATTTACAATTGGGCGTCCCTATAAATTACCATATACACTCGATCGGACACGATGGGCGGGGTATTTATATGTACGAATAATCGTTCATTTAACCGGACACGGGAATGGATTAATAGCTACTAGAATAATTAAAACAGGGGTGAAATTATGTACAAGGACGCTTGGTATAATTGATAACAAAATATTAAAACCTTGGGTTACACTCAGTCGACATCCTGGTGTAATTATTAAACAAAGTATTAAAATCTTGTTACAGTTTAAGTCCCCAATTAGTTGGAATATTTAACTTCGGGTATAAGAATAATTTGACGAGGACGCTCTCACTTTATATTTATGACTGATGGACTGTTATGGACAAAAACCAGACGGACATATTAAATAATCCAGGACAAAGGACAATTAACCCATGGGCATAAAACTAAAATCAACACGTAAAACATCATGATTACGGAAGTTTAAATAAGCATAATTCTTTTATTTCATATTTAATTTCCTTTATTTTATATTTAATTACACTTCTAATTATCGCATTTTTATTTATTGTTATTGTATTTAATTGCACTTTTAATTATCGTACTTTTTTAATTATCGCAAGTTTATTTTATCGCATTTTTATTAATCGCAATTTCATTATCGTTATTTACTTTACGCTTTAAATTAAGTCTTTTATTTATTATTTTACATTTGGTTTTAACTGCGACTAAAGTTCTAAAATCGACAAACCGGTCATTAAACGGTAAAAACCCCCCTTTATAATAATAATATTACTTATATATATATATATATATATATATATATATATATATATATATTTGTATTTTTATAAAAGTAAACTAATATAGCGTTAAGCTTTGTTTAAAGATTTTCCCTGTAGAACGAACCGGACTTACTAAAAACTACACTACTGTACGATTAGGTACACTGCCTATAAGTGTTGTAGCAAGGTTTAAGTATATCCATTCTATAAATAAATAAATATCTTGTGTAAAATTGTATCGTATTTAATAGTATTTCCTTGTAAAATTTAATAGTATTTTATATACACCTCGCGAAACATCAAGTTATTTTTGGCGCCGCTGCCGGGGATTAATCTAGCTTAAAAGCCGGAAGCGCAACGCTAATATAAAAAAAAAAGATTTTTAGTTTACTTTTATTAAAATTCGTTTTTATAAAAATACGTTTTTAATTATTCAAAAATATAAAAAGAAAAACAAAAATATAAATATTTTTAGGAGTTTGATAAATATTTAAGTTTTATAAAGTTTCTTTAGTTTGTAAAAATATAAGTTTTATTTAATTTATTTTATAAATATATTTTATAAATATAAAACCGAAAAAAAAAAACGCGTCAGTTTTAAACTGTTCCAGGGTTGAATTTTGGAACCCCGCGACTCGCGGGGTTTGCTGCTTGAAATACCACAACTCGCGGAGCTACTCTGACGCGCTGACAGAACCCTAATTCAGCATTAATTACGGGTAATTATTAATTATTATAATTATTAACCCTAATTATTATTATTATTATAATTAGTTTTATTTTAAGTTACTTTTTATTTAATTTATATTTTAGTTAAATTAGTTTAATTAAATTGTAAAATTAATAGTTTTATAAAATAAATAATATAAAAATAATATTTTTATAAAAAATTGTACTTTTTACAACTTTTTATATATTTTTATATTTTGTCCCTTTTTAATTGTTTTAGCGTAATATTTGTATTTTTCGCTCATATTTAGTTTTAAACTTAGTTTTTGCCATAGTTATTTTTACTTCTAGATTTTTAGGCTTTGCCGTAGAATTCCTTAAGTGCTTTTTCTTTAGACTAAGATTTAGGTGCTTTAGAACTTTGCGACGCCTTTTTAAGTTTTAGTTTTTTTTTAAGTTATTTCCATTTAGGATATAGTTTTTCTTGTAAGCTTTAATATTTTAGACGACTTTTATCTATGTATCAATTATCATTCCAATTAGTAATCTCAATTTGCGATTATAATTTTAAGTTAGTTGTAGTAATAAGGTTAGGTTAGTCAAGTATTTTTAAGTTTTATAAGTTTCTTTTATTTTTCCGTCGCCTTTTATCTTTCTTTCTTATTTTTCTTTTTCGACCTTTTTCGACACACTCTTTTTCTTTCTTATTTCTCGCTATTCTAGTTTTAGGACATAGATTTTTATTCTACTTCTTATCTAAATTTCTTAAAATTACGAAAATTTATTTTAAGTGGTTAAATTGATAGACATCAAAATTTTCTGGTTCGTAGTAATAGTTGGATTTGTACGTGGACCGGGTTATTGGAGCTAAACAGTCCTCAATTATATTGAGACCAAACGAATCCTGCCCCTCTGCTACATCTTTTGGCTATTCGAAACGTGGGCAAAATCAGAAAAGTCTATTAATTGGATAACTTATTATAATTTTTCTTTCCTTTTAAAAACTAATAGGATATTCAGTGAATGCACCGAGCAAGACGTTCACCACCTTTTGTACGTTCACCACCTGTAACTAGATCAAGACATTTAGCAAATATTACTGCCGTTGATTTTTCTTTAGAATCGTCATCCAGTCAACCAAGTACTCCAGTTCAAATTTCCGATAATCCATTTTTTGAACCCGACCTCACAATTGAGAATCCGGAGAATATTCAGGAACGATTCGTAGATCCTGAACCACTAAACTTTCCTCCGGAACCACCAATCATTCAAACAGAGATTGTTGAGGAACGAACCATTAAATCAGAATCCTCTAGTGATTTCGATTCAACAAATTCAATTATGGAGAATCTGGAACCTTTAAGTATGGAAGACCGAATGAGAGCTAAACGCACTGGCCAAGGTCACGCAATTACTCATCCAGACATTAATAAGCCAGATTATGAAATCAAAGGACAAATTCTACACATGGTGACTAATCAATACCAATTTAGTGGTGCGCCGAAGGAAGATCCAAATGAACATCTACGTACCTTTAATAGGATCTGCACACTATTTAAAATCCTAGAAGTGGAGGATGAACAGATATATCTCATGTTATTTCCCTGGACTTTAAAGGGAGAAGCCAAAGATTGGTTGGAATCGTTACCTGAAGGGGCGATTGATACATGGGACGTTTTAGTTGAAAATTTTCTTAAACAATTCTTTCCTGCATCTAAAGCCGTAAGACTTCAAGCAGAAATTGTTACGTTCACACAGAAGCCAAATGAAACTCTATATGAGGCGTGGACAAGATTTGGAAAGTTATTAAGAGGATGTCCGCAACATGGTTTAGATACCTGTCAAATAGTACAAATATTCTACCAAGGATGCGACATCACTACAAGGAAAGACATAGATATAGCAGCTGGTGGTTCTATTATGAAGAAAACCGAAACTGATGCTTACAAAATTATTGATAACACTGCTTCCCACTCACATGAGTGGCACTAAGAAAAAGATATCGTTAGATCATCTAAAGCAGCTAGAGCCGATTCTAGCCATGACTTAGATTCCATTTCCGCAAAGATAGATGCTGTGGAGAGACGAATGGAAAAGATGACTAAAGATATACACTCAATACGAATTAGTTGTGAGCAGTGTGGAGGACCACATTTGACAAAAGATTGTCTCAGTATTGAATTAACAATGGAACAAAGAGAGAACATTTCATACATAAACCAAAGGCCTGGAAATAATTATCAGAATAATTATCAACCGCCAAGACCGATTTACAATCAAAATCAGAATTATAACCGAAATATTCCATACAACAACCAACAAGGTCCTAGCAATCAACAAGTATCCAATAATAATTATAATCAGCAAAGACCTAATTTTCAAAACAAACCACCACAACAAACCGATGATAAAAAGCCGAATTTAGAAGATATGATGACGAAGCTAGTTGAAACTCAAACGCAGTTTTTCACATCTCAGAAACAAACCAATGAACAAAATGCTCAAGCATTTAGAAATCAACAAGCTTCTATTCAAAACTTGGAACAAGAAGTAAGTAACCTAGCAAGGTTAATAAGTGAAAGAAAACCGGGAAGTCTACCTAGTGATACAAATGCCAATCCCCGAAATGAAACAGCTAAAGCTATTACCACAAGAAGTGGTACAACACTTAAACCACCTGAAATACCTGTAACTTCTGATGAAGCTATTCCTACTCCATAAGAACCACAACCCGATCAAGATAAGGAAAAAGAACCGGTAGTTGAAAAGGTTAATGAAGATAACACAGTTAAGGCTAAACCTTATGTTAAACCATACCAACCACCACTTCCTTACCCGAGTAAAATGAAGAAAGAGAAACTTGAAGCCGAGCAATCCAAATTCTTGGATATGTTTAAACAGATAAATGTAAATCTTCCTTTCATTGATGTGATTTCAGGAATGCCTAGATATGCTAAATTCTTGAAAGATCTAATCTCAAATAGAAAGAAAATGGAAGAACTCTCGGCTGTTACCATGAATGCTAATTGTTTAGCAGTGCTGTTGAATAAGATACCAGAAAAACTATCAGATCCAGGAAGTTTCACAATTCCATGTTTTCTGGGTAGTCTTAGTTCAATAGAAGCATTGGCAGACTTAGGTGCTAGTATAAATCTAATGCCGTATTCACTATACGCTAAACTAGACCTTGGAGAATTGAAACCAAACAGAATAAGCATACAACTAGCCGATAGATCAATAAAATATCCTAGAGGGATAATGGAGAACATGCTAGTTAAAGTTGGTACTTTAGTATTTCCAGTAGATTTTGTTGTTTTGGACATGGAAGAAGATTCTCAAGTTCCTCTCATATTAGGAAGACCATTCTTAAACACGGCTAAAGCAATGACAGACGTGTTCGGTAAGAAATTGACCCTAAGTATAGAGGATGAGAGTGTTACCTTTTCAGTTGATAGAGCAATGCAACAACCACAATCTGCAGATGATACATGTTATTATATTCAAACTATAGATGCACATGCAGAATTATTAGAAGAATTTCCAGAATTACAAGGAACAGGAGAATGTTCTTTAGGAGAAGGTAATGAACCAATTGATGAAGCTGAAATGTTAGCTACACTTATAGCTAATGGATATGAACCAGCAACAGAAGAAATTCAAATGCTAAAAGAAGAAGACAGATATCGATATAAATCATCGATAGAAGAACCTCCGAAATTAGAGTTAAAGCCACTTCCAAACCATTTGGAATACGCTTATTTACATGGTGAATCTGAATTACCTGTAATAATATCGTCTTCTCTTACTGAAAATGAGAAATCACAACTCATTTCTGTGTTGAAAGCTCATAAACCAGCCATTGCATGGAAGATTCATGATATTAAAGGAATAAGTCCTTCGTATTGCACACATAAAATCCTTATGGAAGAAGGTCATAAAACGTATGTGCAACGCCAACGAATACTAAATCCTAATATGCAAGATGTAGTTAAGAAAGAGATTATTAAACTGCTAGATGCAGGTTTGATATATCCAATCTCTGATAGTCCATGGGTAAGCCCAGTTCAATGCGTGCCTAAGAAGGGTGGCATGACTGTCATTACAAATGAAAAAAATGAGCTTATTCCTACTAGGACTGTAACAGGATGGCGTGTGTGTATTGATTATAGAAAATTAAATGACGCCACTAGAAAAGATCACTTTCCCTTACCTTTCATTGATCAAATGTTGGAAAGATTAGCCGGAAATAGTTACTATTGTTTTCTAGATGGATTTTCCGGATATTTTCAAATTCCAATAGCACCCGAAGACCAAGAGAAAACCACATTCATGTGCCCTTATGGTACTTTTGCTTACAAACGCATGCCATTTGGACTTTGTAACGCCCCTGCAACCTTTCAAAGGTGTATGATGGCGATTTTTCATGACATGATAGAAGAATGCATGGAAGTTTTCATGGATGACTTTTCAGTCTTCAGTGATACATTTGAATCATGTCTAGTTAATCTTGAACGAATGCTTATTAGATGCGAACAATCAAATCTAGTTCTTAATTGGGAGAAATGCCATTTTATGGTTAAAGAAGGAATCGTTCTTGGTCATAAAATTTCAAAAGAAGGAATTGAAGTGGATAGAGCTAAAGTAGATGTAATTGCTAAACTTCCACATCCCACCAATGTTAGAGGAGTTAGGAGTTTTCTAGGGCATGCCGTTTTTTACCGACGTTTCATAAAAGATTTTTCTAAAATTGCCACTCCTATGAATAAACTCCTAGAAAAGGATGCTCCATTCATCTTTTCAGATGAGTGTATCAAATCTTTTAATATTCTTAAAGAGAAACTCACTAATGCGCCGATCATGATAAGACCAAATTGGAATCTACCATTTGAACTAATGTGCGATGCAAGTGATTTTGCAATGGGAGCCGTTTTAGGACAAAGGATTGAAAAACGATTTCAACCTATATATTATGCTAGTAAGACGTTACAAGGAGCACAAACGAACTATACAACTACTGAAAAAGAACTCCTTGCTATTGTCTTTGCTTTTGACAAATTTCGATCATATCTCGTTCTAGCAAAAACGGTGGTCTATACCGACCATTCTGCTCTTAGATACCTATTTTCAAAACAAGATGCTAAACCAAGATTAATCCGTTGGATCTTACTCTTACAAGAGTTTGATATTGAAATCCGAGATAAAAGAGGAGCAGAAAATCTCGCCGCTGATCATCTTTCTCGTCTTGAAAATTCCGAATTAGAAGTTCTAAATGAATCGGCCATACAAGACAACTTTCCTGATGAATATCTATTGAAGATAGATTATAAAGAAATTCCATGGTTTGCAGACTATGCAAACTACTTAGTTTGTGGATTCCTTGAAAAAGGATTATCGTACCAAAAACGAAAGAAATTCTTCAGTGATATAAAACACTATTTTTGGGAAGATCCACATTTGTTTAAAAGTTGTCCAGATGGAATAATACGCCGATGTGTATTTGGAAATGAAGCCAGTAAAATATTAAACCATTGTCACACAGGACCAACAGGAGGGCATTATGGGCCTCAACTAACAGCAAGAAAAGTTTATGATGCTGAATTCTATTGGCCTACAATTTACAAAGACGCACACCTTCTTTGCAAATCCTGTGATGCATGTCAAAGGGCCGGAAAAATAAGTCAACGTGATGAAATGCCACAAAATGTCATCCAAGTATGTGAAGTATTTGACATTTGGGGTATTGACTTTATGGGTCCATTTCCAAAATCTCATAATAATCTCTATATTCTCGTAGCCATTGATTATGTATCTAAATGGGCGGAAGCACAAGCTCTCCCAACTAACGATGCACGAGTTGTAGTCAACTTTTTAAAACGTCTTTTTGCAAGGTTTGGAACACCGAAAGCTTTAATAAGTGATCGGGGTACTCATTTCTGTAATAATCAACTTGAGAAAGTTCTTAAAAGATATGAAGTAACTCATAAAATCTCCACCGCATATCATCCACAAACAAGTGGACAAGTTGAAAATACCAACCGAGCTTTAAAACGTATTCTAGAGAAAACCGTAGGATCAAATCCGAAGGAATGGTCCATTAAATTGGAGGATGCACTCTGGACTTTTAGAACAGCCTACAAAACTCCAATTGGAACCACACCTTTTAGACTTGTTTACGGAAAAGCATGTCATCTTCCAGTAGAAATTGAACACAAAGCATTTTGGGCTTTGAAGACATGTAATCTTGATTTACATGAAGCCGGACGTCTACGATTAAGTCAACTAAACGAATTAGACGAATTAAGACATGAAGCATACGATAATTCGTTAATCTATAAAGAAAGAACGAAGAAATGGCATGATAAAAGAATCAGAAGTTCAAAAGAATTTAAAGAAGGAGACAGAGTTCTTCTTTTCAATTCACGATTCAAGCTATTTCTTGGAAAATTGAAATCAAGATGGTCTGGACCATTCATAGTTAAAAGAGTTTTTCTATACGGAATGATAGAATTAATAAATTTAAATGGGATTGAATTTAAAGTTAATGGTCACAGAGTTAAACATTACATACATGGTCCGATGGAAGTCGACAACGAAGTTAATCACAATTTCGACACCACAGCTAACTAAGTGTGGGGAGAATCAAGGGGTTTATGTATTTCTGTTAGAGTTAGATTGTCTGTTTTCGTGTAGTTCTCGAAAATGGAACCCGAATGGTCTTTCCCTAGCAGACCCTAAAGAACTAGTCTTCTCCCCCCATTCTGAATTTTTATTTTTTTTAGGAAATGAAGACTGCCTGTGAACTAAACCATGGTCTAATGCTACACGCTTTGATCACTAAACGTAATAATGACACACTTCCGAGTGAAATAGTATCAGTAATCAGAGAAAGAATGGACGGAGTTAGAAAAGAATCCAGATGCGAAGATAATAAGTTACAATTTGGTAAAGGAAAATCAAAATCCACAGCGAAAAGGAGAGCACGACACCTAGAAAGATGTCATAAATGCGGAAAATGGTCACATGGAGGTAAATGTTCAAATAATCAAACCTATTCAAATACCGAATTTGTTACTTTATGCAGAGACGGACCGTTCATATGTTTAGAAGAAAAGACACTGAATGCTCGAGGTTACGCCTATGTAGCCATGGAAAACCAATTAAACCGACTATCTTATGAATGGGATAGATCATATAACTAAGAAATCTATTTCACAGGTATGTTTGTACAGTTTTTATTTTTTTTATTTTTATTTTTAACCTTTTGATAATAAACGCTAATTTGTTCGCTATAAAGTATTAAATTGGTATTTAATAAAATTAGGTTTGGCGACCGAAATTATTGATATCATACAAAAATTTATTACATCACTGCGAAATTTAACGTTTATTCTTAAGGTATAAATATCTTTAATCAATCAACCCAAAATATTTCAAAAATTCGTCATGAGTTAAATTAGGTCTTGGAACCGAAATTACTTTACCGAAAAGAGAGACGCATATTTTTGATAATATTTGATTGATTAAAGTGGGATAAAAAGCCAAAAAGATTTTTAATTTTATTTTTACCATGTTTTTAAAATTAATATTTAAATCTTAAATTAATATTGTAAACTTTGTAAAATCAATATATTTAAAATTGTAAATATTTGAAAAATTAATATAAGTTTGGTGTGAATTTATAATATGAATTTTTAAATTAAGTTTGGTGTGAATTTTTAATATTAATTTTGAATTTTATATTTAAGTTGTGTGAATTTAAAAACAAAAATTTACTTTATCTCATTAAGTTAAAAATATGATTTTTAAAATTCGTCGCAAGTTGAAGACTAGGTCTTTGAACCGAAATTGCTTTACCCGAGGGAGGGACGAGAATTTTATTTTCATTATTTTTAATCTTATTGAATTAAAGTATGCCCAAAACATTAAAAAAACCGAAAAATCTTAGCTTTTAAAACAATCGCTACAAAAAGACAAATTTTAAAATTTTGTCGAGGAACGGACTAGGACATCGATCCGAAACGACCTCGTCCTAAATAACAAGGGAAACAAAATTTTAAAATTAATTACTTAAATGTTTTAATTAGTATAAGATATATATATATATATATATATATATATATATATATATATATATATATATATATATATAAATACCAAACTCCGCGACTCGAGGAGTTTGAAGAGTAAAAACTCCGCGACTCGCGGAGGGACCAAAACACAGAAAAAAAAATAAAACGTAAAAAACAGATCAGTCCACACTACCACCCACACATACTACGAAAACACTGCGCAAAAACCCAAAAAACACCCCCAAAAATCACAATTTTTAACCGTTAATCATCAAATCTTTTACTAAAATCATGTTGAGAAGGATGCTATCAAGGAATTACTCAAGAAAAACGGTAAATTTCTACACCTAAACACCATTTAATCCGAAAATTAGTGTTCTTGAGCAATTTTATACCCAATTTGATTTTGATGCTTTTTAGTGTAATTATGCTTAAATTGTTTATGTATTATGCATGTATAACCTAGATTGATGCTATTTAACATGATTAGAAGCCTTAAACTTCAAATTTTGAGTAATCTAGGGTTTGTGTTCTTGAGCAATTTGGGGCTTTTTGATATAAACAGGTTATGGCCGATTTTTGTCATGAATTGTTGCTAAATTAAGTAGTGTAACATGTTTAGGTAGTTAAATGATCCAAACTTTGAACCTAAATATGATTTTGAGAATTAAAGTGGACTTTTTCAAGTATAAAATTCATGAACTTGATTTTTGAGAGATAATGCCATTTGAAACTTGTTTAATTGCTAGTAATGATTATTTTGACATGTTATTTGATTTGAATGCTTATGAACTTGGCGAACATTTTCGTATATGCTATTTTGAAAAAGTGTAGATTTGATGAAAATGTGAAAATGAACTTAAGTTTGATATAAATTGATCATGTCATTGTAATTATTTTGATTGATGATTTTGCTGACACTAATGCATATTTGGATGCACAAAAATTGTGTTTGATGTGTTTTGCAGACTGAAAGGGGTGAATCTTCATCCCAAACTCGCAATGCTCCTGCTGAGAATGCGGAACAATAGGAGGTGGATAACTACTACAAGAAAGATATACCGCATCCAGTCATGACATTTTCTGATATGCACTTGGAAGATTTGCACCCGAACCTGAGATTTGACAGACTTTGGATAGATTATCCAAAATACCAAAGGGGTTTGCATACTCTTCATTCTAAAGTTGTTGAGGTACCTAGGGTCATAGAATGGGGACCATTAGAAGTTGTAGAATTAGCCGGGCCAATTAGGGAATTACTTGCACAGAGGTATGGTAATTCTACTTTTAATGACTGGGTACGTTTATTCACCATGCGTAGACCTGTATATAAAGTATGGTGTGAAGAATTGTTGTGTAGTATAGAATTAAACGATCGGGTAGCTAGTTTAACCAATCGATCTTTTATTAGATTTTTGTTAGGAGGTTCGATGCGCCATATGTCTTTACTAGACATGGCTCAGGCTTTACGTATATATACGCCTGAGGAGTTAGCATCTGCCGATTGTAGAGGGTTGATACTAAATGGTAGAAAGATAGATGAAAATTTTGATACACACGGTGTGTGGAGTCAAATGACAAGCCATCACCGATTCAAAGGGGGAAATTACTCTTATTTGGATATAGATAGAGCTGAATTAAGAGTAATTCATAGGTTTTTAGCTAATTCGATTACACAAAGAGGTATGAACAAGGAAAAGGTAAATGAACAGGATTTGTTTTACCATATGTGTATTCGAGACCCACAAAGCGCTGTAAGTATACCTTATTGTGTGGGTTACTATTTATCAGCTATGGTTAGGGGGATGAGACCGCATAGCATAATAGGAGGTGGTATTTTTATTACTTTGATTGCTAAATATCTCGGTGTGGATATAAGTCGGGGGGGATTATTAGTCGAAGAACCAGAACCCCGCGATACAATAGGTTTAAATGTATACCATGGTGCGAAAGTTTTGAAGAGGCGAAATAACGCCGCAGTACAATATCATGGTAGACATCCACAGGTTGAGAGAAACCAACAGCAAGGTAATGTAGGAGGGGGAAATGAAATGCAAGAAATGCAAAGGTTTATAGCTTCACAGGAGTACGAAAATGCTAGACAGAGAGCATTTGAAGATTGGCAAGTTCATCAAAACCAAATCATAGCTCATTGCCAACATATAGGTAGAAACTATATTCCTACACCAAAACCCATATTCCCTCCCTGGTCTATAGAGATGCAACCACCGTATCCTACGTATAACCCAGCCGAAGCATTTTATAGCACCTATGGTTATGCATTGAACCCCTATTGGTATCAGTATCATCCCTAGTCTACTTAGTTTTATTTATTTTGTAATTTGTAATGTTGATACGTTTAATACTTATGTCAATATTGTAATAGTTTTTATAACTTTCTAACTTTTATTCTTAGATTTTAATAATTTTTGAATGTGGGGTAATATACCAAACTTCAAAAATATGTATATATGTTTGCAGTTTATCTTATGTACACAACAGGGTAAAACAACGCATTTTCAAAGACTGGCATTAAGTTCAGCAAAAGCAACTAATTTTGACGACAAGATGCAAAATATATGTGAAATAACAACAAGACGGAATGAACAAATGATGTGCACCATTTATCATTCAGCAAACAAACGCCAATATATTTGGAAACTTTGGTAAAATTTAATCATTTTCACACAAGTCACCCTCAATAATTTAAATTGTTACTGATTTCTTGCAAATGAGGGCATTGCAAGATCTTAAGTGTGGGAAGGGGTTAAATTCTTTCGGATTTTAAAATTTTTATCTTAAACACTGGGTTACCATTAAAAATACTAGTAAAGCAGTAGTTGTATTAGAATCTAGTGCTCTCTGATAATAAAGAACAGCCCTAGTCTTATATACTGACTACCCAATTCTAGTAAAAATTTTCAAAATTTTCAATTAAATGAACTCAAAATCATGTTTATACATATTTATGAACGATAAAACTAGGTTTTAACACCGAAATTATTGTTACCTCAGAAAGGACATAAATTGAGAAACAAACCAAAATGTTAAAATTCATTTAAAATGGAATAGAGGACAATAAAAAGGAAAATAAAAGCCAAGTGTGGGAAAATTCTCCAAGTTATTCAAAACATATATCACATATTTCTGTAACAAATAACTGAAAATACTTTTGCTTTGAACTAAACTAAACTGTTTTACCCAATGAAAGAAAAGAAGAGATGGATCTACATGATGAATCAATTCCATCATTAAAAGGAAGTAAAGTCTTCCGAAAAAGAAACGTGCTTCTTGATTTAGGTCAAGAAGTTGTCGTCCAGACCAGCTGTAGGTTGACGAAAAATCTAGAAAAGTCATCACTAAAATCAGCAGGAAATCCACGGACCTCAGCATTAAACAGGGTCGCCAAGTGGTCAGATTTATCCTAACCATGAGAAGGATTTATCTCGTAAAATGGGGGGGCACCATGCAAATTAGCTGGATAAGACTAATGAATCAGATCCCCAGAAAGGATAATCTCCTTAAAAGATCAAAAATCAGCTTTTAAGCCTGATATTACTCAATCCTTGAGATTGACCTTAAAGATTGAGAATTACAAACTCATGGAATTCAATGATATCTAAACTCGAGCTTGAACGAGAAAATATTTTGATCAAAATTATAAACCGATTTGTTTTCTGAAAACCCTATTTTCAATGCATTCATTACCATTGAACGTAAAATCCTAGGAATTCACCTGGAATTCATTAGGTCACCTGAACTAAATCGGGTGTCAACCGTAAGAACGGTGGTTACATAGTGGTCAAAGACAAGACCTTGTGCCAGACCGAAAAATCATAAGGGTGAGCTTTACTATTGCTCCTACCAAGGATAGTAATTGCGTCCGACATGTTATAGACCATAATTAAAAGCATGTCAGGGGACATTGCCTTAACAGTTGCTTGTTCAACGCTTTCCTTTACAACCGGACGGTAGTTTATCGAAAGGTAATATACGGGACAAGTAAACTGGACGTGTTGCTTTCCAAATACAAGGTTAGCAAGTGGGTGACACAAAACCGCAAGTTTTGAGCTAAAATTTTCAAATCTGAAACCCACAAAACCCACAAAAATATTTTGCAAATACCGGTAAAGGGTTATTCCGGAAAACTTATCTAGGGTAAAAACTAGATTTAATTTTCAAAAGATCAAATGTTTTCATAAAGATCCAATTTCCTTAATGGATCTAAATTTTTATAGTCATGTGGGACTGTAAACCATATCGTTACTACCATTGTTTATACCGCCGTATAGAAATCACTGATGTACAAAGTGTGAAGAATAAAGAAGTGATTCTAGTATTTCAAGACGATATTGCTTGAGGACAAGCAACGCTTAAGTGTGGGAATATTTGATAATACTAAAAACGAACATATATTTCATAGCATTATTCCTCAAGAAAAACAAGCTTTTAGTGCAATTGTTCTATTTAAAAGTGATATTCGTTTAAATAATAAGAGGTGAAGACAAAAGACAGATTCGACGAATTGAAGACGCAAACGACCAAAAAGCTCAAAAGTACAAAATACAATCAAAGAGGTTCCAATTATTGATAAGAAACGTCTCGAAATTACAAGAGTACAAGATTCAAAACGCAAAGTACAAGATATTAAATTGTACGCAAGGACGTTCGAAAATCCGGAACCGGGACCAGAGTCAACTCTCAACGCTCGACGCAACGGACTAAAAATTACAAGTCAACTATGCACATAAATATAATATAATATTTAAATAATTCTTATAATTATTTATATATTATATAAATATTTAAAACCGTCGGTAAACAAAGAGCCAAACTTGTGTGAGCTGTAAAAGCAAACTTCGCGACTCGCGGAGTTTGAAGGCAAAAAGGGCCGCGAGTCGCGGAGGCCCAAATTCTGAAAGTCCCTATAAAGCAAACCGAATTCTGATCATTAATAACATTCCTAATCTATCTCTCTTTCAATATATACGTAAAAATATATATATAATTTATATTTTAATTTTAATTTTAATTTTAAATCCTAATAATAAGGGTATGTTAGCGAATATTGTAAGGGTGTAAGTCGAAATTCTGTCCGTGTAACGCTACGCTATTTTTAATCATTGTAAGTTATGTTCAACCTTTTTAATTTAATGTCTCGTAGCTAAGTTATTATTATGCTTATTTAAAACGAAATAATCATGATGTTGGGCTAATTAATAAAATTGGGTAATTGGGCTTTGTACCATAATTGGGGTTTGGACAAAAGAACGACACTTGTGGAAATTAGACTATGGGCTATTAATGGGCTTTATATTTTTTTAACTAAATGATAGTTTGTTAATGTTAATATAAAGATTTACAATTGGGCGCCCCTATAAATTACCATATACACTCGATCGGACACGATGGGTGGGGTATTTATATGTACGAATAATCATTCATTTAACCGGACACGGGAATGGATTAATAGCTACTAGAATAATTAAAACAGGGGTGAAATTATGTATAAGGATGCTTGGTATAATTGATAACAAAATATTAAAACCTTGGGTTACACTCAGTCGACATCCTGGTGTAATTATTAAACAAAGTATTAAAATCTTGTTACAGTTTAAGTCCCCAATTAGTTGGAATATTTAACTTCGGGTATAAGAATAATTTGACGAGGACACTCGCACTTTATATTTATGACTGATGGACTGTTATGGACAAAAACCAGACGGACATATTAAATAATCCAGGACAAAGGACAATTAACCCATGGGCATAAAACTAAAATCAACACGTCAAACATCATGATTACGAAAGTTTAAATAAGCATAATTCTTTTATTTCATATTGAATTTCCTTTATTTTATATTTAATTGCACTTCTAATTATCGCATTTTTATTTATTGTTATTGTATTTAATTGCACTTTTAATTATCGTACTTTTTAATTGTCGCAAGTTTATTTTATCGCATTTTTATTAATCGCAATTTCATTATCGTTATTTACTTTACGCTTTAAATTAAGTCTTTTATTTATTATTTTACATTTGGTTTTAACTGCGCCTAAAGTTTTAAAATCGACAAACCGGTCATTAAACGGTAAAAACCCCCCTTTATAATAATAATATTACTTATATATATTTGTATTTTTATAAAAGTAAATTAATATAGCGTTAAGCTTTGTTTAAAGATTTTCCCTGTGGAACGAACCGGACTTACTAAAAACTACACTACTGTACGATTAGGTACACTGCCTATAAGTGTTGTAGCAAGGTTTAAGTATATCCATTCTATAAATAAATAAATATCTTGTGTAAAATTGTATCGTATTTAATAGTATTTCCTTGTAAAATTTAATAGTATTTTATATACACCTCGCGAAACATCAATAGTAAATTATTATTTTCAAGACTATCAAGTAACAAATAAATATTTCATACATTAAATATACTTATTACATAATACTATAATTATATTCATACTACATGTAATTATATATTAAACATAATTAATTAAGTTATTAATGAAACACATGATTAAAATAACAATTAAGTCACTAATAATATATAAACTTGTTCGATTACCATTATATGTGTTAATATATATATATAAATGATATAGGTTTGTGAATCTGAGGCCAACCCTACACTTGTTTAATGTCATCATATGTATTTTTACTACAAAATACAGTATGGTGAGTTTCATTTACTCCCTTTTTATATATATATTTTTAGGACTGAGAATACATGCTCCGATTTTATTAATGTTTTACGAAATAGACACAAGTGATCAAAAACTATATTTTATGGCTGGATTATGAATATTGAATATCACCCCTTTTTAGCTTGGTAACCTAATGATTAGGAAACGGGTATGGCCCCTAATCGACGTGAATCCTAAAGATAGATCTATAGACCTCGACAAGTCCCATCCGGGGTTCGGATGCTTTAGTACTTCGAGATTATTATTATTATACAGACGAGAGGTTCTGTTTGGGGATATTCTATGCATTAAAGTTAAGTCGGTTATCAAGCGTTCACTATATGAATGATTTTTAATTCGCGGGTTACGCGTGTTATTATGTACTCGGATTACGTGTACAATTAAATATCTGAAATCTTGTGATCTATTAAAATGATGGAAATGATTATTGATGATAAACTAATGAACTCACCAACCTTTTGGTTGACACTTTAAAGCATGTTTATTCTCAGGTATGAAAGAAATCTTCCGCTGTGCATTTGCTCATTTAGAGATATTACTTGGAGTCATTCATGACATATTTCAAAAGACGTTGCATTCGAGTCGTTGAGTTCAACAAGATTACTATTAAGTCATTTATAGTTTGGATATATTATGAAAGGGTATGCATGCCTGTCAACTTTCGATGAAATGAAAGTTTGTCTTTTAAAACGAATGCAATGTTTGTAAAATGTATCATATAGAGGTCAAGTACCTCGCGATGTAACCAAATGTAATGTATTCGTCCAGATGGATTAGGACGGGTTACGAAAGTTGGTGTCATAACCCGACCTTAACCATAAGGACAAATACAATAACATATGATTTCATCGCGAGGTATTGACCTCAATATGCGACATTTTTCAAAAACTGCATTCGTTTTTACAATACAAACCATAGCTTTTATTACAAATACAAGGTTTAAACAACTTAATAATGATTATCGTTTAGCGATAATCTTAGACTTACAAACTTTACATGTGATAATAACAATACGACTTCCAACATATTTTACATTACAAATCCTCCGATATGCAGTTTTATTTTTGACACAAATATGCATACTCAAGATCTTGCTTAAATTCAACATGTTGCAGCGGAAGCTTTTAGTTATCACCTGAGAATAAACATGCTTAAAACGTCAACATAAAGTTGGTGAGATATAGGTTTAATGCCGGCAGCGTTATAAATATAGACCACAAGATTTCATATATAAACGTTTTAATAAAGATATTCTAAGTTGTTGAGCACTTGATAACCATACTTAACATTTAATCAACGTCGCATATTCCCTTTATTATGAAATCTTACTACACCGTACCAAGTGTAGTTACCGAAACGAAGTACTGTGCAACCGTTGAATACTGGTCGTCCAGTCCGGTTGGGGTTGTCAGGCCCGATAGATCTATCAACAGGATTCGCGTTTACAATACCTCATGTAAATAGTAGTTACCAAGTTACAGGGAAGTATGCCAGTGGTACAACTCAACGTAGAATATATATTTTTAATCACTTGTGTCCATAACGTAAATCATAAAATGCATGTATTCTCATCCCGAAATATTTAGAGTTTAAAAGTGGGACTATATACTCACTTTTGCCTTGAAGGTATTTATCACGACTTGGTCTCCGATAGATATCACGAACCTAACCATATATATAATATATCAACATATTTTCTTTTTAAGTAATCGTTACATATATATATATATATATATATATATATATATATATATATATATATACTTTTAATACTTTTAATATTTTCTTAGTCCGTAGTTAGCAGTCCGATGTTAGTGGTCCACAATTAGTTGCTCAATAAAATAAATAAAGACCCCATCGTATTCGTATTGATCAGAATTAATCTTGACCCATGGTACCATGTTGTCAAATGACGTGTTGCGTACATAAAGTACCGTGTTGTCAAATGACGTGTTGCGTACAATCATGAGGTCTTATGATTAATCTTCTCGTGTTGTTTACGGGTGGTCCTGAAATATATAAAATCAAATCACAAGTAAATATATATGAAATATCATATTAATTAGAAATATATGATTAATTTAATTTTTCTCCAAATATTTTCGTAGCTAAACTAGCTTCGCATACCCGATCTTGTTTTAGTCGTAGTTTCTTCATTACAACTCCGTTTTTGTTGGTTCAACTTGCCACTTCCTTGGATCGAGTCAAATTTTAAGAATATGAACTGAAAATACCTTAGGTTGTATTCGAAATCACAGGTTATAGGTCAAACTTTGATGAAACTTATGAAAGTGATCATTTTCCATCATAAAAACAACATTTAATGATCATTTTTCTAAAAATACTTACACTTTGAGTTAAACCATGAAATTTTTATGTGTTAATATATTCATAAGAAATATCATTTTTCCAGAATATGAGCTTCCAATTCAAAGCTTAAGATGGTTTATAATTATCCAACCCAAAACAGCCCCCGGTTGCACTCCGACGACGTAGATTCAGTTTTTAAGGTGCTCTTTGTAAAACCAAGTTATATCTTGTTAAGTTAGCATATCATTATGATATATTACAGGTCTTGAAGTGTTTTAAAAGTCAAGTTAGAAGGATCTATTTAGTTTGCGAACAAGTTTGAAATCATTCAAACTATGTTCTTGTTGTTAAAATTTTATACCACAAAATAAGATAGCTATATGAATATGAATTGAATAAGATTATGAATAAGGTTACTACCTCAAGTTACTTGGACAAATTTACTGTAAGAGATGAGAAAAATCCTAGAATCAAAAGAGTGGTGGAGTTGGATTGAAAGGTTGGAAGTAAACTTGTTTACTTGAAAGGATTTTTGAAGTGTTCTTGAATGGATTTTCTTATGATGATTAAGGGTTGTTTTTGAAGCTAGATCTTCATGGTTATTTGCTGAGATTGTGAAGAACACTTAAGGTTCCTAAGAGTGTGTTTTTGGTTAGAGAAAATGTGTAGTAAAAATGAAAATGGAATGGAGTATAAATGGTGGTGAAAAGATGTATAAATTTGTAATATTGTGCAAAAGTCTTGTAATATGCCAAATTGATTAATCATGCATGCTAAGATCCAAAATTGGCTGACTCATGGCTGCTAATAAAGTGATTGTGATGTGTATATACTAATAGTAAATACGTATAGAAGCTGGGTATGATACGGGTACATATACCCTAGATATACGTATAAAAATCTTGAGAAAACGGAACGAGGATTCCAATATAGCTATCTTTTTGTAAATATACTTATATTGTTTTATGTATATAAATCCTTTAAAAGTGATAAAATACATATCTATACGATACATGTATAAGCATTATAAGTTTTAAGTATTTAAGTCGAAGAACGTCACATATAGTTATCGTTTTGAAAACTTAAGTTAGTAGTCTCAAAATATACTTATAACTCATTGTTATTAGTACAAAATGAGATGTTAAAACATTCTTAGATCATGTTAAATATATAAAAATACATATATATACACAAACGTATAATTATCGTATGTTATATAGTTCGTGATATCATCGGTCAAATTGGACGGTCAAACGTTGTGTAAAACTCTTTTCAAAAACATAAGTCTCAACAATTTAGATTGCTTATCATGTTGGTAAGGTTTAATTTATGTAAATATTAATCTTATAAGTGTAAAACAATCGGAAAAATCCGGGTCGTTACAGTACCTACCCGTTAAATAAATTTCGTCCCGAAATTTTAAAGTTGTACCTATTTTGCGTTCTCGGGAAACAAATGTGGGTACTTTTGTTTCATCTGATCCTCTCGTTCCCAAGTAAATTCAGGACCACTTCGATCATTCCAACGAACCTTAACGATTGGTATGTTGCTCTGCTTGAGCCATTTAACTTCACGGTCCATGATTTCGACTGGTTCTTCTATGAATTGTAGTTTCTCATTGACTTGGATTTCTTCAAGAGGAATGGTGAGATCTTCCTTTGCAAGACATTTCTTGAGGTTTGAGACGTGAAATGAATTATGTACTCCGGCGAGTTGTTGTGGTAACTCGAGTCGATAAGCTACCGGTCCGATGCGTTCGATGATCTTGAACGGGCTTACATACCTTGGGTTCAGTTTACCCCTTTTTCCAAAACGTATTACACCTTTCCAAGGTGACACCTTTAGCATAACCATGTCACCGATCTGAAACTCTAATGGTTTCCTTCGGACATCCGCGTAGCTCTTTTGGCGACTACGGGCTGTTTTCAATCTCTCCTTGATTTGTACTATCTTCTCAGTCGTTTCGTGTATGATCTCGGGACCAGTTAATTGTCGATCTCCTACTTCATTCCAACAGATAGGGGATCTACACTTCCTTCCATACAATGCTTCGAATGGTGCAGCTTTAATGCTCGCATGATAACTGTTATTATACGAGAATTCTGCTAATGGTAGATATTTATCCCATCCGTTTCCAAAATTGATCACACATGCCCTGAGCATGTCTTCAAGAGTTTGAATTGTTCTTTCACTCTGCCCGTCAGTTTGTGGATGATATGCGGTGCTCATATCCAAACGAGTTCCCAGGGCCTCCTGTAGTGATTGCTAAAACTTTGATGTAAATCTACTATCACGATCGGATATAATGGAAATAGGTATTCCATGCCTTGAAACAATTTCCTTTATGTATAATCGTAATAGTTTCTCCATTCTATCTGTTTCCTTTATAGGCAAGAAATGTGCAGATTTGGTGAGACGATCAACTATTACCCAAATGGTGTCATAACCCCAGGCAGTCTTAGGTTACTTTGTGATGAAATCCATGGTAACACCATCCCAATTCCATTCTGGGATTTCTGGTTGTTGAAGTAACCCTGACAGCTTCTGGTGTTCTGCTTTGACTTTGGAACAAGTTAAACATTCCCCAACATATGTTGCAACATCTGTCTTTAAATTAGGCCACCAATAATGCGTCTTAAGATCTTGATACATCTTTCCAACTCCAGGATGTATCGAGTATCTTGTCTTATGTGCCTCGTTCAATATCAACTTCCTTAATCCACCCAACTTTGGTACCCAAATACGGTTTGCAAAATATCGAATTCCGTCTTCCCGTATAACGAGTTGTTTCCCATACTTCTTCAATATTTCATTTCCTATGTTTTCTTTTGTAAGAGCTTCTCGTTGAGCCTCTTTGATTTGTGAGTTGAGATTCATGCGAATTTTTATGTTCATCGCTCGTACTCGAATTGGTTCCCGTTCCTTTCTGCTTAGAGCGTCGGCCACTACATTCGCTTTCCCGGGATGATAGCGAATCTCACAATCATAGTCGTTTATCAGCTCGACCCACCTATGTTGCCTCATGTTCAGCTGTTTCTGATCAAAAATATGTGGAAGGCTTTTATGATCAGTAAACACAGTGCATTTAACTCCATATAAATAGTGTCTCCATATCTTCAATGCAAACACTACTGCTCCCAATTCTAAATCATGCGTCGTATAATTCCGCTCGTGAATCTTCAATTGTCGGGATGCGTATGCTATAACTTTCTTCCGTTGCATAAAGTCGCAACCAAAACCTTATCGCGAAGCGTCACAATATATCTCAAAATCATCGTTCCCTTCAGGTAACGATAAAATAGGTGCTGTAGTCAACTTCTTCTTCAGTAATTGAAATGCACTTTCCTGCTCAGAAGTCCATTCGTACTTCTTCCCTTTTTTAACACTGTTAATGGTTTAGCTATTCGGGAAAAATCTTGAATAAACCTTCTATAATAACCAGCTAAACCCAAAAATTAGCGTATCTGCGTTGGTGTCTTAGGAGTTTTCCATTTTTCAATGGCTTCGATTTTTGCTGGATCAACCTGAATTCCTTTGCTACTAACAACGTGGCCAAGAAATTGTACTTCTTTCAACCAAAAAGCACACTTAGAAAATTTAGCATATAGTTGTTCTTTTCTTAACAGCTCTAATATCAACCTTAAATGCTGTTCATGCTCTTGTTCACTCTTGGAATAGATAAGAATATCGTCATTGAAAACGATAACAAACTTATCTAAATACGGACTACAAACTCGATTCATGAGGTCCATGAATACAGCTGGCGCATTTGTCAATCCAAACGGCATAACCAAAAATTCGTAATGACCATAACGTGTTCGAAAAGCTGTTTTCGGAATGTCTTCTTCTTTGACACGTAATTGATGACAGCCCGATCTGAGGTCGATTTTCGAGTACACACATGATCCTTGCAATTGATCAAATAAGTCGTCAATTCTCGGTAATGGATACCGATTCTTGATAGTTAACTTATTTAATTCACGATAATCTATACACATCCTAAAAGATCCATCTTTCTTCTTAACAAATAAAATTGGAGCTCCCCACAGTGAAGTACTTGGTCGTATGAATCCACGGTCCAGTAATTCTTTTAACTGACTCTGAAGTTCTTTTAACTCGGACGGTGCAAGTCTATATGGAGCACGAGCCACTGGTGCAGCTCCTGGTACTAGATCTATTTGAAATTCTACAGATCTAAATGGAGGTAATCCCGGTAATTCTTCCGGAAAAACATCGGGAAAATCTCTTGCCACAGGCACGTCGTTGATGCTCCTCACTTTTTCCTTCGTTTTGACTTTATTAACATGTGCTAAGATAGCATAGCTCCCTTTCTTCAAGAACTTTTGAGCTTTCAAACAACTAATGAGTTTTAGCTTTGAGTTACCCTTCTCTCCATAAATAATTACTGGCGTTTTATCCTTACGAGGAATGCGAATTACCTTCTTGGCGCACACAACTTCAGCTCCTATTTTGGACATCCAGTCCATGCCGACTATTACATCAAAACTTCCTAATTCTACGGGTATCAAATCAATCTTAAATGTTTCTACGGCTAAATTTATTTTACAATCACGGCAAATTTTATCGGCTTTAATTAGTTTACCATTGGCTAACTCAATCATGTACTTAGCATCTAGAGATAATGATGAACAATTCAATTTAGCGTAAAAGTCTCTACACACGTAACTTCTATCAGCACCAGTATCAAATATAATAGATGCGGATAAGTTATTAATGGTAAACGTACCCGTAACAAGCTCCGAGTCTTCACACGCCTCTCTAGCATTAATAACAAATGCTCTTCCACGTGCAGATCCATTATTCCTCTATGGATTCGGACACTGGCTCTTATAATGACCCTGTTTCCCACACCCATAACAGGTAACAGTGGCCAAGGCAGTTCTATTTGCATTAGTGGCAGGAGTCTTGGTGCCATTTGTATTTGTAACAGGAATCCGACAATCTTCAGCAAGATGACCCCTTCGATTACAATTTTCGCACACCACATTACAATAACCAGAGTGATGTTTGTGGCATCTGTTACATAAAGGATTTCATCCTTTGTAACCTGAGTTCGAACCGCTACCCGCACCTTGCGTGGTTTCTTGTTTCTTGTTGGATTGTTGATGATTACCTTCCCACTTTCTTTTGTTTCCCGATGTCTTGACATCGGTGTTCTTATCCAGAATAATCTGGTCCATCAACTCGTTCGCCATGGTGATGGCTTCGTGAATAGTCTTGGGTTTCGATGGTGTAACATTTGCTTTGACATTTTTAGGCAAACCATCTTTGTACAGTTCTATCTTCCGTTCTTCAGTTGGTACCAATTCGGGACATAGCAAAGCTAATTCCATGAATCACTGATTGTAGTTGGTGAGTTCAGTACCAACAACTTTCAGGCTTCGTAATTCAGCTTCCAACTTCCTAACCTCGTTCCTTGGACAATACTCGTTGATTAGCATTGTTTTGAATTCTTCCCAGGGAGTATCATTAGCTACATCTCCTCCTACGGCCTTCACATAGTTTTTCCACCATGTGAGTGCACTATCTTGTAAGGTGCACGATGCATACTTGGTCATGTCCTTCTCAATACAACCACTGATTTTAAACACATACTCAATCTTTTCGATCCACCGGGTTAAACCGACTGGTCCTTCTGTTCCACTGAATGATGAGGGCTTGCAACCTTGAAAAGTTTTGTAAGTACATCCCACATGAGGATTTGGGTTAACTGCAGCACCTCTCGCGGCCTCGACCTATAACATTCTGTCGTCCACTCGCTGATTGATGAGTTCCTCGATTTCTTGTTCCGTCATTTGGTTCAATCGCGCCATAATCTTCAATAAGAATGAAAAAAACTAATTATTCACATGGAATATTATAGATGTAGTATGTATTTACAGTACATCGTAGCTTATTAATAATATGAACCAGTTATTATTATAAAAGCCTTTTCTTCTTATTAGCGTTTTATAATTATATCTAGGGTAGTACCTACCCGTTAAAGTTCATACTTAATAGCTTAGTACAGAAATCAATTACTATCACCCAAATAATACTCAACCATGGAAAATTATTGCATTTCACACTTCACTATTTTACATATGCTTATCTTACATCAAACATTAAGCAAACCACACTAGTAATATTATACAAAACGTTATATGATCCCATGGTTTAAAACAACAGCGCATCATTTAACCCAAAACGTTTGTGTTCAAAGAAATCGCTTATAGGTTATCTTGACTGTCTCCCTGCATTTTGGCGGAGGGGCTGAAGAACTGGATGCCGGGATAGAACTAATAGGAATAGCGGGAATAGGGGTGGAAGTGTCTGGTGGAGTTGGTGCCACAACATCCTCACTAAACTTGGGATTTGGATTTTCCAATTCAGTAGCCTTTCGTTTCTTTCCTCTTTCAAACTTGTCTTTCGTAATTTCCTGTATTTCTTCCTCCTCAGGATCACTTTCCGGTTCCTTTTCAATTGATTCATCCGAAAATTTTGAGTCTTCCCCAAAGGTATCGTTTTTATCATCGGACAGGTTAATGACTGGAACACCATCTGAAGATTCTGGTTCGGAGTCGTTGAATGTGATAACAAGTTCTAAGCCAGACATCTATCACATAACAACTAGCACGTTAGTACCACATAATATTTACATATTAAATTTTTTTAACCAACAAGGATAAGCAATAGTTTTCGAAATCAAACACGGTCAAAGTCCAGACTCACTAATGCATCCTAACAAACTCGATAAGACACACTAATGCAAATTTTCTGGTTCTCTAAGACCAACGCTCTGATACCACATGTCATAACCCGACCTTAACCATAAGGACGAATACAATAACATATGATTTCATCGCGAGGTATTGACCTCAATATGCGACATTTTTCAAAAACTGCATTCGTTTTTACAATACAAACCATAGCTTTTATTACAAATACAAGGTTTAAACAACTTAATAATGATTATCGTTTAGCGATAATCTTAGACTTACAAACTTTACATGTGATAATAACAATACAACTTCCAACATATTTTACATTACAAATCCTCCGATATGCAGTTTTATTTTTGACACAAATATGCATACTCAAGATCTTGCTTAAATTCAACATGTTGCAGCGGAAGCTTTTAGTTATCACCTGAGAATAAACATGCTTAAAACGTCAACATAAAGTTGGTGAGATATAGGTTTAATGCCGGCAGCGTTATAAATATAGACCACAAGATTTCATATATAAACGTTTTAATAAAGATATTCTAAGTTGTTGAGCACTTGATAACCATACTTAACATTTAATCAACGTCGCATATTCCCTTTATTATGAAATCTTACTACACCGTACCAAGTGTAGTCACCGAAATGAAGTACTGTGCAACCGTTGAATACTGGTCGTCCAGTCCGGTTGGGGTTGTCAGGCCCGATAGATCTATCAACAGGATTCGCGTTTACAATACCTCATGTAAATAGTAGTTACCAAGTTACAGGGAAGTATGCCAGTGGTACAACTCAACGTAGAATATATATTTTTAATCACTTGTGTCCATAACGTAAATCATAAAATGCATGTATTCTCATCCCGAAATATTTAGAGTTTAAAAGTGGGACTATATACTCACTTTTGCCTTGAAGGTATTTATCACGACTTGGTCTCCGATAGATATCACGAACCTAACCATATATATAATATATCAACATATTTTCTTTTTAAGTAATCGTTATATATATATATATATATATATATATATATATATATATATATACATACATATATATACTTTTAATACTTTTAATACTTTTAATATTTTCTTAGTTCGTAGTTAGCAGTCCGATGTTAGTGGTCCACAATTAGTTGCTCAATAAAATAAATAAAGACCCCATCATATTCGTATTGATCAGAATTAATCTTGACCCATGGTACCATGTTGTCAAATGACGTGTTGCGTACATAAAGTACCGTGTTGTCAAATGACGTGTTGCGTACAATCATGAGGTCTTATGATTAATCTTCTTGTGTTGTTTACGGGTGGTCCTGAAATATATAAAATCAAATCACAAGTAAATATATATGAAATATCATATTAATTAGAAATATATGATTAATTTAATTTTTCTCCAAATATTTTCGTAGCTAAACTAGCTTCGCATACCCGATCTTGTTTTAGTCGTAGTTTCTTCATTACAACTCCGTTTTTGTTGGTTCAACTTGCCACTTCCTTGGATCGAGTCAAATTTTAAGAATATGAACTGAAAATACCTTAGGTTGTATTCAAAATCACAAGTTATAGGTCAAACTTTGGTGAAACTTATGAAAGTGATCATTTTCCATCATAAAAACAACATTTAATGATCATTTTTCTAAAAATACTTACACTTTGAGTTAAACCATGAAATTTTTATGTGTTAACATATTCATAAGAAATATCATTTTTCCAGAATATGAGCTTCCAATTCAAAGCTTAAGATGGTTTTTAATTATCCAACCCAAAACAGCCCCCGGTTGCACTCCGACGACGTAGATTCAGTTTTTAAGGTGTTCTTTGTAAAACCAAGTTATATCTTGTTAAGTTAGCATATCATTATGATATATTACAGGTCTTGAAGTGTTTTAAAAGTCAAGTTAGAAGGATCTATTTAGTTTGCGAACAAGTTTGAAATCATTCAAACTATGTTCTTGTTGTTAAAATTTTATACCACAAAATAAGATAGCTATATGAATATGAATTGAATAAGATTATGAATAAGGTTACTACCTCAAGTTACTTGGACAAAGTTACTGTAAGAGATGAGAAAAATCCTAGAATCAAAAGAGTGATGGAGTTGGATTGAAAGGTTGGAAGTAAACTTGTTTACTTGAAAGGATTTTTGAAGTGTTCTTGAATGGATTTTCTTATGATGATTAAGGGTTGTTTTTGAAGCTAGATCTTCATGGTTATTTGCTGAGATTGTGAAGAACACTTAAGGTTCCTAAGAGTGTGTTTTTGGGTAGAGAAAATGTGTAGTAAAAATGAAAATGGAATGGAGTATAAATGGTGGTGAAAAGATGTATAAATTTGTAATATTGTGCAAAAGTCTTGTAATATGCTAAATTGATTAATCATGCATGCTAAGATCCAAAATTGGCTGACTCATGGCTACTAATAAAGTGATTGTGATGTGTATATACTAATAGTAAATACGTATAGAAGCTGGGTATGATACGGGTATATATACCCTAGATATACGTATAAAAATCTTGAGAAAACGGAACGAGGATTCCAATATAGCTATCTTTTGTAAATATACTTATATTGTTTTATGTATATAAATCCTTTAAAAGTGATAAAATACATATCTATACGATACATGTATAAGCATTATAAGTTTTAAGTATTTAAGTCGAAGAACGTCACATATAGTTATCGTTTTGAAAACTTAAGTTAGTAGTCTCAAAATATACTTATAACTCATTGTTATTAGTACACAATGAGATGTTAAAACATTCTTAGATCATGTTAAATATATAAAAATACATATATATACACAAATGTATAATTATTGTATGTTATATAGTTCGTGATATCATCGGTCAAATTGGACGGTCAAACGTTGTGTAAAACTCTTTTCAAAAACATAAGTCTCAACAATTTAGATTGCTTATCATGTTGGTAAGGTTTAATTTATGTAAATATTAATCTTATAAGTGTAAAACGATCGGAAAAATCCGGGTCGTTACAGTACCTACCCGTTAAATAAATTTCGTCCCGAAATTTTAAAGTTGTACCTATTTTGCGTTCTCGGGAAACAAATGTGGGTACTTTTGTTTCATCTGATCCTCTCGTTCCCAAGTAAATTCAGGACCACTTCGATCATTCCAATGAACCTTAACGATTGGTATGTTGCTTTGCTTGAGCCATTTAACTTCACGGTCCATGATTTCGACTGGTTCTTCTATGAATTGTAGTTTCTCATCGACTTGGATTTCTTCAAGAGGAATGGTGAGATCTTCCTTTGCAAGACATTTCTTGAGGTTTGAGACGTGAAATGAATTATGTACTCCGGCGAGTTGTTGTGGTAACTCGAGTCGATAAGCTACCGGTCCGATGCGTTCGATGATCTTGAACGGGCCTACATACCTTGGGTTCAGTTTACCCCTTTTTCCAAAACGTATTAAACCTTTCCAAGGTGACACCTTTAGCATAACCATGTCACCGATCTGAAACTCTAATGGTTTCCTTCGGACATCCGCATAGCTCTTTTGGCGACTACGGGCTGTTTTCAATCTCTCCTTGATTTGTACTATCTTCTCAGTCGTTTCGTGTATGATCTCGGGACCAGTTAATTGTCGATCTCCTACTTCATTCCAACAGATAGGGGATCTACACTTCCTTCCATACAATGCTTCGAATGGTGCAGCTTTAATGCTCGAGTGATAACTGTTATTATACGAGAATTCTGCTAATGGTAGATATTTATCCCATCCGTTTCCAAAATCGATCACACATGCCCTGAGCATGTCTTCAAGAGTTTGAATTGTTCTTTCACTCTGCCCGTCAGTTTGTGGATGATATGCGGTGCTCATATCCAAACGAGTTCCCAGGGCCACATGTAGTGATTGCCAAAACTTTGATGTAAATCTACTATCACGATCGGATATAATGGAAATAGGTATTCCATGCCTTGAAACAATTTCCTTTATGTATAATCGTAATAGTTTCTCCATTCTATCTGTTTCCTTTATAGGCAAGAAATGTGCAGATTTGGTGAGACGATCAACTATTACCCAAATGGTGTCATAACCCCAGGCAGTCTTAGGTAACTTTGTGATGAAATCCATGGTAATACCATCCCATTTCCATTCTGGGATTTCTGGTTGTTGAAGTAACCCTGACGGCTTCTGGTGTTCTGCTTTGACTTTGGAACAAGTTAAACATTCCCCAACATATGTTGCAACATCTGTCTTTAAATTAGGCCACCAATAATGCGTCTTAAGATCTTGATACATCTTTCCAACTCCAGGATGTATCGAGTATCTTGTCTTATGTGCCTTTTTCAATATCAACTTCCTTAATCCACCCAACTTTGGTACCCAAATACGGTTTGCAAAATATCGAATTCCGTCTTCCCGTATAACGAGTTGTTTCCCATACTTCTTCATTATTTCATTTCCTATGTTTTCTTTTGTAAGAGCTTCTCGTTGAGCCTCTTTGATTTGTGAGTTGAGATTCATGCGAATTTTTATGTTCATCGCTCGTACTCGAATTGGTTCCCGTTCCTTTCTGCTTAGAGCGTCGGCCACTACATTCGCTTTCCCGGGATGATAGCGAATCTCACAATCATAGTCGTTTATCAGCTCGACCCACCTACGTTGCCTCATGTTCAGCTGTTTCTGATCAAAAATATGTTGAAGGCTTTTATGATCAGCAAACACAGTGCATTTAACTCCATATAAATAGTGTCTCCATATCTTCAATGCAAACACTACTGCTCCCAATTCTAAATCATGCGTCGTATAATTCCGCTCGTGAATCTTCAATTATCGGGATGCGTATGCTACAACTTTCTTCCGTTGCATAAGGACGCAACCAAAACCTTGTCGCGAAGTGTCACAATATATCTCAAAATCATCGTTCCCTTCAGGTAACGATAAAATAGGTGTTGTAGTCAACTTCTTCTTCAGTAATTGAAATGCAATTTCCTGCTCTGAAGTCCATTCGTACTTCTTCCCTTTTTTAACACTGTTAATGGTTTAGCTATTCGGGAAAAATCTTGAATAAACCTTCTATAATAACCAGCTAAACCCAAAAATTGGCGTATCTGCGTTGGTGTCTTAGGAGTTTCCCATTTTTCAATGGCTTCGATTTTTGCTGGATCAACCTGAATTCCTTTGCTACTAACAACGTGGCCAAGAAATTGTACTTCTTTCAACCAAAAAGCACACTTAGAAAATTTAGCATATAGTTGTTCTTTTCTTAACAGCTCTAATATCAACCTTAAATGTTGTTCATGCTCTTGTTCACTCTTGGAATAGATAAGAATATCGTCAATGAAAACGATAACAAACTTATCTAAATACGGACTACAAACTCGATTCATGAGGTCCATGAATACAGCTGGCGCATTTGTCAATCCAAACGGCATAACCAAAAATTCGTAATGACCATAACGTGTCCGAAAAGCTGTTTTTGGAATGTCTTCTTCTTTGACACGTAATTAATGATAGCCCGATCTGAGGTCGATTTTCGAGTACACACATGATCCTTGCAATTGATCAAATAAGTCGTCAATTCTCGGTAATGGATACCGATTCTTGATAGTTAACTTATTTAATTCACGATAATCTATACACATCCTAAAAGATCCATCTTTCTTCTTAACAAATAAAATTGGAGCTCCCCACAGTGAAGTACTTGGTCGTATGAATCCACGGTCCAGTAATTCTTTTAACTGACTCTGAAGTTCTTTTAACTCGGATGGTGCAAGTCTATATGGAGCACGAGCCACTGGTGCAGCTCCTGGTACTAGATCTATTTGAAATTCTACAGATCTAAATGGAGGTAATCCCCGTAATTCTTCCGGAAAAACATCGGGAAAATCTCTTGCCACAGGCACGTCGTTGATGCTCCTCACTTTTTCCTTCGTTTTGACTTTATTAACATGTGCTAAGATAGCATAGCTCCCTTTCTTCAAGAACTTTTGAGCTTTCAAACAACTAATGAGTTTTAGCTTTGAGTTACCCTTCTCTCCATAAATCATTACTGGCGTTTTATCCTTACGAGGAATGCGAATTACCTTCTTGGCGCACACAACTTCAGCTCCTATTTTAGACATCCAGTCCATGCCGACTATTACATCAAAACTTCCTAATTCTACGGGTATCAAATCAATCTTAAATGTTTCTCCGGCTAAATTTATTTTACAATCACGGCAAATTTTATCGGCTTTAATTAGTTTACCATTGGCTAACTCAATCATGTACTTAGCATCTAGAGGTAATGATGAACAATTCAATTTAGCGTAAAAGTCTCTTGATGTTTTGAGCAGAGTGTATATATTACTATTAAATTTTACAAGGAAATACTATTAAATACGATACAACTTTACACAAGATATTTATTTATTTAGAGAATGGATATACTTAAACCTTGCTACAATACTTATAGGCAGTGTACCTAATCGTACAGTAGTGTAGTTTTTAGTAAGTCCGGTTCATTCCACAGGGAAAATCTTTAAACAAAGCTTAACGCTATATTAGTTTACTTTTATAAAAATACAAATATATATATAAGTAATATTATTATTATAAAGGGGGGTTTTTACCGTTTAATGACCGGTTTGTCGATTTTAAAACTTTAGTCGCAGTTAAAACCAAATGTAAAATAATAAATAAATACAAGACTTAATTTAAAGCGTAAAGTAAATAACGATAATGAAATTGCGAATAATAAAAGTGCGATAAAATAAACTTGCGATAATTAAAAAGTACGATAATTAAAAGTGTAATTAAATACAATAACAATAAAAATGTGATAATTAGAAGTGCAATTAAATATAAAATAAAGGAAATTAAATATGAAATAAAAGAATTATGCTTATTTAAACTTCCGTAATCATGATGTTTGACGTGTTGATTTTAGTTTTATGCCCATGGGTTAATTGTCCTTTGTCCTGGATTATTTAATATGTCCATACGGATTTGTCCATAATAGTCCATCAGTCATAAATATAAAGAGCGAAAGCCTTCGTCAAATTATTCTTATTCCCTAAGTCAAATATTCCAACTAATTGGGGATTCGAATTGTAACAAGGTTTTAATACTTTGTTTAATGAATACACCAGGTTATCGACTGCGTGTAAACCAAGGTTTTACTACTTTGTTAACAATTACACCAATTACCCTTGAATGTAATTCACCCCTGTTTCAACAAGTCTATTAACTATTAATCCAGTTCCGTGTCTGGTAAAATGAATAATTATTGGTATTTATAGATATCCCGCCCACCGTACCCAGTCAAGCGTATGTGGTTATATATAAATACATCGAATTATAAGTTTGTATATTAAATTAACAAGGTATTGTTTAGTTAATATAAAACCCATTAATAGCCCATAGTCTAATTTCCACAAGTGTCGTTCTTTTATCCAAACCCCAATTATGGTACAAAGCCCAATTACCCAATTTTAGTAATTAGCCCAACATCATGATTACTTCGTTTTAAATAAGCATAATAATAACTTAGCTACGAGACATTAAATTAAAAAGGTTGAACATAACTTACAATGATTAAAAATAGCGTAGCGTTACACGGACAGAATTTCGACTTACACCCTTACAACATTTGCTAACATACCCTTATTATTAGGATTTAAAATTAAAATTAAAATTAAAATATAAATATAAATATAAATATTTACGTATAGATATAGAGAGGATGGATATATGATATGTTTTTACGATCAGAATGCGCGAGCTTTATAGGCAGTTTCTAAATTTGGGGCTCCGTAACTCGCGTAATTTTTGCACTGCAAATCCCGCGACTCGCGGAGTTTGCTTTTACAACTCACACAAGTTTGGAGCCTTTCTTGCCGACGGTTTATAATATATTATATAATATATAAATAATTATAAGAATTATTTAAATATTATATTATATTTATGTGCATAGTTGACTTGTAATTTTTAGTCTGTTACGTCGAGTGTTGAGAGTTGACTCTGGTCCCGGTTCCGGATTTTCGAACGTCCTTGCGTACAATTTAATATCTTGTACTTTGCGTTTTGAATCTTGTACTCTTGTAATTTTGAGACGTTTCTTATCAATAATTGGAACCTCTTTGATTGTATTTTATACTTTTGAGCTTTTTGGTCGTTTGCGTCTTCAATTCATCGAATCTGTCTTTTGTCTTCACCTTTTATTATTTAAACGAATATCACTTTTAAATAGAACAATTGCAACTAAAAGCTTGTCTTTCTTGAGGAATAATGCTATGAAATATATGTTCGTTTTTAGCATTATCAAATATTCCCACACTTGAGCGTTGCTTGTCCTCAAGCAATATCGTCTTGAAATACTAGAATCACTTCTTTATTCTTCACACTTTGTACATCAGTGATTTCTATACGGCGGTATAAACAATGGTAGTAACGATATGGTTTACAGTCCTACATGACTATAAAAATTTAGATCCATTAAGGAAATTGGATCTTTATGAAAACATTTGATCTTTTGAAAATTAAATCTAGCTTTTACCCTAGATAAGTTTTTCGGAATAACCCTTCACCGGTGTTTGCAAAATATTTTTGTGGGTTTCAGATTTGAAAATTTTAGCTCAAAACTTATGGTTTTGTGTCACCCACTTGCTAACCTTGTATTTGGAAAGCAACACGTCCAGTTTACTTGTCCCGTATATTACCTTTCGGTAAACTACCGTCCGGTTGTAAAGGAAAGCGTTGAACAAACAACTGTTAAGGCAATGTCCCTTGACATGCTTTTAATTATGGTCTATAACGTGTCAGACGCAATTACTATCCTTGGTAGGAGCAATAGTAAAGCTCACCCTTATAATTTGTAGGTTTGGCACAAGGTCCTGTCTTTGACCACTATGCAACCACCGTTCTTACGGTTGACACCCGATTTAGTTCAGGTGACCTAATGAATTCCAGGTGAATTCCTAGGATTTTACGTTCAATGGTAATGAACGCATTGAAAATAGGGTTTTCAGAAAACAAATCTGTTTGTAATTTTGATCAAAATATTTTCTCGTTCAAGCTTGAGTTTAGATATCATTGAATTCCATGAGTTTGTAATTCTCAATCTTTAAGGTCAATCTCAAGGATTGAGTAATATCAGACTTAAAAGCTGATTTTTGATCTTTTAAGGAGATTATCCTTTCTGGGGATCTGATTCATTAGTCTTATCCAGCTAATTTGCATGGTGCCCCCATTTTACGAGATAAATCCTTCTCATGGTTAGGATAAATCTGACCACTTGGCGACCCTGTTTAATGCTGAGGTCCGTGGATTTCCTGCTGATTTTAGTGATGACTTTTCTAGGTTTTTCGTCAACCTACAGCTGGTCTGGACGACAACTTCCTAACCTAAATCAAGAAGCGCGTTTCTTTTTCGGAAGACTTTACTTCCTTTTAATGATGGAATTGATTCATCGTGTAGATCCATCTTTCTTACAGTAAATCAGGTAAAAAAAAATTTTAGTTTAGTTCAAAGCAAAAGTATTTTCAGTTATTTGTACAAAAATATGTGACATATGTTTTGAATAACGTGGAGAATTTTCCCACACTTGGCTTTTATTTTCCTTTTTATTGTCCTCTATTCCATTTTAAATGAATTTTAACATTTTGGTTTGTTTCTCAATTTATGTCCTTTTCGAGGTAACAATAATTTCGGTGTTAACACCTAGTTTTATCGTTCATAAATATGTATAAACATGATTTAGAGTTCATTTAGTTGAAAATTTTGAAAAATTTTACTAGAATTGGGTAGTCAGTATATAAGACTAGGGCTGTTCTTTATTATCAGAGAGCACTAGATTCTAATACAACTACTACTTTACTAGTATTTTTAATGGTAACCAAGTGTTTATGATAAAAATTTTAAAATCCGAAAGAATTTAACCCCTTCCCACACTTAAGATCTTGCAATGCCCTCATTTGCAAGAAATCAGTAACAATTTAAATTATTGAGGGTGATTTGTGTGAAAATGATTAAATTTTACCAAAGTTTCCAAACATATTTGTGTTTGCTTGCTGAATGATAAATGGTGCATATCATTTGTTCATTCCGTCTTGTTGTTATTTCACATATATTTTGCATCTTGTCGTCAAAATTAGTTGCTTTTGCTGAACTTAATGCCAGTCTTTGAAAATGCTTTGTTTTACCCTGTTGTGTACATAAGATAAACTGCAAACATATATACATATTTTTGAAGTTTGGTATATTACCCTACATTCAAAAATTATTAAAATCTAAGAATAAAAGTTAGAAAATTATAACAACTATTACAATATTAACATAAGTATTAAACGTATCAACATTACAAATTACAAAATAAATAAAACTAAGTAGACTAGGGATGATACTGATACCAATAGGGGTTCCATGCATAACCATAGGTGCTATAAAATGCTTCGGCTGGGTTATACATAAGATACGGTGGTTGAATCTCTATAGACCAGGGAGGGAATATGGGCTTTGGAGTAGGAATATAGTTTCTACCTATATGTTGGCAATAAGCTATGATTTGGTTTTGATGAACTTGCCAATCTTCAAATGCTCTCTGTCTAGCATTTTCGTACTCCTGTGAAGCTATAAACCTTTGCATTTCTTGCATTTCATTTCCCCCTCCTACATTACCTTGCTGTTGGTTTCTCTCAACCTGTGGATGTCTACCATGGTATTGTACTGCGGCGTTATTTCGCCTCTTCAAAACTTTCGCACCATGGTATACATTTAAACCTATTGTATCGCGGGGTTCTGGTTCTTCGACTAATAATCCCCTCCGACTTATATCCACACCGAGATATTCAGCAATCAAAGTAATAAATATACCACTTCCTATTATGCTATGCGGTCTCATCCCCCTAACCATAGCTGATAAATAATAACCCACACAATAAGGTATACTTACAGCGCTTTGTGGGTCTCAAATACACATATGGTAAAACAAATCCTGTTCATTTACCTTTTCCTTGTTCTTACCTCTTTGTGTAATCGAATTAGCTAAAAACCTATGAATTACTCTTAATTAAGCTCTATCTGTATCCAAATTAGAGTAATTTCCCCCTTTGAATCGGTGATGGCTTGTCATTTGACTCCATACACCATGTGTATCAAAATTTTCATCTATCTTTCTACCATTTAGTATCAACCCTCTACAATCGGCAGATGCTAACTCCTCAGGCGTATATATACGTAAAGCCTGAGCCATGTCTAGTAAAGACATGTGGCGCATCGAACCTCCTAACAAAAATCTAATAAAAGATTGATCGGTTAAACTAGCTGCCCGATCATTTTATTCTATACTACACAACAATTCTTCACACCATACTTTATATACAGGTCTACGCATGGTGAATAAACGTACCCAGTCGTTAAAAGTAGAATTACCATACCTCTGTGCAAGTAATTCCCTAATTGGCCCGGCCAATTCTACAGCTTCTAATGGTCCCCATTCTATGACCCTAGGTACCTCAACAACTTTAGAATGAAGAGTATACAAACCCCTTTGGTATTTTGGATAATCTATCCAAAGTCTGTCAAATCTCAGGTTCGGGTGTAAATCTTCCAAGTGCATATCAGAAAATGTCATGACTGGATGAGGTATATCTTGTTTGTAGTATTTATCCACCTCCTGTTGTTTCGCATTCTCAGTAGGAGCATTGCGAGCTTGGGATGAAGATTCACCTCTTTCAGTCTGCAAAACACATCAAATACAATTTTTGTGCATCCAAATATGCATTAGTGTCAGCAAAATCATCAATCAAAATAATTACAATGACATGATCAATTTATATCAAACTTAAGCTCATTTTCATATTTTCATCAAATCTACACTTTTTCAAATAAGCATATACGAAAATGTTCGCCAAGTTTATAAGCATTCAACTCAAATAACATGTAAAAATAATCATCACTAGCAATTAAGCAAGTTTCAAATGACATTATCTCTCAAAAATCAAGTTCATGAATTTTTAGACTTGAAAAAGTCCACTTTAATTCTCAAAATCATGTTTAGGCTCAAAGTTTGGATCATTTAACTACCTAAACATGTTACACTACTTAATTTAGCAACAATTCATGACAAAAATTAGCCATAACCTGTTTATATCAAAAAGCCCCAAATTTGCTCAAGAACCCAAACCCTAGATTACTCAAAATTTGAAGTTTAAGGCTTCTAATCATGTTAAATAGCATCAATCTAGGTTATACAAGCATAATACATAAACAATTTAAGCATAATTACACTAAAAAGCATCAAAATCAAATTGGGGAAAAAATTGCTCAAGAACACTAATTTTCGGATTAAATGGTGTTTAGGTGTAGAAATTTACCGTTTTTCTTGAGTAATTCCTTGATAGCATCCTTCTCAACATGATTTTAGTAAAAGATTTGATGATTAACGGTTAAAAATTGTGATTTTGGGGGTGTTTTTGCGGGTTTTTGCGCAGTATTTTCGCAGTGTTTTGTGTGTTGTGGTGTTCAACTGATCAGTTTTTTTGCGTTTTATTTTTTTTCTGTATTTCAGTCCCTCCGCGAGTCGCGGGGTTTAAACCTTCAAATTCCGCGAGTCGCGAAGTTTGTTTTTTTTTTTTATATCTTATACTAATTAAAACAATTAAGTAATTAATTTTAAAATTTTGTTTCCCTTGTTATTTAGGACGAGGTCGTTTCGGATCGATGTCCTAGTCCGTCCTTCGTCAAAATTTTAAAATTTATCTTTTTGTAGCGATTGTTTTAAAAACTAAGATTTTTGGGTTTTTTTAATGTTTTTGACATACTTTAATTCAATAAGATTAAAAATAATGATAATAAAAGTTCTCGTCCCTCCCTTGGGTAAAGCAATTTTGGTTTAAAGACCTAGTCTTCAACTTACGACGAATTTTTAAAAATCATATTTTTAACTTAATGAGATAAAGTAAATTTTTGTTTTTAAATTCACACAATTTAAATATAAAATTCAAAATTAATATTAAAAATTCACACCAAACTTAAAATTTGAAATGCATAAAATTAAAAATTCATATTTTAAAATTTAAAAATTCACACCAAACTTAATTTAAAAATTCATATTATAAATTCACACCAATACTTATATTAATTTTTCAAATATTTACAATTTTAAATATATTGTTTTTACAAAGTTTACAATATTAATTTAAGATTTATATATTAATTTTAAAAACATGGTAAAAATAAAATTAAAAATCTTTTTGGCTTTTTATCCCACTTTAATCAATCAAATATTATCAAAAATATGCGCCCCTCTTTTCGGTAAAGTAATTTCGGTTCCAAGACCTAATTTAACTCATGACGAATTTTTGAAATATTTTGGGTTGATTGATTAAAGATATTTATACCTTAAGAATAAATGTTAAATTTCGCAGTGATGTAATAAATTTTTGAATGATATCAATAATTTCGGTTGCCAAACCTAATTTTATTCAATACCAATTTAATACTTTATAGCGAACAAATTAGCGTTTATTATCAAAAGGTTAAAAATAAAAATAAAAAAATAAAAACTGTACAGACATACCTGTGAAATAGATTTCTTAGTTATACGATCTATCCCATTCATAAGATAGTCGGTTTAATTGGTTTTCCATGGCTACATAGGCGTAACCTCGAGCATTTAGTGTTTTTTCTTCTAAACATATGAACGGTCCGTCTCTGCATAAAGTAACAAATTCGGTATTTGAATAGGTTTGATTATTTGAACATTTACCTCCATGTGACCGTTTTCCGCATTTGTGACATCTTTCTAGGTGTCGTGCTCTTCTTTTCGCTGCGGATTTTGATTTTTCCTTTACCAAATTGTAACTTATTATCTTCGCATCTGGATTCTTTTCTAACTCCGTCCAATCTTTCTCTGATTACTGATACTATTTCACTCGGAAGTGTGTAATTATTACGTTTAGTGATCAAAGCGTGTAGCATTAGACCATGGTTTAGTTCACAGGCAGTCTTCATTTCCTAAAAAAAATAAAAATTCAGAATGGGGGGAGAAGACTAGTTCTTTAGGGTCTGCTAGGGAAAGACCGTTCGGGTTCCATTTTCGAGAACTACACGAAAACAGACAATCTAACTCTAACAGAAATACATAAACCCCCCTATACTTAGTTGAAATTGTGATTAACATTATTTTCAATTGAATCTTCAACAACTTGTATATCTTTGACTTTTTCTACAATCCATTTGTTGATTTCCTCCGTAACTTTCACAAATTCAACTAACATTGACTTTTCTTTTGATGATAAATTGGATATTAATCGGTTATATAACTTAAAGTTTCCTTTAATCTTAGCATCGTGAATCCGTTTATAAAGTTTCTTCGTTGAACTGTTAAAAATGGGTTCATCTAATTTCGTATCATCAACGACATTCTTTGTGATTGGATCATCATTAAGTGTTTCTTCATCTTCCCCACACTTATGCGTTTTTATTGGTCTAACAGTTTTGGTTTGTGGAGATCTAAACTTTCGGTTCACAAAGGTGATCGATGTATCACCATCCCTAAGTGTCATTCTACCTTCTCTTACATCAATGAATGCCTCGGTGGTTGCTAAAAATGGGCGACCTAGAATTAGAGGAATATCAAGGTTTTCCCCATATTAATCACTATGAAGTTTGCAACAAAGGTCAAACTTCCCACGTTAACAAGTAAATTATTTGCTATTCCAACCGGGTGTTTAATGGTTTGGTCAAATGATTGAACACCTATTTTGGTTGGTTTTAATTTACCCATGCCTAATCTTTTGTATAAGGAAAGAGGCATAATATTTGCACTTGCTCCTAAATCTGCGAGTCCATTATATACAGCACCATCATTAAGTAAGCAAGAAATGATAAATTCACCCGGGTCTCCTGCTTTAGTAAGTCGAGTTGGTTTGTAAACCTTTTTCGGGTGTTCTTTCCTTGGTTCTTTCATTTCTATTTGAATTTCTTGTTCATATTTTTCTTCGTTTCTTGGAATGGGAGGTTTGTATAGGAATTCTTCTTCATCACTCAAATTTGAATCCTCCCTATATTCCAATTTTGATTTTTCATATGTTGTTGATAACATATTTATGTTTTCATTTTGAAGGTTTTCTTGGGTGGTGAAATTATGATTAACTTCATTGTCAACTTCCATCGGACCATGTATGTAATGTTTAACTCTGTGACCATTAACTTTAAATTCAATCCCATTTGAATTTATTAATTCTATCGTTCCGTATGGGAAAACTCTTTTGACTATGAATGGTCCAGACCATCTTGATTTCAATTTTCCAGGAAATAGCTTGAATCGTGAATTGAAAAGAAGAACTCTGTCTCCTTCTTTAAATTTTTTTGAACTTCTGATTCTTTTATCATGCCATTTCTTCGTTCTTTCTTTATAGATTAACGAATTTTCGTATGCTTCATGTCTTAATTCTTCTAATTCGTTTAATTGATTTAATCGTAGACGTCCAGCTTCATGTAAATCAAGATTACATGTCTTCAAAGCCCAAAATGCTTTGTGTTCAATTTCTACTGGAAGATGACATGCTTTTCCATAAACAAGTCTAAAAGGTGTGGTTCAAATTAGAGTTTTGTAGGCTGTTCTAAAAGCCCAGAGTGCAACCTCCAATTTAATGGACCATTCCTTCGGATTTGATCCTACGGTTTTCTCTAGAATACGTTTTAAAGCTCGGTTGGTATTTTCAACTTGTCCACTTGTTTGTGGATGATATGCGGTGGAGATTTTATGAGTTACTCCATATCTTTTAAGAACTTTCTCAAGTTGATTATTACAGAAATGAGTACCTCGATCACTTATTAAAGCTTTCGGTGTTCCAAACCTTGCAAAAAGACGTTTTAAAAAGTTGACTACAACTCGTGCATCGTTAGTTGGGAGAGCTTGTGCTTCCGCCCATTTAGATACATAATCAATGGCTACGAGAATATAGAGATTATTATGAGATTTTGGAAATGGACCCATGAAGTCAATACCCCAAATGTCAAATACTTCACATACTTGGATGACATTTTGTGGCATTTCATCACGTTGACTTATTTTTCTGGCCCTTTGACAAGCATCACAGGATTTGCAAAGAAGGTGTGAGTCTTTGTAAATTGTAGGCCAATAGAATCCAGCATCATAAACTTTTCTTGCTGTTAGTTGAGGCCCATAATGCCCTCCTGTTGGTCCTGTGTGACAATGGTTTAAAATTTTACTAGCTTCATCTCCGAATACACATCGGCGTATTATTCCATCTGGACAACTTTTAAAAAGATGTGGATCTTCCCAAAAATAGTGTTTTATATCACTGAAGAATTTTTTTCGTTTTTGGTACGATAATCCTTTTTCAAGGAATCCACAAACTAAGTAGTTTGCATAGTCTGCAAACCATGGAATTTCTTTATAATCTATCTTCAATAGATATTCATCAGGAAAGTTGTCTTGTATGGCCGATTCATTTAGAACTTCTAATTCAGGATTTTCAAGACGAGAAAGATGATCAGTGGCGAGATTTTCTGCTCCTCTTTTATCTCGGATTTCAATATCGAACTCTTGTAAGAGTAAGATCCAACGGATTAATCTTGGTTTAGCATCTTGTTTTGAAAATAGGTATCTAAGAGCAAAATGGTCGGTATAGACCACCGTTTTTGCTAGAACGAGATATGATCGAAATTTGTCAAAAGCAAAGACAATAGCAAGGAGTTCTTTTTCAGTAGTTGTATAGTTCGTTTGTGCTCCTTGTAACGTCTTACTAGCATAATATATAGGTTGAAATCGTTTTTCAATCCTTTGTCCTAAAACGGCTCCCATTGCAAAATCACTTGCATCGCACATTAGTTCAAATGGTAGATTCCAATTTGGTGTTATCATGATCGGCGCATTAGTGAGTTTCTCTTTAAGAATATTAAAAGATTTGATACACTCATCTGAAAAGATGAATGGAGCATCCTTTTCTAGGAGTTTATTCATAGGAGTGGCAATTTTAGAAAAATATTTTATGAAACGTCGGTAAAAACTGGCATGCCCTAGAAAACTCCTAACTCCTCTAATATTGGTGGGATGTGGAAGTTTAGCAATTACATCTACTTTAGCTCTATCCACTTCAATTCCTTCTTTTGAAATTTTATGACCAAGAACGATGCCTTCTTTAACCATAAAATGGCATTTCTCCCAATTAAGAACTAGATTTGATTATTCGCATCTAATAAGCATTCGTTCCAGATTAACTAGACATGATTCAAATGTATCACCGAAGACTGAAAAGTCATCCATGAAAACTTCCATGCATTCTTCTATCATGTCGTGAAAAATCGCCATCATACACCTTTGAAAGGTTGCAGGGGCGTTGCAAAGTCCAAATGGCATGCGTTTGTAAGCAAAAGTACCATAAGGGCACGTGAATGTGGTTTTCTCTTGGTCCTCGGGTGCTATTGGAATTTGAAAATATCCGGAAAATCCATCTAGAAAACAATATTAACTATTTTCGGCTAATCTTTCCAACATTTGATCTATGAAAGGTAAGGGAAAGTGATCTTTTCTGGTGGCGTCATTTAATTTTCTATAATCAATACACACACGCCATCCTGTTACAGTCCTAGTAGGAATAAGCTCATTTTTCTCATTTGTAATGACAGTCATGCCACCCTTCTTAGGCACGCATTGAACTGGGCTTACCCATGGACTATCAGAGATTGGATAAATTAGACCTGCATCTAGCAGTTTAATAATCTCTTTCTTAACTACATCTTGCATATTAGGATTTAGTCTTCGTTGGCGTTGCACATACGTTTTATGACCTTCTTCCATAAGGATTTTATGTGTGCAATACGAAGGACTTATTCCTTTAATATCATGAATCTTCCCTGCAATGGCTGGTTTATGAGCTTTCAACACAGAAATGAGTTGTGATTTCTCATTTTCAGTAAGAGAAGACGATATTATTACAGGTAATTCAGATTCACCATGTAAATAAGCGTATTCCAAATGGTTTGGAAGTGGCTTTAACTCTAATTTCGGAGGTTCTTCTATCGATGATTTGTATCGATATCTGTCTTCTTCTTTTAGCATTTGAATTTCTTCTGTTGTTGGTTCATATCCATTAGCTATAAGTGTAGCTAACATTTCAGCTTCATCAATTGGTTCATTACCTTCTCCTAAAGAACATTCTCCTGTTCCTTGTAATTCTGGAAATTCTTCTAATAATTCTGCATGTGCATCTATAGTTTGAATATAATAACATGTATCATCTGCAGATTGTGGTTGTTGCATTGCTCTATCAACTGAAAAGGTAACACTCTCATCCTCTATACTTAGGGTCAATTTCTTACCGAACACGTCTATCATTGCTTTAGCCGTGTTTAAGAATGGTCTTCCTAATATGAGAGGAACTTGAGAATCTTCTTCCATGTCTAGAACAACAAAATCTACTGGAAATACTAAAGTACCAACTTTAACTAACATGTTCTCCATTATCCCTCTAGGATATTTTATTGATCTATCGGCTAGTTGTATGCTTATTCTTGTTGGTTTCAATTCTCCAAGGTCTAGTTTAGCGTATAGTGAATACGGCATTAAATTTATACTAGCACCTAAATATGCCAATGCTTCTATTGAACTAAGACTACCCAGAAAACATGGAATTGTGAAACTTCCTGGATCAGATAGTTTTTCTGGTATCTTATTCAACAGCACTGCTGAACAATTAGCATTCATAGTAACAGCCGAGAGTTCTTCCATTTTCTTTCTATTTGAGATTAGATCTTTCAAGAATTTAGCATATCTAGGCATTCCTGAAATCACATCAATGAAAGGAAGATTTACATTTATCTGTTTAAACATATCCAAGAATTTGGATTGCTCGGCTTCAAGTTTCTCTTTCTTCATTTTACTCGGGTAAGGAAGTGGTGGTTGGTATGGTTTAACATAAGGTTTAGCCTTAACTGTATTATCTTCATTAACCTTTTCAACTACCGGTTCTTTTTCCTTATCTTGATCAGGTTGTGGTTCTTGTGGAGTAGGAATAGCTTCATCAGAAGTTACAGGTATTTCAGGTGGTTTAAGTGTTGTACCACTTCTTGTGGTAATGGCTTTAGCTGTTTCATTCCGGGGGTTAGTATTTGTATCACTAGGTAGACTTCCCGGTTTTCTTTCACCTATTAATCTTGCTAGGTTACTTACTTCTTGTTCCAGATTTTGAATAGAAGCTTGTTGATTTCTAAATGCTTGAGCATTTTGTTTATTAGTTTGTTTCTGAGATGTGAAAAACTGCGTTTGAGTTTCAACTAGCTTCGTCATCATATCTTCTAAATTCGGCTTTTTATCATCGGTTTGTTGTGGTGGTTTGTTTTGAAAATTAGGTCTTTGCTGGTTGTAATTATTATTGGATAATTGTTGATTGCTAGGACATTGTTGGTTGTTGTATGGAATATTTCGGTTATAGTTCTGGTTTTGATTGTAAATCGGTCTTGGCGGTTGATAATTATTCTGATAATTATTTCCAGGCCTTTGGTTTATGTATGAAATATTCTCTCTTTGTTCCATTGTTAATTCAATAATAAGACAATCTTTTGTCAAATGAGGTCCTCCACACTGCTCACAACTAATTCGTATTGAGTGAATATCTTTAGTCATCTTTTCCATTCGTCTCTCCACAGCATCTATCTTTGTGGAAATGGAATCTAAGTCATGGCTAGAATCGGCTCTAGCTGCTTTAGATGATCTAACGATATCTTTTTCTTGGTGCCACTCATGTGAGTGGGAAGCAGTGTTATCAATAATTTTGTAAGCATCAGTTTCGGTTTTCTTCATAATAGAACCACCAGCTGCTATATCTATGTCTTTTCTTGTAGTGATGTCGCATCATTGGTAGAATATTTGTACTATTTGACAGGTGTCCAAACCATGTTGCGGACATCCTCTTAATAACTTTCCAAATCTTGTCCACGCCTCATATAGAGTTTTATTCGGCTTCTGTGTGAATGTAACAATTTCTCCTTGAAGTCTTACGGATTTAGATGCAGGAAAGAATTGTTTAAGAAAATTTTCAACTAAAACGTCCCATGTATCAATCGCCCCTTCAGGTAACGATTCCAACCAATCTTTGGCTTCTCCCTTTAAAGTCCAGGGAAATAACATGAGATATATCTATTCATCCTCCACTTCTTGGATTTTAAATAGTGTGCAGATCCTATTAAAGGTACGTAGATGTTCATTTGGATCTTCCTTCGGCGCACCACTAAATTGGCATTGATTAGTCACCATGTGTAGAATTTGTCCTTTGATTTCATAATCTGGCGCATTAATGTCTGGATGAGTAATTGCGTGACCTTGGCCAGTACGTTTAGCTCTCATTCGGTCTTCCATACTTAAAGGTTCTGTTACTTCCATAATTGAATTTGTAGAATCGGAATCACTAGAGGATTCTGATTTAATGGTTCGTTCCTCAACAATATCTGTTTGAATGATTGGTGGTTCCGGAGGAAAGTTTAGTGGTTCAGGATCTACGAATCGTCCCTGAATATTCTCCGGATTCTCAATTGTGAGGTCGGGTTCAAAAAATGGATTATCGGAAATTTGAACTGGAGTACTTGGTCGACTGGATGACGATTCTAAAGAAAAATCAACGGCAGTAATATTTGCTAAATGTCTTGATCTAGTTACAGGTGGTGAACGTACAAAAGGTGGTGAACGTACAAAAGGTGGTGAACGTCTTGCTCGGTGCATTCACTGAATATCCTATTAGTTTTTAAAAGGAAAGAAAAATTATAATAAGTTATCCAATCAATAAACTTTTCTGATTTTGCCCACGTTTCGAATAGCCAAAAGATGCAGCAGAGGGGCAGGATTCATTTGGTCTCAATATAATTGAGGACTGTTTGGCTCCAATAACCCGGTCCACGTACAAATCCAACTATTACTACGAACCAGAAAATTTTGATGTCTATCAATTTAACCACTTAAAATAAATTTTCGTAATTTTAAGAAATTTAGATAAGAAGTAGATTAAAAAACTATGTCCTAAAAACTAGGATAGCGAGAAATAAGAAAGAAAAAGAGCGCGTCGAAAGAGGTCGAAAAAGAAAAATGGTTGAAAAATAAAAGGTGACGGAAAAATAAAAGAAACTTATAAAACTTAAAAACACTTGATTAACCTAACCTTATTACTACAACTAACTTAAAATTATAATCACAAATTGAAATTACTAATTGGAATGATAATTGATACATAGGTAAAAGTCGTCTAAAAATATTAAAGCTTACAGGAAAAACTAAATCCCAAATGGAAATAACTTAAAAAGAAACTAAAACTTAAAAAGGCGTCGCAAAATTCTAAAGTACCTAAATCTTAGTCTAAAGAAAAAGCACTTAAGGAATTCTACGGCAAAGCCTAAAAATCTAGAAGTAAAAATAACTATGGCAAAAACTAAGTTTAAAACTAAATATAAGCTAAAAATACAAATATTACGCTAAAACGATTAAAAAGGGACAAAATATAAAAATAAACTAAAAGTTGTAAAAAGTACAATTTTTATAAAAATATTATTTTTATATTATTTATTTTATAAAACTATTAATTTTACAATTTAATTAACTAAATAAACTAAATATATAAATTAAATAAAAAGAAACTTAAAATAAAACTAATTATAATAATAATAAGTAATTAGGGTTAAATAATAATAATAATTAATAATTACTCCGTAATTAATTGCAGATTAGGGTTTCTGTCGGTGTCAGAGTGTCTCCGCGAGTTGCGGTATTTAGAAGCTGTAAACTCCGCGAGTCGCGGGGTTCCAGAATTCAACTCAGGTACCGTTTTTAATTCGACGTTTTTTTTTTTTTTCAATTTTATGTTCTAAATAAACACAAAATATTTAAATAAAACTTATAAAAATAAAGAAACTTTATAAAACTTAAATATTTAATAAATTCTTAAAAATATTTATATTTTTGTTTTCTTTTTATATTTTCGAATATTTAAAACGTATTTTTATAAAAACGAATTTTAATAAAAGTAAACTAAAAATAAAAATCTTTTTTTTTAATTAGCGTTGCGCTTACGGCTTTTAAGCTAGATTGTTCCCCGGCAGCGGCGCCAAAAATACTTGATGTTTTGAGCAGAGTGTATATAATACTATTAAATTTTACAAGGAAATACTATTAAATACGATACAATTTTACACAAGATATTTATTTATTTAGAGAATGGATATACTTAAACCTTGCTACAACACTTATAGGCAGTGTACCTAATCGTACAGTGGTGTAGTTTTTAGTAAGTCCGGTTCGTTCCACAGGGAAAATCTTTAAACAAAGCTTAACGCTATATTAGTTTACTTTTATAAAAATACAAATATATATATATAAGTAATATTATTATTATAAAGGGGGGTTTTTACCGTTTAATGACCGGTTTGTCGATTTTAAAACTTTAGTCGCAGTTAAAACCAAATGTAAAATAATAAATAAATGCAAGACTTAATTTAAAGCGTAAAGTAAATAACGATAATGAAATTGCGAATAATAAATGTGCGATAAAATAAACTTGCGATAATTAAAAAGTACGATAATTAAAAGTGCAATTAAATACAATAACAATAAAATGCGATAATTAGAAGTGCAATTAAATATAAAATAAAGGAAATTAAATATGAAATAAAAGAATTATGCTTATTTAAACTTCCGTAATCATGATGTTTGACGTGTTGATTTTAGTTTTATGCCCATGGGTTAATTGTCCTTTGTCCTGGATTATTTAATATGTCCATACGGATTTGTCCATAATAGTCCATCAGTCATAAATATAAAGAGCGAAAGCCTTCGTCAAATTATTCTTATTCCCGAAGTCAAATATTCCAACTAATTGGGGATTCGAATTGTAACAAGGTTTTAATACTTTGTTTAATGAATACACCAGGTTATCGACTGCGTGTAAACCAAGGTTTTACTACTTTGTTAACAATTACACCAATTACCCTTGAATGTAATTCACCCCTGTTTCAACAAGTCTATTAACTATTAATCCAGTTCCGTGTCCGGTAAAATGAATAATTATTGGTATTTATAGATATCCCGCCCACCGTACCCAGTCAAGCGTATGTGGTTATATATAAATACGTCGAATTATAAGTTTGTATATTAAATTAACAAGGTATTGTTTAGTTAATATAAAACCCATTAATAGCCCATAGTCTAATTTCCACAAGTGTCGTTCTTTTATCCAAACCCCAATTATGGTACAAAGCCCAATTACCCAATTTTAGTAATTAGCCCAACATCATGATTACTTCATTTTAAATAAGCATAATAATAACTTAGCTACGAGACATTAAATTAAAAAGGTTGAACATAACTTACAATGATTAAAAATAGCGTAGCGTTACACGGACAGAATTTCGACTTACACCCTTACAACATTTGCTAACATACCCTTATTATTAGGATTTAAAATTAAAATTAAAATTAAAATATAAATATAAATATAAATATTTACGTATAGATATAGAGAGGATGGATATATGATATGTTTTTACGATCAGAATGCGCGAGCTTTATAGGCAGTTTCTAAATTTGGGGCTCCGCGATTCGCGTAATTTTTGCACTGCAAATCCCGCGACTCGCGGAGTTTGCTTTTACAGCTCACACAAGTTTGGAGCCTTTCTTGCCGACGGTTTATAATATATTATATAATATATAAATAATTATAAGAATTATTTAAATATTATATTATATTTATGTGCATAGTTGACTTGTAATTTTTAGTCCGTTACGTCGAGCGTTGAGAGTTGACTCTGGTCCCGGTTCCGGATTTTCGAACGTCCTTGCGTACAATTTAATATCTTGTACTTTGCGTTTTGAATCTTGTACTCTTGTAATTTCGAGACGTTTCTTATCAATAATTGGAACCTCTTTGATTGTATTTTGTACTTTTGAGCTTTTTGGTCATTTGCGTCTTCAATTCGTCGAATCTGTCTTTTGTCTTCACCTTTTATTATTTAAACGAATATCACTTTTAAATAGAACAATTGCAACTAAAAGCTTGTCTTTCTTGAGGAATAATGCTATGAAATATATGTTCGTTTTTAGCATTATCATCTCTACACACGTAACTTCTATCAGCACCAGTATCAAATATAATAGATGCGGATAAGTTATTAATGGTAAACGTACCCGTAACAAGCTCCGGGTCTTCACACGCCTCTCTAGCATTAATAACAAATGCTCTTCCACGTGCAGATCCATTATTCCTCTCTGGATTCGGACACTGGCTCTTATAATGACCCTGTTTCCCACACCCATAACAGGTAACAGTGGCCAAGGCAGTTCTATTTGCATTAGTGGCAGGAGTCTTGGTGCCATTTGTATTTGTAACAGGAATCCGACAATCTTCAGCAAGATGACCCCTTCGATTACAATTTTCGCACACCACATTACAATAACCAGAGTGATGTTTGTGGTATCTGTTACATAAAGGATTTCGTCCTTTGTAACCTGAGTTCGAACCGCTACCCGCACCTTGCGTGGTTTCTTGTTTCTTGTTGGATTGTTGATGATTACCTTCCCACTTTCTTTTGTTTCCCGATGTCTTGACATCGGTGTTCTTATCCAGAATAATCTGGTCCATCAACTCGTTCTCCATGGTGATGGCTTCGTGAATAGTCTTGGGTTTCGATGCTGTAACATTTGCTTTGACATTTTTAGGCAAACCATCTTTGTACAGTTCTATCTTCCGTTCTTCAGTTGGTACCAATTCGGGACATAGCAAAGCTAATTCCATGAATCGCTGATTGTAGTTGGTGAGTTCAGTACCAACAACTTTCAGTCTTCATAATTCAGCTTCCAACTTCCTAACCTCGTTCCTTGGACAATACTCGTTGATTAGCATTGTTTTGAATTCTTCCCAGGGAGTATCATTAGCTACATCTCCTCCTACGGCCTTCACATAGTTTTTCCACCATGTGAGTGCACTATCTTGTAAGGTGCACGATGCATACTTGGTCATGTCCTTCTCAATACAACCACTAATTTTAAACACAGACTCAATCTTTTCGATCCACCGGATTAAACCGACTGGTCCTTCTGTTCCACTGAATGATGAGGGCTTGCAACCTTGAAAAGTTTTGTAAGTACATCCCACACGAGGATTTGGGTTAACTGCAGCACCTCTCGTGGCCTCGACCTATAACATTCTGTCGTCCACTCGCTGATTGATGAGTTCCTCGATTTCTTGTTTCGTCATTCGGTTCAATCGCGCCATAATCTTCAATAAGAATGAAAAAAAATAATTATTCACATGGAATATTATAGATGTAGTATGTATTTACAGTACATCGTAGCTTATTAATAATATGAACCAGTTATTATTATAAAAACATTTTCTTCTTATTAGTGTTTTATAATTATATCTAGGTAGTACCTACCCGTTAAAGTTCATACTTAATAGCTTAGTACAGAAATCAATTACTATCACCCAAATAATACTCAACCATGGAAAATTATTGCATTTCACACTTCACTATTTTACATATGCTTATCTTACATCAAACATTAAGCAAACCACACTACTAATATTATACAAAACGTTATATGATCCCATGGTTTAAAACAACAGCGCATCATTTAACCCAAAACGTTCGTGTTCAAAGAAATCGCGTATAGGTTATCTTGACTGTCTCCCTGCATTTTGGCGGAGGGGCTGAAGAACTGGATGCCGGGATAGAACTAATAGGAATAACGGGAATAGGGGTGGAAGTGTCTGGTGGAGTTGGTGCCACAACATCCTCACTAAACTTGGGATTTGGATTTTCCAATTCAGTAGCCTTTCGTTTCTTTCCTCTTTCAAACTTGTCTTTCGTAATTTCCTGTATTTCTTCCTCCTCAGGATCACTTTCCGGTTCCTCTTCAATTGATTCATCCGAAAATTTTGAGTCTTCCCCAAAGGTATCGTTTTTATCATCGGACAGGTTAATGACTGGAACACCATCTGAAGATTCTGGTTCGGAGTCGTTGAATGTGATAACAAGTTCTAAGCCAGACATCTATCACATAACAACTAGCACGTTAGTACCACATAATATTTACATATTAATTTTTTTTAACCAACAAGGATAAGCAATAGTTTTCGAAATCAAACACGGTCAAAGTCCAGACTCACTAATGCATCCTAACAAACTCGATAAGACACACTAATGCAAATTTTCTGGTTCTCTAAGACCAACGCTCTGATACCACATGTCATAACCCGACCTTAACCATAAGGACGAATACAATAACATATGATTTCATCGCGAGGTATTGACCTCTATATGCGACATTTTTCAAAAACTGCATTCGTTTTTGCAATACAAACCATAGCTTTTATTACAAATACAAGGTTTAAACAACTTAATAATGATTATCGTATAGCGATAATCTTAGACTTACAAACTTTACATGTGATAATAACAATACGACTTCCAACATATTTTACATTACAAATCCTCCGATATGCAGTTTTATTTTTGACACAAATATGCATACTCAAGATCTTGCTTAAATTCAACATGTTGCAGCGAAAACTTTTAGTTATCACCTGAGAATAAACATGCTTAAAACGTCAACATAAAGTTGGTGATATTATAAATATAGACCACAAGATTTCATATATAAACGTTTTAATAAAGATATTCTAAGTTGTTGAGCACTTGATAACCATACTTAACATTTAATCAACGTCGCATATTCCCTTTATTATGAAATCTTACTACACCGTACCAAGTGTAGTCACCGAAATGAAGTACTGTGCAACCGTTGAATACTGGTCGTCCAGTCCAGTTGGGGTTGTCAGGCCCGATAGATCTATCAACAGGATTCGCGTTTACAATACCTCATGTAAATAGTAGTTACCAAGTTACAGGGAAGTATGCCAGTGGTACAACTCAACGTAGAATATATATTTTTAATCACTTGTGTCCATAACATAAATCATAAAATGCATGTATTCTCATCCCGAAATATTTAGAGTTTAAAAGTGGGACTATATACTCACTTTTGCCTTGAAGGTATTTATCACGACTTGGTCTCCGATAGATATCACGAACCTAACCATATATATAATATATCAACATATTTTCTTTTTAAGTAATCGTTACATATATATATATATATATATATATATATATATATATATATATATATATATATATATATATATATATATATATATATATATATATATATATATATATATATATATATATATATACTTTTAACATTTTCTTAGTCCATAGTTAGCAGTCCGATGTTAGTGGTCCACAATTAGTTGTTCAATAAAATAAATAAAGACCCCATCGTATTTGTATTGATCAGAATTAATCTTGACCCATGGTACCATGTTGTCAAATGACGTGTTGCGTACATAAAGTATCGTGTTGTCAAATGACGTGTTGCGTACAATCATGAGGTCTTATGATTAATCTTCTCGTGTTGTTTACGGGTGGTCCTGAAATATATAAAATCAATTCACAAGTAAATATATATGAAATATCATATTAATTAGAAATATATGATTAATTTAATTTTTCTCCAAATATTTTCGTAGCTAAACTAGCTTCGCATACCCGATCTTGTTTTAGTCGTAGTTTCTTCATTACAACTCCGTTTTTGTTGGTTCAACTTGCCACTTCCTTGGATCGAGTCAAATTTTAAGAATATGAACTGAAAATACCTTAGGTTGTATTCGAAATCACAGGTTATAGGTCAAACTTTGGTGAAACTTATGAAAGTGATCATTTTCCATCATAAAAACAACATTTAATGATCATTTTTCTAAAAATACTTACACTTTGAGTTAAATCATGAAATTTTTATGTGTTAACATATTCATAAGAAATATCATTTTTCCAGAATATGAGCTTCCAATTCAAAGCTTAAGATGGTTTTTAATTATCCAACCCAAAACAGCCCCCGGTTGCACTCCGACGACGTAGATTCAGTTTTTAAGGTGTTCTTTGTAAAACCAAGTTATATCTTGTTAAGTTAGCATATCATTATGATATATTACAGGTCTTGAAGTGTTTTAAAAGTCAAGTTATGTAGTGACCCGAACTTTTCCATGTTTATATATATTAATTGAGATTGATATTTACATGATTAAATGTTTCCAACATGTTAAGCAATCAAACTTGTTAAGACTTGATTAATTGAAATATGTTTCATATAGACAATTGACCACCCAAGTTGACCGGTGATTCACGAACGTTAAAACTTGTAAAAACTATACGATGACATATATATGGTTATATATATAGTTAACATGTTTTTATTATAAGTATGTATCTCATTAGGTATTTTAACAATGAGTTATATACATAAAAATGAGACTATTAATTTAAGAAACTCGAAAACGATATATATAACGATTATCGTTATAACAACGTCTTACTAGGTACATATGAATCATATTAAGATATTGATACACTTGGTTAATTATGTTAAATGATAAGTAAATATATTATTAAGTGTATTAACAATGAAATACATATGTAAAAATAAGACTACTAACTTAATGATTTCGAAACGAGACATATATGTAACGATTATCGTTGTAACGACATTTAACTGTATATACATCATACTGAGATATATTATATATCATAATATCATGATAATATAATAATTTAATATCTCATTTGTTATAATAAACAATGGGTTAACAACATTCAACAAGATCGTTAACCTAAAGGTTTCAAAACAACATTTACATGTAACGACTAATGATGACTTAACGACTCAGTTAAAATGTATATACATGTAGTGTTTTAATATGTATTCATACACTTTTGAAAGACTTCAAGACACTTATCAAAATACTTCTACTTAACAAAAATGCTTACAATTACATCCTCGTTCAGTTTCATCAACAATTCTACTCGTATGCACCCGTATTCGTACTCGTACAATACACAGCTTTTAGATGTATGTACTATTGGTATATACACTCCAATGATCAGCTCTTAGCAGCCCATGTGAGTCACCTAACACATGTGGGAACCATCATTTGGCAACTAGCATGAAATATCTCATAAAATTACAAAAATATGAGTAATCATTCATGACTTATTTACATGAAAACAAAATTACATATCCTTTATATCTAATCCATACACCAACGACCAAAAACACCTACAAACACTTTCATTCTTCAATTTTCTTCATCTAATTAATCTCTCTCAAGTTCTATCTTCAAGTTCTAAGTGTTCTTCATAAATTCCAAAAGTTCTAGTTTCATAAAATCAATAATACTTTCAAGTTTGCTAGCTCACTTCCAATCTTGTAAGGTGATCATCCAACCTCAAGAAATCTTTGTTTCTTACAGTAGGTTATCATTCTAATACAAGGTAATAATCATATTCAAACTTTGGTTCAATTTCTATAACTATAACAATCTTATTTCAAGTGATGATCTTACTTGAAGTTGTTTTCGTGTCATGATTCTGCTTCAAGAACTTCGAGCCATCCAAGGATCCATTGAAGCTAGATCCACTTTTCTCTTTTCCAGTAGGTTTATCCAAGGAACTTAAGGTAGTAATGATGTTCATAACATCATTCGATTCATACATATAAAGCTATCTTATTCGAAGGTTTAAACTTGTAATCACTAGAACATAGTTTAGTTAATTCTAAACTTGTTCGCAAATAAAAGTTAATCCTTCTAACTTGACTTTTAAAATCAACTAAACACATGTTCTATATCTATATGATATGCTAATTTAATGATTTAAAACCTGGAAACACGAAAAACACCGTAAAACCGGATTTACGCCGTCGTAGTAACACCGCGGGCTGTTTTGGGTTAGTTAATTAAAAACTATGATAAACTTTGATTTAAAAGTTGTTATTCTGGGAAAATGATTTTTATTATGAACATGAAACTATATCCAAAAATTATGGTTAAACTCAAAGTGGAAGTATGTTTTCTAAAATGGTCATCTAGACGTCGTTCTTTCGACTGAAATGACTACCTTTACAAAAACGACTTGTAACTTATTTTTCCGACTATAAACCTATACTTTTCTGTTTAGATTCATAAAATAGAGTTCAATATGAAACCATAGCAATTCGATTCACTCAAAACGGATTTAAAATGAAGAAGTTATGGGTAAAACAAGATTGGATAATTTTTCTCATTTTAGCTACGTGAAAATTGGTAACAAATCTATTCCAACCATAACTTAATCAACTTGTATTGTATATTATGTAATCTTGAGATACCATAGACACGTATACAATGTTTCGACCTATCATGTCGACACATCTATATATATTTCGGAACAACCATAGACACTCTATATGTGAATGTTGGAGTTAGCTATACAGGGTTGAGGTTGATTCCAAAATATATATAGTTTGAGTTGTGATCAATACTGAGATACGTATACACTGGGTCGTGGATTGATTCAAGATAATATTTATCGATTTATTTCTGTACATCTAACTGTGGACAACTAGTTGTAGGTTACTAACGAGGACAGCTGACTTAATAAACTTAAAACATCAAAATATATTAAAAGTGTTGTAAATATATTTTGAACATACTTTGATATATATGTATATATTGTTATAGGTTCGTGAATCAACCAGTGGCCAAGTCTTACTTCCCGACGAAGTAAAAATCTGTGAAAGTGAGTTATAGTCCCACTTTTAAAATCTAATATTTTTGGGATGAGAATACATGCAGGTTTTATAAATGATTTACAAAATAGACACAAGTACGTGAAACTACATTCTATGGTTGAATTATCGAAATCGAATATGCCCCTTTTTATTAAGTCTGGTAATCTAAGAATTAGGGAACAGACACCCTAATTGACGCGAATCCTAAAGATAGATCTATTGGGCCTAACAAACCCCATCCAAAGTACCGGATGCTTTAGTACTTCGAAATTTATATCATATCCGAAGGGTGTCCCGGAATGATGGGGATATTCTTATATATATGCATCTTGTTAATGTCGGTTACCAGGTGTTCACCATATGAATGATTTTTATCTCTATGTATGGGATGTGTATTGAAATATGAAATCTTGTGGTCTATTATTATGATTTGATATATATAGGTTAAACCTATAACTCACCAATATTTTTGTTGACGTTTTAAGCATGTTTATTCTCAGGAGATTATTAAGAGCTTCCGCTGTCGCATACTTAAATAAGGACGAGATTTGGAGTCCATGCTTGTATGATATTGTGTAAAAACTGCATTCAAGAAACTTATTTTGTTGTAACATATTTGTATTGTAAACCATTATGTAATGGTCGTGTGTAAACAGGATATTTTAGATTATCATTATTTGATAATCTACGTAAAGCTTTTTAAAACCTTTATCTATGAAATAAAGGTTATGGTTTGTTTTAAAAATGAATGCAGTCTTTGAAAAACGTCTCATATAGAGGTCAAAACCTCGCAACGAAATCAATTAATATGGAACGTTTTTAGTCAATAAGAACGGGACATTTCAGTTGGTATCAGAGCGTTGGTCTTAGAGAACCAGAATTTTGCATTAGTGTGTCTTATCTAGTTTGTTAGGATGCATTAGTGAGTCTGGACTTCGACCGTGTTTACTTGAAAAATGATTGCTTAACAAATTTTGTTGGAAACTATATATTTTTAACATGTGAATATTATGTGATATATTAATCTCTTAACGCGTTTGATATTATGTGATAGATGTCTACCTCTAGAACAAGTCCCATTGACTCACCTAATAATAATGAAGAGTCAAATGTAAATTGGAATGATTTGTGGACTGATTCACAAGTTCCCGAAGAGGAACCGGAAGAAGAGTCGGAACCGGAAGAAGAATCGGAACCGGAAGAAGAATCGGAACCGGATGAAGAAATAGAACCGGTGGGGGAAATAATAAAACGGTTAAGTAAAAGAAAATCCTCAACCAACCGACCAAGGTTAATTATGGTCAATGGTGTTTCCGCCAAGGAAGCAAAATATTGGGAGGATTACCAATTCTCCGATGAATCGGATTCCGACGAGAATTCCGATGATGTTATAGAAATTACCCCAACTGAATTTAAAAAGGCAAAAGAAAATAATAAGGGAAAGGGCATAAAAATAGAGAAATCTAATTCCAACCCCGATGAACTTTATATGTATCGTCAACCCCCGAAGTCCTTAAGTTGTAACAATGACCCGGGAACCTCTAAACCACCAGGTTTTTCTAAACCAATGTGGATCACGACGGCTCGTATTAGGGGAACATCATATATCCCTAGAAACTTGGCAAAACGAACCAAAACCGAAGAAGAAGAAACGAGCGAGTCGGAATAAGATAGTTGTATTCGTGTGGTGTAATATATGTAATATAGTGTTCGTATGCTTTATGATATATGTAAAAATTGCTTGTATTAATAAGTATTTTTTTATGAATCTAACTCTTGTCTATTTTACAGTTTAAAAACACAAAATGGATAGACAACCCAATATTTTAAGAGACCTACCCGGAGACATGATTGATGAAATCTTGTCTAGAGTCGGCCAGAATTCCTCGGCACAACTATTTAAGGCGAGATCAGTTTGTAAGACATTCGAAGAACGTTCCAAGAATGTCTTGGTTTATAAGAGACTTTCGTTTGAAAGATGGGGGATATCACATTGGGAAACCCATAAGTTACGATGTGTTTACTTTGACGCATATATTGCGGGGAACCCAAATGCTATTTTACGCAACGGGTTAAGAAATTATTTTGACTCAATATATCCGAATATTGGACTTCGTGATTTAGAAAAAGCGGCTAACATGCAACATAAAGAAGCATGTTATGCTTACGGATTAGTAATGTTCACTTCTCACCAAAGTGAGAACAAGAACATCGGGCTACAACTATTAAACAAAACGTTTCCACAAGTGACGGAGTCGGTAATTGGGGTAAGAAATGAGGTTTTTAGATTATTACGGGACTGTTGGACATTACGTAACCCTCGTCCCTTTGACGACGCTACAACACGCTGTCTTATCAACGGCCATAACGGTTATGTTGCACAAGACCAAGGATGGGAAGTAGTCCTAGTAAAACCAGAATGCATGACTTGAAAGGATTTTTGAAGTGTTCTTGAATGGATTTTCTTATGATGATTAAGGGTTGTTTTTGAAGCTAGATCTTCATGGTTATTTGCTGAGATTGTGAAGAACACTTAAGATTCCTAAGAGTGTGTTTTTGGTTAGAGAAAATGTGTAGTAAAAATGAAAATGGAATGGAGTATAAATGGTGGTGAAAAGATGTATAAATTTGTAATATTGTGCAAAAGTCTTGTAATATGCCAAATTGATTAATCATGCATGCTAAGATCCAAAATTGGCTGACTCATGGCTGCTAATAAAGTGATTGTGATGTGTATATACTAATAGTAAATACGTATAGAAGCTGGGTATGATACGGGTACATATACCCTAGATATACGTATAAAAATCTTGAGAAAACGGAACGAGGATTCCAATATAGCTATCTTTTTGTAAATATACTTATATTGTTTTATGTATATAAATCCTTTAAAAGTGATAAAATACATATCTATACGATACATGTATAAGCATTATAAGTTTTAAGTATTTAAGTCGAAGAACGTCACATATAGTTATCGTTTTGAAAACTTAAGTTAGTAGTCTCAAAATATACTTATAACTCATTGTTATTAGTACACAATGAGATGTTAAAACATTCTTAGATCATGTTAAATATATAAAAATACATATATATACACAAACGTATAATTATCATATGTTATATAGTTCGTGATATCATCGGTCAAATTGGACGGTCAAACGTTGTGTAAAACTCTTTTCAAAAACATAAGTCTCAACAATTTAGATTGCTTATCATGTTGGTAAGGTTTAATTTATGTAAATATTAATCTTATAAGTGTAAAACGATCGGAAAAATTCGGGTCGTTACAGTTGGTATCAGAGCGGTGGTCTTAGCGAACCAGGTCTTGCATTAGTGTGTCTAACTGATAGTTATTTAGATGCATTAGTGGGTCTGGACTTCGACCGTGTCTGCATGTCAAAAGTTTTGCTTATCATTTCGTGTCAAAAATTTCCTGCTTATCATCCTTAGAAAATTACCTACTTATCATTTTTAGTCTAGACACGTCTTACTGCAGTTAGTGCATCAATAGTGTATAGACAAAATTCATATCTTAGCGTATCTGTTACTATAGACTTTACCTAACAGCTTCTGTAGATTCATCCGTAACTTATGGGATTTTAGTATTATATATGCATATGTAAATTATATATTGCAGGATACTAATCTACATCCTATAATCTATTTCTTATCGAAAATCATTCATCTGATCGTACGAGATGAATCCCTCAACCAGTTCGAATTCCTCGGATTCCGACAGCTATTCCGATATGGAGTTTCACCTAAGCTCCGAAAGCAGTGTCACCAGAATGAATCAACCAATCATCCACCCCCAATTCATCTGATGAGTTCGTAGTCGACGTAATCAATAGAGAGACGAAGAAGACGATCCTTTTCACCAACTGAATTTACCTCTTGACGATGAACTTGAAGCACTTATCAGCAAACCAGTCCGAAACACCATCTTCACCCTCATTACCCGGATATCTCACCATGATTATATACTATCTCAAATTCTAAATCTTATTCATCCGCTCGTTCCAACCGCCAATCATCCCGGAGTAATAGAAGAAGTCAACGAGCTTCACGCCCGAGTTGTAGCCTTGAAAAATATGGTGCAAAATTTACCAGCTTCAGCAACATCACCGTCATCAACGGTACCATCAGTAACAGCACCAGTACCATCGACAAACCATGCCTCAACATCTTATTCTGTACCTCGAGTATAATCATCGTTCTACGTATCATTCTACATCATTTATCTTCGTTCTGCATGACGATTTTGTAATCTTTAATGTTTTAGAGATTATATATTCTTATTCTAACGATAAATCAAATGAGTTTAATATCATATTGACTCATTAAATCCATGATTACATCTGAGAAAAATATATATGTAAGTATATTTTCATAAAGATTGTAATTAAAAATTCTTTTACAAACTGTTAATGGTGAAAATATTTTAACGGGTAGGTAATACCCTAGAAATATTTAGATTTCACATTAATAAGTTACACTATACATTCTTCGAATCTGATTCAATAGTCATTTACTATTCGACTTACAACCACAGAAGTACGAATCTGTTCATCACAGAATAACCATTTTCATTCAATTTCATATTTGGATTTTGACCTATCAAAATCCAACAAGTGGCATAATGAAGAAAACATTTAACAAAATAAAATTTGTTAGAAACAAACAAATTAACTATGAAAAATTGTGTTAAGAATCCACGCTAACAAAATCCTAGCTAAATGTTCCTAGCTAACTGTTAATTTCCTATTACATTATCGCAATTTAATTATCGCAATTTATTATCGCAATTTTTATTCTCGCAATTTTATTTATCATCATTTAATTTCTGTTATTTATTTTACGCACTTTAAATATCGGGACACGTATACAACGTTTTGACATATCATATCGACGCATCTATATATATTATTTGGAATAACCATAGACACTCTATATGCAGTAATGCGAGAGTTAGCTATACAGGGTTGAGGTTGATTCTATAATAATATATATACTTTGAGTTGTGATCGATTCTGAGACATGTACACGGGTCACGATACGTATTAGTTAATTCGAATATTATAAATTAAACTATATATGAATTATTGGACTATTAACTGTGGACTATCGTGAAAGGACCCGTTCATATACATTATAAACGATTCACAATAGTTGATTACATCGCGAGGTATTTGACCTCTATATGATACATTTTACAAACATTGCATTCGTTTTTAAAAGACAAACTTTCTTTACAACGAAAGTTGACGGCATGCACACCATTTCATAATACATCCAACTATAATTGGCTTAATAATAATCTTGATGAACTCAATGACTCGAATGCAACGTCTTTCAAAATATGTCATGAATGACTCCAAGTAATATCCTTAAAATGAGCTAATGCACAGCGGAAGATTTCTTTAATACCTGAGAATAAACATGCTTTAAAGTGTCAACCCAAAGGTTGGTGAGTTCATAGGTTTATCATAACAATCATTTCAATATATTAATAGACCACAAGATTTTCGTTTATAAATATATGTATACTCGCAAGTGTATAAAGGTATTCTATAAGTTGTAGGCACCCGGTAACAAGCCTTAACGTTCATGTTTTACCCTCTGAAGTACACCAGATCAGGTGTGTTTAAAATAACCTCGAAGTACTAAAGCATCCCATAGTCAGGATGGGGTTTATCAGGCCCAATAGATCTATCTTTAGGATTCGCGCCTACCGTACATAGACAAGTAGTTTAATGTTACCAAGCTAAGGGTATATTTCTGGTTTAAACCCACGTAGAATTAGTTTTAGTACTTGTGCCTATTCCTTAAAACATTTATAAAAACAGCGCATGTATTCTCAGTCCCAAAAAATATATATAAAAGGGAGCAAATGAAACTCACCATACTGTATTTCGTAGTAAAAATACATATAACGTCATTTAACAAGTGCAAGGTTGGCCTCGGATTCACGAACCTATATTAATTATATATATTTATATGTTGGTCAATATTTATCTAACAATTTTTGGTCAAGTCATAGTGTACCACAATCCTAATGCTCGAGACTAATATGCAAAAGTTAACAAAAGTCAACTTGACCCAAAATGACTTCTAAAATTTATACATGTTTATTATATAACTTAACTATAGTCGTTTTATATATTTAAATATATTTATTAAATTTTATAATAATAAAAGTCATTTATTAATAAAAATTTATATTAACGTTTATATATAATATATACTTTTATATATCTTAAGTAGTAAAATTTATAAAGTTCACTTAATATCGTAAAACTATAGTGGTAAGTATTATTAATGTAATTATATTACGCGTGGTGAAAAATATCTTTGTATCCCCTATTTATTTGATAAAATAATATTGATCATTATAATAATAAGTAAAAGTTGTATTATTTTGTAATAATAATAATTATTATTCTATAACAATATTTATATTTACTAAAAATGGTATTATGATAAAATGATAATACTAACATAATAGTAATAATGATATTTTATAATAACAATGATATTTTTATTAAAATAATAACGACGATAGTAATAATAATCATTTTAACAATAATACTAAAATTCAGTTGACTATAACTTCTAATCCGTTCATCGAAACCATTCGATATCTAAATGAAAAGTTCTTAATTTTTCGCTAGCTTTCCAATGACATGCATATCATATACCCTATCTCAGTAGCATATGTATCTAATTCAGGATTCAACAAACCTATCTAAGGACAATATCGAATGTACAAGCATGCATAATCCTATATACTCGAGCACTAGTCAGGGATACACTATTGATATATAAAAGTTAAGTTATGAGTGCTCACGTATCAATATTGAGATTCAATATTGCAGGAAAGTACGTAGACGCAACGGAGATGATAAACACTAGATTGACCTCACGAGCATACCCATGAACCATACCCATCACTTCCATAGCTATAACCCATAATTTCCTTAGCTTCGACTCATTCAAAAAACTATTTTGAAATCACTCGGACATCACTCCATCGTAATATTTTATGTATACTAATAATATCTTGAAATAATACAGAGCAAATATATATATATATATATATATATATATATATATATATATATATATATATATATATATATATATATATATATATATATATATATCTATATATATATATATATATATATATATATATATATATGTAAATCGATTGAGAGAGTTTAGAGAAATATATTTTCAAGTTTCTATGAAATAATGAAACCTATTGAATTCTATTTATAATAGATTTTTGAATTATTAAAGTGAATTATTAAAGTATGAATTATTAAAGTGAATTATTAAAGTATGAATTATTAAAGTGAATTATTAAAGTATGAATTATTAAAGTGAATTATTAAAGTATGAATTATTAAAGTGAATTATTAAAGTTAAAGTAAAGTAAAAGTAAAGTAAAGGTAAAGTTAAAGTATAGTAAAAGTATAAAAACTATGTATGTATAATACGCGTATAAATATATATAATATTAAATTAAATCGTTAAATATATTTAATGAAATAAAATATAAATATCGTTATATTTATTATACTGGTTAAGTAATGAGTTGTCAAAAGTGATTCTAGATATTTATAAAAGTTTAATAATAAAGTTTTTTTTAAACTAAAAACGTTTTTGTACGTTTGAAAATAGATTAATAGAATATTATGAAAACCAATTCTCCACTAGCTTTTGTCTAACTTTCGTAAATGACACTTTTTATTTTTATTTATAAATAGCTTTACAAATTATTCCGAATATCGTTAAGAGGAATAGATTTCTCAAATCATAGTGGACCTCTCAACAGAGACTTGTAATCATAATTCAATGTTTCTGATAATTCAATCATTTAATATATTTTTTTTAATTTCATCGATAATCATATTGAAACAAATACGTTCATATAAAGCATTATACTTTTAAATACTTTGTTGACATTTTCAATTTATAACATATACACATATACATACATATTCATATATGTTCATTTAATGGTTCGTGAATCATTGGAATTTGGTCGAGGTTTAAATGAATGTATAAACATAGTTTAAAATCCTTGAGATTTAACTTAACAAACATTGCTTATCGTGTCAGAATAATATAAAGATAAAGTTTAAATTTAGTCGGAAATTTCCGGGTCGTCACATATCGACTGTGGACTAATAACATTGGACAATTAAAATGAATTAAAATACTGATTATAACATATGAAACTAAATAATTCTTCAAGTTTGCCACTTGATTTCATCTTAAACCTCATTTGTATCTTGACGATTACAATCTGCGATTCAAACCTTTCATAATTCTTGAAAACACCTCGATCAAGGGGATGAACCAACCGCACTTCATCTACGGAAGAAAAGATTGATGCATATAGAAATGCACCTGAAAACTCTCAGAAACTGAGTAAACGTTTAACACGTAGTTGTGCTAATTCCTTAGTATTATCATTACCCAAAATAACTTGATAATCCCTTTCAAAGTAGCCAATTTTGTCACAGCTCCAGCAAGCCAACTTCGAATTTTTGTTCGAAATAACCTTATTAACACCGGGATATATAAGTGTGCTCTTTTATTGTTACCGGGGAACCTTTTATATTCTACCATATTACCATCAGCGTTTAACCATCTAAAAACACAATCCTCTTGAAACCACCTCGGATTGATAACCGATGATTCAGATATGGTAACATTGAATGATGATGAAGCAGCAAACATTGTAGATGGTCTTAATGGCTAAAAGTTTGATAATAAAGAATGAAATATTGGGAACGCTCGATAGAAAATTTGGTACCGGAAAACGGATTGAGCAAACCATAAAGGAGACCGAGGACAAATACAAGGACCAAACCCTATATTCAAAGAATCCAGATAATTCTGTATCCGATGAAATCTTTAGAGAATATCTTGCTCCGTACTTATGTTAAATCTTGTGGAAAATCTTTCTTCATCAACCTTCGATCTTAGAAATTCTGAAAATATCATCATAATATCTTCGATATTTCTGAGGATATTTTCATAAATATTCTTGTCCGAAATTATTTATCTCTTCGTGCTATCCGTGTTACATCATAAAGGAAACTGTTTTAGTTTCTAAAAATTCTTTGAAATTCGAGTTTAAAATTATGAATGATTTCTGGAGAAGTGTTGGGAATTGAAGCATGACTTAGTATAATATAATGACGCCCGGCCAACGTGATTATATTACAGTAAGTCATGCTGAATTTCTAATGGAACGTGATGATGGTTCACAGATCATACCATCATCATGTGCCATGTTACATAACTCTTTCATTCTACTTAACCTCCGAACATATCAAGAAAATATATTCTTGATAGTTCTATCTTCTGTGATTCTGGTAATTTGAAAAATCAAATCGTGCTATTACTTTTCCTTTCTGCTCAGAATCTTAGTTATGTTTTTTTTTTCTTTTCAAACTTCATATCTACAAACAGAGACTTCTTGATCGCTTTACTTCAAGTCGGGAAGAGAAAACAAAAGCATGGTGCTCCGAAATATAAGCACGACAACATAGAAATTACAAACCGTGTATATCAAGGCGTATAGCAATATAAAGACACGGGAGAATTATAAATACAACAATCCCAAGAGCGAAGTAGAAGTAAACAGATTCCTCCGGTGGGAGTTGGAATAGAAGGATGATTGTTGCGATAGTCAGAATGAGGTCAATGATCAAAACAGGATTAAGCATTTCCTTAATCATTTAGAAGTATGAATTGAGGAAGAAAGTATACGAACGGTAAAAATAATGAAACGGAAGAGATTAATTTATAGCGAAATATCAGACAAAGCAATCAAGGCAGGTGATTGCATTTAATTAAATAGAATCATGATTTCCTTAATTACCGAAGAATCAAATCATATATAGATTTTGAAGATTATCTCTAAATTCCTTGAATTCCGGAATTCAACAGTGACTACATCAAAAGTTAAGACGAACTTCTATTTACTTCATTTCATTTCTTTGTGATATCTTCACTCGTACGCTTCGAGCAATCAAATTATTTTATCAATATTACTCAATGTTGATAAAACCCTATTTTGTCAACTCTTATTCGTCATGAAAACATTCTTATAATTAGCCATGACGACCTCGATCAAATTTCGGGACGAAATTTCTTTAACGGGTAGGTACTGTAGTGACCCGAAAAATTTCGACTAATTTTAAACCAAACTCTCGATACGATTTTGTATTTTTGACACGATAAGAAAAGTCTGTAAGATTGAGTCTCAAAAATTTTGAACTATTCTCATACATTCATTTGACTTCGACTATTTTCGACGATTCACGAACAATTAATTTTAAATAGATATGTGTGTGTGTGTGTGTGTGTGTGTGTGTGTATATATAAATGGTAATTGGAAATAATATACGACTTAATTATTATAAATAAATATATAAAATAATATAAGAAATAATAAAATTTATTATTAAAACATAGTTACATATATAGTATATTGAATGGTTATTAAATAATAGTAACAATCGTTAGTCACTTTGATTGTCATTAAATAAGTTTATTACAAACTTGTTAATATATATATATATATATATATATATATATATTCTATGAAACTTTGAAGTGATATATCATAATGTAATTGTTAGGCCAATCTTGAAAGCCTAACATAGGCCCATCTTTCCAAACGAATGAATTTAGTCTAAGTGCTAATAAGCCCAAGTCCAAATTAGCAAAGGAAGAAGTCAGAAGTAGTTGTGGATTAAATTGGGTTTGAAGAATGATAAGTGCAAGTTGTTTATCTTTGAACCAGTCATTTATCCATAATACATGGCACATTACATGCATATATCACATCTCCTTTAATTCCTTTCCACTTTATGACTTTTAAATACCACTCCAAAAATATTTCATTTGCATCCCACCTACTAACTTATTATATAGCACACATGCATACTAGTACATATTACATGTACTATAGAAAGTGATAGGGTAACCTTTATGTATGTTGCAAATTTTAAAATTATTTAATTTATTTATGTTAAACGAATTCAATGATTTAACCTCATGTTTATGTGCTGTAAAGGGTACCCACTTACTTGTTGTTTTGTGGAGAACACAAGTATATTATTATCATATCTTTGCATATACATATTTAACTTAGAACACCCCACTAAATTCATTCTCATCACCTATTTCTACTTCATGCTATCCGTTAAAAAAAAAAAAGAAACATGGCGACAGAGAGGGAGGCGGCTATACTATTAAAGAATCACTGAATTATTTTATATGTTGAATTATTTAAAGAATCACTGTTTTTGTTTTAATCACCATCTCATTCAATAAATAATATATACATACGCCTGCATATGGAGATATGAGAAACCAACACCACCCATCTTTTCCCCACCACAAACCAACATCACTTTAGATTTTTTTTTTTACTCGCTCACTAATATTTTTTTTTTCTTTTTTTTTTCTTTTGTTTAAACATCACCACCATCCTATTGATCATCTGCTTAGTATTGTTTCCTTGTTTTGGCTGAGCAACCCAACATGACACCATAAACCACCATTTGAACCACCAAACCAACACCACAATCTATCACCAATCTTTACAACACCACTTCTCATCTTCAAACCCATTTAGAACGCCACCTTTTTCTACAATCATCACAACCAAACCCACTTGGTTATTCGAGCCATAAACTGCTGCTACTAATTCTGTGTTTTGTTGTTTGCTCGAGCCCAAATCAACCGATATTAAAACCCATCAATAACTCACACACTAACCATCATCTAAATCCTTCTATCTATCTCTCTCCCTCTCTACTTCTAAACTACCACCATGATCTCCTGTAACCACCACCGATGAACCATACATCACTTAGAACCACCACAATCCTGCCACCTCGATCACCATCATTTATCACCATCATCGTCGACCTTGAAACACCATCAACAACCGTCACCTATTTCTTTCTCTCGCTCTCTCACTTTTATCTATTTACAACCGTTGCAAAACCCATTCGTTTGTCAATATTCATTTTCTTTTCTACCACGATCACCAACACCCTTCAAATGAATTATTTCTGCGTGCTGTCTCAAACGAACATCACAACCATCACCTACGGGTTCTTAAGTTCACCTCCATTAAATCACCACCACAATTACTTACACCGCCACCTTTACTCCTACTTAAAAACATCACAAACCACTGCCTTGTATGTTTCTGTTGATGTCGAGCAACACCAAAGGACACTTCCTTGTTAATTGATTTCTAATTTATTTATTATTATTTTTATTTTTTTTGCACGTCACTTGTTGCACGTTCCTTCTTGGTCGACATATATGGAGTACTGCAAAATTTCTTGGCCAGGAACTGTTTAATTAATTGGGCTTATCCTTAAACTAAATAGGACTAGCCCATTTAAACAAGTTAAGCTTCTTGATTAGATTGGACTATTGATACAAATTGGGCTTTTAATATTCCTGTTGGGCCGAGAGGTTAAATACATTTGGTATTTAATCTAAATCAGAAAGACGTAAACAGAAGGATGGTTAGGGAGGGAGCTGTTAAACATGTGGTCACGAGTTCGAGCCCTACATGGTGCATTTTTTTTATAAAGGCTGAATGGAGGAAATTAGAAACAGGAAGTAAGGAGTTAAATAAAAAGCTGGTCATGTATAAATTTAGAAAAACGGATCCAGTGGAGTGGTTTAAGTATTTGTTGAGGAAGCGAGAGGTCGGGGGTTCAATCCGGGCAGTGGCATCTATTTATTTTAAAGCTCGTAACTTTGAGGTAGTAATATTATTTTTATTAATATTTTTATTATTTATTATTTTTATTATTATCACCAATAGTATTATTATTATTAAGTATTATAGATATTAGTGTTATTATGAAAATGATAAAAATTGATATGTTTTGATGATAAAGAAAATAAATATGATATGAATACGAATATAAGTATAAATATGTAAGTAAGATTATGGAATGAAGAAAATAATAAAATTTTTATTATGATACAAATTTGATATTATAAAATGATAATAATCCTATTATGAATTGTTTAAGTGAAATTTTAATGTTATGATTGAGTTTATGATAATATAAGATTATGAATATTACTAATATTAGTATCATTATTATGAACATAAGTATTATTATTATTATTATTATCATTATCATTTTTATTATTAGTATCATCATTATTAATAAAGTTATTATTAATATTAATAGTAAATTATTATTTTCAAGACTATCAAGTAACAAATAAATATTTCATACATTAAATATACTTATTACATAATACTATAATTATATTCATACTACATGTAATTATATATTAAACATAATTAATTAAGTTATTAATGAAACACATGATTATAATAACAATTAAGTCACTAATAATATATAAACTTGTTCGATTACCATTATATGTGTTAATATATATATAAATGATATAGGTTCATGAATCCGAGGCCAACCCTACACTTGTTTAATGTCGTCATATGTATTTTTACTACAAAATACAGTGTAGTGAGTTTCATTTACTCCCTTTATATATATATATTTTTGGGACTGAGAATACATGCTCTGATTTTATTAATGTTTTACGAAATAGACACAAGTGATCAAAAACTACATTCTATGGCTGGATTATGAATATTGAATATCACACCTTTTTAGCTTGGTAACCTAATGATTAGGAAACGGGTATGGCCCCTGATCGACGCGAATCCTAAAGATAGATCTATAGACCTCGACAATGAAAGGACCCGTTCATATACATTATAAACGATTCACAATAGTTGATTACATTGCGAGGTATTTGACCTATATATGATATATTTTACAAACATTGCATTCGTTTTTAAAAGACAATCTTTCTTTACATCAAAAATTGACAGGCATGCATACCATTTCATAATATCCACTATCCAACTATAAATTGATTTAATAATAATCTTTGATGAACTCAATGACTCGAATACAACGTTCTTCGAAATATGCTATGAAAGACTCCAAGTAATATCTTTAAAATGAGCAAATGCACAGCGGAAGATTTCTTTAACACCTGAGAATAAACATGCTTTAAAGTGTCAACCAAAAGGTTGGTGAGTTCATTAGTTTATCATAATCATTTATTTCCATCATTTTAATAGACCACAAGAATTTCATTTCCAGTTCTCATAAATATACGTCCCATGCATAGAGACAAAAAATAATCATTCATATGGTGAACACCTGGTAACCGACATTAACTAGATACATATAAGAATATCCCCTATCATTCCGGGATCCTCCTTCGGACATGATATAATTTTGAAGTACTAAAGCATCCGGTACTTTGGATGGGGTTTGTTAGGCCCAATAGATCTATCTTTAGGATTCGCGTCAATTAGGGTGTCTGTTCCCTAATTCTTAGATTACCAGACTTAATAAAAAGGGGCATATTTGATTTCGATAATTCAACCATATAATGTAGTTTCGATTACTTGTGTCTATTTCGAAAAACATTTATAAAAATTGCGCATGTATTCTCAGCCCACAAATATAAAGGGTAAAAAGGCAAATGAAACTCACCATACTGTATTTCGTAGTAAAAATACATATAACGTCATTGAACAAGTGCAAGGTTGGCCTCGGATTCACGAACCTAAATTAATTATATATATTTATGTGTTGGTCAATATTTGTCTAACAAATTAGGTCAAGTCATAGTGTACCACAATCCTAATGCTCGAGACTAATATGCAAAAGTCAACAAAAGTAAATTTGACTCAAAATAATTTCCAAAAATTTATACATGATTAATATATAGTTTAAATATCGTCGTTTTATATTTTTAAATATTTTTAAAAGATTTATTAGAGTAAATAATATAATTTATTTATTCATAAATAAAATTTTATATTATATTTATATAATAAAATATACTTTTATATATATTAAGTAATAAAATTTATAGGGTTCATTTAATATTATAAAGATAATATGATACGTATTATTAAAGTAAGTTATTACACGTAGTAAAATATATTTGTATCAAATATTTATTTGATAAAATAATATCTATAATGATAGTAAGTAAAAGTTGTATTATTTTGTAATAATAATTATTATTATAAAAATATCAATATTTATAATTACTAAGATGACATTATGATAAAACGATAATTCTAATTATGATAACTTTAATATTTACGATAATTTTTAATATTATCTTTAAAATAATAATTCTATTTAAAATAATAATAATAATGATATTTTATAGTAACAATGACATTTCTATTAAAATGATAATTTTTGTTAAAATGATAGTTTTAATACTAACGATAATTTTAATAATAATAGTAATGATAAAAATAATAAGAACGATAATTTTATCTAAATCAATATCTTATAATATTTTAATTTCATCATGATACTCTTACCCATTATTTCCTAATCGTTTCGTTTAATAGCTTTTAATCGTCTTTTATATCGTGTTCGTAATAATGATAATAATAGTAATCAAAATAATTAGGTGTTACAAATATTTGTTTTAATTACACTAATATTAATAATGATAGTTACTATAACATTATTAACGATAATACTAATAATTATCTTAATGATAATATAGTAATAATAATAATAACAATAACAATAACCATTTTTAAATAATGATATATATATATTAATAATGATAATAATAATAATAATACCAACAATAATAATAATAATAATAATAATAATAATAATAATAATAATTGGATAATAATAATAATACTAATTATAACTTTAACGATAATAACGATAGTAATAATAAAAAAAATAAAAATTTTTAATGATAAATCCTTTTATTAATAAAGATAATAATAATAATAATAATAAGAAAAAACTAGAACGACGATAATAACGACGATAATAATAATCATTTTTAATAATAATACAAAAATTCGATGGACTATAACTTCAAATCCGTTCATCGAAATCATTCGATATCTAAATGAAAAGTTCTTAATTTTTCGCTAGCTTTCCAACGACATGCATATCTTATACCTTATCTCAGTCGCATATATAACTAATTCAGGATTCAACATAACCTAACTAAAGGCAATATCAAAAGTACAAACATGCATAATCCTATATACTCGAGCACTAGTCAGGGATACACTATTAGTATGTAAAAGTTAAATTATGAGTACTCACGTATCAATATTGAGATTCAATATTGCAGGAAAGGTACGTAGACGCAACGGAGATGATAAACATTATATTGACCTCACGAGCATACCCATGAACCATACCAATCACCTCCATAGCTATAACCCATAATTTCCTTAATCCAATCCCACTCGAAAAACAATTTCGAAATCACTCGGACAACACTCTGACGTAATATTTTATGTATACTAATAATATCTTGAAATAATACGGAGTAAATATATATATGTAAATCGATTGAGAGAGTTTAGAGAAAAATATTTTCAAGTTTCTATGAAATAATGAAACCTATTGAATTCTATTTATAATAGATTTTTGAATTATTAAAGTGAATTATTAAAGTGAATTATTAAAGTATGAATTATTAAAGTGAATTATTAAAGTATGAATTATTAAAGTGAATTATTAAAGTATGAATTATTAAAGTGAATTATTAAAGTATGAATTATTAAAGTGAATTATTAAAGTTAAAGTAAAGTAAAAATAAAGTAAAGGTAAAGTTTAAGTATAGTAAAAGTATAAAACTATGTACGTATAATACGCGTATAAATATATATAATATTAATTTAAATCGTTATATATATTTAATAAAATAAAATATAAATATCGTTATCTTTATCATACTGGTTAAGTAATGAGTTGTCAAAAGTGGTTCTAGATATTTATAAAAGTTATATACGTTTTAATAATAAAGTTCTTTTTAAACTGAAAACGTTTTTGTACGTTTGAAACTAAATCAAATAAATATAATAATTTTGTTTTCCAAAACCAAATATATTTTTAAGAATCATTTTGTTTAAAGGTTAAAATAATGGAAATCGTTATATCATAAAATGTTTTAAAAAAGTAGAATCATATATATTCATAATAGGTTTCAAGTTTTTAAATTACAGTTTGTTGGTGAAGCATGGGATAAAGTTCAAAAGTTAAATAAACGTATGAAATCATCTTAATGAAAAATGTCGAGTTACTTAACTTGTCGATATCCAATATCTAAGTTATTTACACTTCACGTTCTTACTTATAAATCACTTTACCATTTTCCGAATGTTGTCAAAAAGAATAGATTTCTTAAATCACAGTGGACCTCATAACATAGACTCGTAATCATATCATAATGTATCTGATAAATCAACAATTTGATATTATCTTCTAATTCCATCGATAAATATATTGAAACAAATACAATCATGTAAAGTATTATACGTTTAATACTTTATTAATATTCTCAAGTTATAATATATATATATATATACATATATATACATATTTATTTATATATAATGGTTCGTGAATCGTCTGAATTTGGTCGAGGTTATAATGAATGTATGAACACAATTTAAAATTCTTGAGATTTAACTTAACAAACTTTGCTTATCGTGTCGGAATAATATAAAGATAAAGTTTAAATTTGATTGGAAATTTCTGGGTTGTCACAGTACCTACCCGTTAAAGAAATTTCGTCCCGAAATTTGAGTGGAAAGGTCGTGAATGATAATAAGTATGTTTTCATGATGCATACAGGCTGAAAATTAGAGTTTTATCATCAGCGAATAATTTGGATAAACAATCCATTTATATGAAGAGTACGAATGAAGCTAACATAGAAGAGTGAAATGAGTAAGTGTAGATTCATCTTATCATTTGACGTAGATATGATTGATTTCCAGATTTCAAGGGATTTGAAGAAAATCTTTGTAATAAGATTTGATTCTCCGGTAACAAAAGGAATTAGGATCCGCTTTAAATGCGATCGTCCATTTTAATTGTTCTGTCGGAGATTTTCTTATAAATTCACCTCCTTCCTTTTCTTACAACTCACACCTTCTGTTGATGCATTTTATGCAAGTCCCTAGACATCTACCCACGTCCATTGCAGGTACAACAGTTTACAGGCCACCATGATCATTCGTTATTATCCTATTTGTTTTTGTATGTGGTTACAGCAACTGTAGGAACGAGATGTGGATGTTTGACTATGTTAGACTTAGTCAGACGTCCGAGTGAAGCCTCACTCATACGGCTGACAGGCTCATACGCACGGTTGATGCTGAGCTAAGTCACAATTACAATCTAAATGAGAAGACACGAGTGAGTGATCACCCGTACGGCTGATGAAGCCAACTCGTATGTGTGATGGATGAATCGTACGGGTGAGTCAACAGCAGGGGTATATAAAGTCTTATGTTCTTCATTTTTAGGTTAAGCCTCTCATTTGTTACACACACTCAGATCTGGTGAGCTCCTCCGATTCTCTCTCAACCCAAATCACCCAGGTGGTGAATAATAGCTCTAGGTGTTGATCTAATCACACTTGATTTAGTTGTGGTATGACTAAATTAATCACAAAAAGCTTAACCTATTCACTAGAGGGTTTGATTCACTTATTCCGTCATTGTGTGAGTTAAATCTGTTGATTTCTAAGTTCCTAGTCATGTTTCATCACCTTCTATTCTTTCCCCCTCAACTCATATTTTAAAGTATTCATCAATATGCTCCATCCAGTTCTGATTCTCGATATACTTATAACTTTCATATCGGTCATTCTTCTTTTTCATATATCGCCGGAAGAATCTATTTACTTCTACTATACTCTTGGGTTTATAGTGTTTCTAGTTCTCCCGTGTCTTTATATTGCTATACGCATCAATATATATGGTTTATAATTTTTGGTTTGTCGTTCGGCTTTATATCTTCCCTTATATTTCAAAGTCTCTGTTTCTATCTTCTATAATCATTGTCATCCACAGTTAATGCTCTCTTTTATTTGCTGCAATTTATACCCCAATTTCTATTTCGGAGTTTTGTCCTTTCGTTTCTTCTTCTTGCGATTAAGCACCGCTTGTAATGGTCCAGAATTCACAAATATGATTTTCGGAATGAACATTGTTAATGTTCTAGGAAGGAAATTGTGATGGCACGATCTTGACTTGTCAAATTACTAGAATACCTTGGAAAAGTCCGAATCATCAAGAAATATTTTCTTGATATTTTAGAGGTTAAATAGAATACAAGAGTCGTATAACATGGCACATGATGATGTTATGATCTGTGAATCATCACGTTCCATTTAGAAACTCAGCATGAATTACTGTAATATAATCACGTTGATCAAGTGTCATTATATTATACTAACTCATGCTTCAGTTTCCAACACTACTTCAAAAACATTCATATTTTAAACTCAAAGGTTTACAGAGTATAGGAACTAAACAGTTTCCTTTTTTATGTAATACAGATAGCGCAAAGAGATAAATGATTCCAGATAAGAATAGTTATGGAAATATCTTCAGAAATATGGAGGATATTTATAATGAAAGATACGATGATATCTTAGAATTTCTAATATCAGAGGATGATGAAGAATATTGTCTGTAAGGGTTTAGTGTCAGGAGCAAGGTATTCGTTAATGACTTCAGCAGACACTGAATCATTTGGATTCTTTGAAGGCAGGTTCAGTCTTTGTGATTTGTCCACAGCCTCCTTCATAATTTGCTCAATCCGTTTTCCAGTTCCAAAACTTCTCTATTTCTGAGCTTTGTTAATACACTAATCTTTATCATCAAACTTTTTACTGCTAAGGTCGTTTACAGTTTTTGTTGCTTCATCAGCATTTCGAGAACTAGTTCGCGGTTCAGAGTGTTTTTCAGAAACTTCACATTCGAAGTATGTAAGCCTTGGAAATAGACGTTATATATAACTGTTGGCGTTAACATGCTGTGAGATTTCAAAATACTGATTGCTAACTCCCAATGATTCGTATGACAATTCTCGTTACAAGAGGCAGATGAGTAAATGATGAGGTTTCGATAAATATAAAGATTCTTCGGAATGCCCAAGATCAGTGAAGTTGTTGGTAAGTTTATTGCTAATGTGGTGGAATATAAAAGGTTCTCCGGTAACAAAAGGGTAATCACATATATCAAAATTATGATAAGGCTACTCCGAATGAAAAAATCGAAGTTGTCTTGCTGGAGCTGTGATATAATTTGCTACTTTGAAAAGGAATTGCAAGGTTATTTTTGCTAATAAATGCCAAAAGATCTGACACAGATATGTGTTGAATTATGACTTTGGTTTCGAGAGCTTTTTAAGTACATAATTGTGGGTAATATGTGGTTGGATCATCATCTCGATTGCTCATTATTTGAAGTGTCTTCAGAGATTTTCGAAGGGTTTGAACATAGATTGTAATCGTTTGTATACATTTGATGTTCTAACACACTTTTGAAGTCAAAGTATAGCTTTGAAAGATGTAGGAATCTAAAAGTAATGGTACCAGTTATATCTCGAATTGAATTCTGAGATTTTAAAATCAGAATACGTAATTGGGTTTGAATGAGTATGGTTGTTTTGATTTCTATGAAAGAATATATATTATTGTGAAAGTAGGAAGTATAATTGATAATTTGCTTAATCTGATTCGAAGAATGTAACATATTAATTGTGAATTTATATATATCTCTCGGGTATTACCTACCCGTTAAAAAATTTTCACAATTAATATTTTGTACATAAGAATTTTATTACAGTCTTTATGAAAATATATATGTATATATTCTCCTCAGATGTAACATAGATTTTAATGAGTTAATACTAAATTAAACTCATTCGATTTACGGTTGGAACTAGAATTGAATAATTCCTTGAAGGTTTAGAGGTTACATAAGTATTTCTTCAATAATATTGAAATTATGAATCAATACTTCGTTATTTGTTGAGAAGTGATGTTGGTTTTCGTTAAATTCTTGTGAACTTCACAAAGTACGAATGATGTTATCTGAAAAGTTTCGGTTACATCAATGATGAAGTGTAAAATCAAATATATACTTGATTTATTAGGAATTGGAATTTGTTGAATTGAGACAAAGATTGTAGTTAACGATGGTTAAGTCGTGGGTGAGGGACGTACATTATTGCATATTTGTAATATGAATTAACTGAGTAGTTAAGATTCACACACAATAGCTTAGCACGGAAAGATTTGTTTTTTATTTCAAATATATATATATATATATATATATATATATATATATATATATATATATATATATATATATATATATAATATAATTTCTTCAGAGGGAATGAGTTAATTCTTCATAACTTGTTGATACAATATACACGTTATTGATTCGTAATGATGTCCACAGTGATTCTTGAACTGACGGAGTTTGTGATGTTATAGGTGTTGTTGATTCTGATGTTGACTGTACTGATGATGCTGGTGACGTTGACGGTACTGTTGATGCTGTTGGTAAAACAAGTTTAACTTGTTAATCACACACCATTTTTGTCAGGGTTTCTACTCTTCTTTCTATCATTTTGGTTCGCTTAACTGATTTATGGTTAGGGCTAGATTAGATAATCTCTAAGACTTTAGAGATTATATAATCACCGCGGAATGTTTCTCCAATGAAGTTATGAATTAATACTTCGTTAGTTATTGTTGTTGGTACTCCTTGGTATCTATGGTGCGTATGACGTTGATGCTCGTGGGACAGATTGTGAAGTTGAGGTTTACAACGCCGTTGTGGTTGGAGGTGGTAATGGTACTGTTGGCGTTGATGATGGTGGTACTGGTTATGCTGCTGGTGCTGCTGCTGGTGTTTGTAATCTCTGCACCATATTCTCCAAAGCCACTACCCGAGCGCGAAGTTCGTTGACTTCTTCTATTATTCCAGGATGATTGTCGGTCGGAACGAGCGGATAAATAAAATCTAGAATTTGATGTAGTATATAATCGTGACGAGATACCCTGGAAATGAGAGAGAAAATGGTGTCTCGAACAGGTTCGCCGGTAAGTGCTTCAGGTTCTTCGCCAAGAGGGCAATGTGGTGGATGGAAAGGATCGCCTTCTTCTTGTTTCCAATGATTGAGGAGGCTACGAACCCATCCCTAATTCATCCAGAATAGGTGATGACTGATTGGTTGATCCATTCCGGTCACACTACTTTCGGAGCTTGAGTGAGATTCCATTTCGAAATCCGAGTGACTTGAACTGATGACAAATTCCATTTCGTACGATTGGATAAAGGATTTTCGATATAAAAATGATTTTTCGGCTATCGGGTGGTATTCTATTTACATAGGATATCTATATATAGAGATCAAAAGATTTCATAGATTACGGAGGAATTTGCGGGGTATGTCAGGTAAAGTTTAAAGTAACAGATACGATAAGATATGATTTAGCAGATACGCTAAGATATGAAGTTTGTCTATACACTACTCATGTAATTAATGTAGCAAGACGTGTCTAGACTAATAATGATAAGCAGGTAATTTCCTATGGATGATAAGCAGATGATTTCCGACTAGAAATGATAAGCAAAACTTTTGACATGCAGACACGGTCGAAGTCCAGACTCACTAATGCATCCTAACCACTTATCAGTTAGACACACTAATGCAGACCTGGTTCCCTAAGACCACCGCTCTGATACCAACTGAAAGGACCCGTTCATATACATTATAAATGATTCACAATAGTTGATTACATTGCGAGGTATTTGACCTATATATGATATATTTTACAAACATTGCATTCGTTTTTAAAAGACAATCTTTCTTTACATCAAAAATTGACAGGCATGCATACCATTTCATACTATCCACTATCCAACTATAAATTGATTTAATAATAATCTTTGATGAACTCAATGACTCGAATGCAACGTTCTTCGAAATATGCTATGAAAGACTCCAAGTAATATCTTTAAAATGAGCAAATGCACAGCGGAAGATTTCTTTAACACCTGAGAATAAACATGCTTTAAAGTGTCAACCAAAAGGTTGGTGAGTTCATTAGTTTATCATGATCATTTATTTCCATCATTTTAATAGACCACAAGAATTTCATTTCCAGTTCTCATAAATATACGTCCCATGCATAGAGACAAAAAATAATCATTCATATGGTGAACACCTGGTAACCGACATTAACTAGATACATATAAGAATATCCCCTATCATTCCGGGATCCTCCTTCGGACATGATATAATTTCGAAGTACTAAAGCATCCGGTACTTTGGATGGGGTTTGTTAGGCCCAATAGATCTATCTTTAGGATTCGCGTCAATTAGGGTGTCTGTTCCCTAATTCTTAGATTACCAGACTTAATAAAAAGGGGCATATTCGATTTCGATAATTCAACCATATAATGTAGTTTCGATTACTTGTGTCTATTTCGAAAAACATTTATAAAAATTGCGCATGTATTCTCAGCCCACAAATATAAAGGGTAAAAAGGCAAATGAAACTCACCATACTGTATTTCGTAGTAAAAGTACATATAACGTCATTGAACAAGTGCGAGGTTGGCCTCGGATTCACGAACCTAAATTAATTATATATATTTATGTGTTGGTCAATATTTGTCTAACAAATTAGGTCAAGTCATAGTGTACCACAATCCTAATGCTCGAGACTAATATGCAAAAGTCAACAAAAGTAAATTTGACTCAAAATAATTTCCAAAAATTTATACATGATTAATATATAGTTTAAATATCGTCGTTTTATATTTTTAAATATTTTTAAAAGATTTATTAGAGTAAATAATATAATTTATTTATTAATAAATAAAATTTTATATTATATTTATATAATAAAATATACTTTTATATATATTAAGTAATAAAATTTATAGGGTTCATTTAATATTATAAAGATAATATGATACGTATTATTAAAGTAAGTTATTACACGTAGTAAAATATGTTTGTATCAAATATTTATTTGATAAAATAATATCTATAATGATAGTAAGTAAAAGTTTTATTATTTTGTAATAATAATTATTATTATAAAAATATCAATATTTATAATTACTAGGATGACATTATGATAAAACGATAATTCTAATTATGATAACTTTAATATTTACGATAATTTTTAATATTATCTTTAAAATAATAATTCTATTTAAAATAATAATAATAATGATATTTTATAGTAACAATGACATTTCTATTAAAATGATAATTTTTGTTAAAATGATAGTTTTAATACTAACGATAATTTTAATAATAATAGTAATGATAAAAATAATAAGAACGATAATTTTATCTAAATCAATATCTTATAATATTTTAATTTCATCATGATACTCTTACCCATTATTTTCTAATCGTTTCGTTTAATAGCTTTTAATCGTCTTTTATATCGTGTTCGTAATAATGATAATAATAATAATCAAAATAATTAGGTGTTACAAATATTTGTTTTAATTACACTAATATTAATAATGATAGTTACTATAACATTATTAACGATAATACTAATAATTATCTTAATGATAATATAGTAATAATAATAATAACAATAACAATAACCATTTTTAAATAATGATATATATATTAATAATGATAATAATAATAATACCAATAATAATAATAATAATAATAATAATAATAATAATAATAATAATAATAATAATAATAATAATAATAATAATAATAATAATAATAATAATAATAATTGGATAATAATAATAATACTAATTATAACTTTAACGATAATAACGATAGTAATAATAAAAAAATAACAATTTTTAATGATAAATCCTTTTATTAATAAAGATAATAATAATAATAATAATAAGAAAAAACTAGAACGACGATAATAACGACGATAATAATAATCATTTTTAATAATAATACAAAAATTCGATGGACTATAACTTCAAATCCGTTCATCGAAATCATTCGATATCTAAATGAAAAGTTCTTAATTTTTCGCTAGCTTTCCAACGACATGCATATCTTATACCTTATCTCAGTCGCATATATAACTAATTCAGGATTCAACATAACCTAACTAAAGGCAATATCAAAAGTACAAACATGCATAATCCTATATACTCGAGCACTAGTCAGGGATACACTATTAGTATGTAAAAGTTAAATTATGAGTACTCACGTATCAATATTGAGATTCAATATTGCAGGAAAGGTACGTAGACGCAACGGAGATGATAAACACTATATTGACCTCACGAGCATACCCATGAACCATACCAATCACCTCCATAGCTATAACCCATAATTTCCTTAATCCAATCCCACTCGAAAAACAATTTCGAAATCACTCGGACAACACTCTGACGTAATATTTTATGTATACTAATAATATCTTGAAATAATACGGAGTAAATATATATATGTAAATCGATTGAGAGAGTTTAGAGAAAAATATGTTTAAGTTTCTATGAAATAATGAAACCTATTGAATTCTATTTATAATAGATTTTTGAATTATTAAAGTGAATTATTAAAGTATGAATTATTAAAGTGAATTATTAAAGTATGAATTATTAAAGTGAATTATTAAAGTATGAATTATTAAAGTGAATTATTAAAGTTAAAGTAAAGTAAAAATAAAGTAAAGGTAAAGTTTAAGTATAGTAAAAGTATAAAACTATGTACGTATAATACGTGTATAAATATATATAATATTAATTTAAATCGTTATATATATTTAATAAAATAAAATATAAATATCGTTATCTTTATCATACTGGTTAAGTAATGAGTTGTCAAAAGTGGTTCTAGATATTTATAAAAGTTATATACGTTTTAATAATAAAGTTCTTTTTAAACTGAAAACGTTTTTGTACATTTGAAACTAAATCAAATAAATATAATAATTTTGTTTTCCAAAACCAAATATATTTTTAAGAATCATTTTGTTTAAAGGTTAAAATAATGGAAATCGTTATATCATAAAATGTTTTAAAAAAGTAGAATCATATATATTCATAATAGGTTTCAAGTTTTTAAATTACAGTTTGTTGGTGAAGCATGGGATAAAGTTCAAAGGTTAAATAAACGTATGAAATCATCTTAATGAAAAATGTCGAGTTACTTAACTTGTCGATATCCAATATCTAAGTTATTTACACTTCACGTTCTTACTTATAAATCACTTTACCATTTTCCGAATGTTGTCAAAAAGAATAGATTTCTTAAATCACAGTGGACCTCATAACATAGACTCGTAATCATATCATAATATATCTGATAAATCAACAATTTGATATTATCTTCTAATTCCATCGATAAACATATTGAAACAAATACGATCATGTAAAGTATTATACGTTTAATACTTTATTAATATTCTCAAGTTATAATATATATATATATATACATATTTATTTATATATAACGGTTCGTGAATCGTCTGAATTTGGTCGAGGTTATAATGAATGTATGAACACAATTTAAAATTCTTGAGATTTAACTTAACAAACTTTGCTTATCGTGTCGGAATAATATAAAGATAAAGTTTAAATTTGATTGGAAATTTCCGGGTTGTCACAGACAAGTCCCATCCGGGGTACGGATGCTTTAGTACTTCGAGATTATTATTATTATGCAGACGAGAGGTTCTGTTTGGGGATATTCTATGCATTAAAGTTAAGTCGGTTATCAAGCGTTCACCATATGAATGATTTTTAATTCGCGGGTTACGCGTGTTATTATGTACTCGGGTTACGTGTACAATTAAATATCTGAAATCTTGTGATCTATTAAAATGATGGAAATGATTATTGATGATAAACTAATGAACTCACCAACCTTTTGGTTGACACTTTAAAGCATGTTTATTCTCAGGTATGAAAGAAATCTTCCGCTGTGCATTTGCTCATTTAGAGATATTACTTGGAGTCATTCATGACATATTTCAAAAGACGTTGCATTCGAGTCGTTGAGTTCAACAAGATTACTATTAAGTCATTTATAGTTTGGATATATTATGAAAGGGTATGCATGCCTGTCAACTTTCGATAAAATGAAAGTTTGTCTTTTAAAACGAATGCAATGTTTGTAAAATGTATCATATATGAAATGTCCCGTTCTTATTGATTAAAAACGTTCCATATTAATTGATTTCGTTGCGAGGTTTTGACCTCTATATGAGACGTTTTTCAAAGACTGCATTCATTTTTAAACAAACCATAACCTTTATTTCATCAATAAAGGTTTAAAAAGCTTTACGTAGATTATCAAATAATGAAAATCTAAAATATCCTGTTTACACACGACCATTACATAATGGTTTACAATACAAATATGTTACAACAAAATAAGTTTCTTGAATGCAGTTTTTACACAATATCATACAAGCATGGACTCCAAATCTTGTCCTTATTTAAGTATGCGACAGCGGAAGCTCTTAATAATCACCTGAGAATAAACATGCTTAAAACGTCAACAAAAATGTTGGTGAGTTATAGGTTTAACCTATATATATCAAATCGTAACAATAGACCACAAGATTTCATATTTCAATACATATCCCATACATAGAGATAAAAATCATTCATATGGTGAACACCTGGTAACCGACAATAACAAGATGCATATATAAGAATATCCCCATCATTCCGGGACACCCTTCGGATATGATATAAATTTCGAAGTACTAAAGCATCCGGTACTTTGGATGGGGTTTGTTAGGCCCAATAGATCTATCTTTAGGATTCGCGTCAATTAGGGTGTCTGTTCCCTAATTCTTAGATTACCAGACTTAATAAAAAGGGGCATATTCGATTTTGATAATTCAACCATAGAATGTAGTTTCACGTACTTGTGTCTATTTTGTAAATCATTTATAAAACCTGCATGTATTCTCATCCCAAAAATATTAGATTTTAAAAGTGGGACTATAACTCACTTTCACAGATTTTTACTTCGTCGGGAAGTAAGACTTGGCCACTGGTTGATTCACGAACCTATAACAATATATACATATATATCAAAGTATGTTCAAAATATATTTACAACACTTTTAATATATTTTGATGTTTTAAGTTTATTAAGTCAGCTGTCCTCGTTAGTAACCTACAACTAGTTGTCCACAGTTAGATGTACAGAAATAAATCGATAAATATTATCTTGAATCAATCCACGACCCAGTGTATACGTATCTCAGTATTGATCACAACTCAAACTATATATATTTTGGAATCAACCTCAACCCTGTATAGCTAACTCCAACATTCACATATAGAGTGTCTATGGTTGTTCCGAAATATATATAGATGTGTCGACATGATAGGTCGAAACATTGTATACGTGTCTATGGTATCTCAAGATTACATAATATATAATACAAGTTGATTAAGTTATGGTTGGAATAGATTTGTTACCAATTTTCACGTAGCTAAAATGAGAAAAATTATCCAATCTTGTTTTACCCATAACTTCTTCATTTTAAATCCGTTTTGAGTGAATCAAATTGCTATGGTTTCATATTGAACTCTATTTTATGAATCTAAACAAAAAAAGTATAGGTTTATAGTCGGAAAAATAAGTTACAAGTCGTTTTTGTAAAGGTAGTCATTTCAGTCGAAAGAACGACGTCTAGATGACCATTTTAGAAAACATACTTCCACTTTGAGTTTAACCATAATTTTTGGATATAGTTTCATGTTCATAATAAAAATCATTTTCTCAAAATAACAACTTTTAAATCAAAGTTTATCATAGTTTTTAATTAACTAACCCAAAACAGCCCGCGGTGTTACTACGACGGCGTAAATCCGGTTTTACGGTGTTTTTCGTGTTTCCAGGTTTTAAATCATTAAGTTAGCATATCATATAGATATAGAACATGTGTTTAGTTGATTTTAAAAGTCAAGTTAGAAGGATTAACTTTTGTTTGCGAACAAGTTTAGAATTAACTAAACTATGTTCTAGTGATTACAAGTTTAAACCTTCGAATAAGATAGCTTTATATGTATGAATCGAATGATGTTATGAACATCATTACTACCTTAAGTTCCTAGGATGAACCTACTGGAAAAGAGAAAAATGGATCTAGCTTCAATGGATCCTTGGATGGCTCAAAGTTCTTGAAGCAAAATCATGACACGAAAACAAGTTCAAGTAAGATCATCACTTGAAATAAGATTGTTATAGTTATAGAAATTGAACCAAAGTTTGAATATGATTATTACCTTGTATTAGAATGATAACCTACTGTAAGAAACAAAGATTTCTTGAGGTTGGATGATCACCTTACAAGATTGGAAGTGAGCTAGCAAACTTGAAAGTATTCTTGATTTTATGAAACTAGAACTTTTGGAATTTATGAAGAACACTTAGAACTTGAAGATAGAACTTGAGAGAGTTCAATTAGATGAAGAAAATTGAAGAATGAAAGTGTTTGTAGGTGTTTTTGGTCGTTGGTGTATGGATTAGATATAAAGGATATGTAATTTTGTTTTCATGTAAATAAGTCATGAATGATTACTCATATTTTTGTAATCTTATGAGATATTTCATGCTAGTTGCCAAATGATGGTTCCCACATGTGTTAGGTGACTCACATGGGCTGCTAAGAGCTGATCATTGGAGTGTATATACCAATAGTACATACATCTAAAAGCTGTGTATTGTACGAGTACGAATACGGGTGCATACGAGTAGAATTGTTGATGATACTGAACGAGAATGTAATTGTAAGCATTTTTGTTAAGTAGAAGTATTTTGATAAGTGTATTGAAGTCTTTCAAAAGTGTATAAATACATATTAAAACACTACATGTATATACATTTTAACTGAGTCGTTAAGTCATCGTTAGTCGTTACATGTAAGTGTTGTTTTGAAACCTTTAGGTTAACGATCTTGTTAAATGTTGTTAACCCAATGTTTATAATAACAAAAGAGATTTTAAATTATTATATTATCATGATATTATGATGTACGAATATCTCTTAATATGATATATATACATTAAATGTCGTTACAACGATAAACGTTACTTATATGTCTCGTTTCAAAATCATTAAGTTAGTAGTCTTGTTTTTACATATGTAGTTCATTGTTAATATACTTAATGATATGTTTACATATCATAATATCATGTTAACTATATATATAACCATATATATGTCATCATATAGTTTTTACAAGTTTTAACGTTCGTGAATCACCGGTCAACTTGGGTGGTCAATTGTCTATATGAAACCTATTTCAATTAATCAAGTCTTAACAAGTTTGATTGCTTAACATGTTGGAAACATTTAATCATGTAAATATCAATCTCAATTAATATATATAAACATGGAAAAGTTCGGGTCACTACAGTACCTACCCGTTAAATAAATTTCGTCCCGAAATTTTAAGCTGTTGAAGGTGTTGACGAATCTTCTGGAAATAGATGCGGGTATTTCTTCTTCATCTGATCTTCACGCTCCCAGGTGAACTCGGGTCCTCTACGAGCATTCCATCGAACCTTAACAATTGGTATCTTGTTTTGCTTAAGTCTTTTAACCTCACGATCCATTATTTCGACGGGTTCTTTGATGAATTGAAGTTTTTCGTTGATTTGGATTTCATCTAACGGAATAGTGAGATCTTCTTTAGCAAAACATTTCTTCAAATTCGAGACGTGGAAAGTGTTATGTACAGCCGCGAGTTGTTGAGGTAACTCAAGTCGGTAAGCTACTGGTCCGACACGATCAATAATCTTGAATGGTCCAATATACCTTGGATTTAATTTCCCTCGTTTACCAAATCGAACAACGCCTTTCCAAGGTGAAACTTTAAGCATGACCATCTCTCCAATTTCAAATTCTATATCTTTTCTTTTAATGTCAGCGTAGCTCTTTTGTCGACTTTGGGCGGTTTTCAACCGTTGTTGAATTTGGATGATCTTCTCGGTAGTTTCTTGTATAATCTCCGGACCCGTAATCTGTCTATCCCCCAGCTCACTCCAACAAATCGGAGACCTGCACTTTCTACCATAAAGTGCTTCAAACGGCGCCATCTCAATGCTTGAATGGTAGCTGTTGTTGTAGGAAAATTCTGCTAACGGTAGATGTCGATCCCAACTGTTTCCGAAATCAATAACACATGCTCGTAGCATGTCTTCAAGCGTTTGTATCGTCCTTTCGCTCTGCCCATCAGTTTGTGGATGATAGGCAGTACTCATGTCTAGACGAGTTCCTAATGCTTGCTGTAATGTCTGCCAGAATCTTGAAATAAATCTGCCATCCCTATCAGAGATAATAGAGATTGGTATTCCATGTCTGGAGACGACTTCCTTCAAATACAGTCGTGCTAACTTCTCCATCTTGTCATCTTCTCTTATTGGTAGGAAGTGTGCTGATTTGGTGAGACGATCAACTATTACCCAAATAGTATCAAAACCACTTGCAGTCCTTGGCAATTTAGTGATGAAATCCATGGTAATGTTTTCCCATTTCCATTCCGGAATTTCGGGTTGTTGAAGTAGACCTGATGGTTTCTGATGCTCAGCTTTGACCTTAGAACACGTCAAACATTCTCCTACGTATTTAGCAACATCGGCTTTCATACCCGGCCACCAAAAATGTTTCTTGAGATCCTTGTACATCTTCCCCGTTCCAGGATGTATTGAGTATCTGGTTTTATGAGCTTCTCTAAGTACCATTTCTCTCATATCTCCAAATTTTGGTACCCAAATCCTTTCAGCCCTATACCGGGTTCCGTCTTCCCGAATATTAAGATGCTTCTCCGATCCTTTGGGTATTTCATCCTTTAAATTTCCCTCTTTTAAAACTCCTTGTTGCGCCTCCTTTATTTGAGTAGTAATGTTATTATGAATCATTATATTCATAGATTTTACTCGAATGGGTTCTCTATCCTTCCTGCTCAAGGCATCGGCTACCACATTTGCCTTCCCCGGGTGGTAACGAATCTCAAAATCGTAATCATTCAATAATTCAATCCACCTACGCTGCCTCATATTCAGTTGTTTCTGATTAAATATGTGTTGAAGACTTTTGTGGTCGGTATATATAATACTTTTGACCCCATATAAGTAGTGCCTCCAAGTCTTTAATGCAAAAACAACCGCGCCTAATTCCAAATCATGCGTCGTATAATTTTGTTCGTGAATCTTCAATTGTCTAGACGCATAAGCAATCACCTTCATTCGTTGCATTAATACACAACCGAGACCTTGCTTTGATGCGTCACAATAAATCACAAAATCATCATTCCCTTCAGGCAATGACAATATAGGTGCCGTAGTTAGCTTTTTCTTCAATAACTGAAACGCTTTCTCTTGTTCATCATTCCATTCAAATTTCTTCCCTTTATGAGTTAATGCAGTCAAGGGTTTTGCTATTCTGGAAAAGTCTTGGATGAACCTTCTGTAGTAACCAGCTAGTCCTAAAAACTGGCGTATGTGTTTCGGAGTTTTCGGGGTTTCCCACTTTTCAACAGTTTCTATCTTTGCCGGATCCACCTTAATACCTTCTTTGTTCACTATGTGACCGAGGAATTGAACTTCTTCCAACCAAAATGCACACTTTGAAAACTTAGCGTACAATTCTTCCTTCCTCAATACTTCTAACACCTTTCTCAAATGTTCACCGTGTTCTTGGTCATTCTTTGAGTAAATAAGTATGTCATCAATGAAAACAATGACAAACTTGTCAAGGTATGGTCCACACACTCGGTTCATAAGGTCCATGAACACAGCTGGTGCATTAGTTAAACCAAACGGCATGACCATAAACTCGTAATGACCGTAACGTGTTCTGAAAGCAGTCTTTGGAATATCATCTTCTTTCACCCGCATTTGATGATACCCGGAACGTAAGTCAATCTTTGAATAAACAGACGAGCCTTGTAGTTGATCAAATAAGTCGTCGATTCTCGGTAGTGGGTAGCGGTTCTTGATGGTAAGTTTGTTCAACTCTCGGTAGTCGATACACAACCTGAATGTACCATCTTTCTTCTTGACAAACAAAACAGGAGCTCCCCACGGTGATGTGCTTGGTCGAATGAAACCACGCTCTAAAAGTTCTTGTAATTGGCTTTGCAGTTCTTTCATCTCGCTGGGTGCGAGTCTGTAAGGAGCACGAGCTATTGGTGCAGCTCCTGGTACAAGATCTATTTGAAATTCAACGGATCGATGTGGGGGTAATCCCGGTAATTCTTTCGGAAATACATCGGGAAATTCTTTTGCAATGGGAACATCATTGATGCTCTTTTCTTCAGTTTGTACTTTCTCGACGTGTGCTAGAACAGCATAGCAACCTTTTCTTATTAGTTTTTGTGCCTTCAAATTACTAATAAGATGTAGCTTCGTGTTGCCCTTTTCTCCGTACACCATTAAGGGTTTTCCTTTTTCTCGTATAATGCGAATTGCATTTTTGTAACAAACGATCTCCGCTTTCACTTCTTTCAACCAGTCCATACCGATTATCACATCAAAACTCCCTAACTCTACTGGTATCAAATCAATCTTAAATGTTTCGCTAACCAGTTTAATTTCTCGATTCCGACATATATTATCTGCTGAAATTAATTTACCATTTGCTAATTCGAGTAAAAATTTACTATCCAAAGGCGTCAATGGACAACTTAATTTAGCACAAAAATCTCTACTCATATAGCTTCTATCCGCACCCGAATCAAATAAAACGTAAGCAGATTTATTGTCAATAAGAAACGTACCCGTAACAAGCTCCGGGTCTTCCTGTGCCTCTACCGCATTAATATTGAAAACTCTTCCACGGCCTTGTCCATTCGTGTTCTCCTGGTTCGGGCAATTTCTAATAATGTGGCCTGGTTTTCCACATTTATAACAAACTACATTGGCATAACTTGCTCCGACACTACTTGCTCCGCCATTACTCGTTCCGACACCATTTGTTCCTTTCGTTCTATTAACCCCTGGTCCGTAGACCTCACACTTCGCCGCGCTATGACCATTTATTTTACACTTGTTGCAAAATTTGGTGCAGAACCCCGAGTGATTCTTTTCACACCTTTGGCATAGTTGCTTCTGATTGTTGTTGTTGTTGCGGTTATTATTGTTGTTGGGATGATTGTTGTAGTTGCTGTTGTTGTTGTTGTTGTTGTTGTTGGGCCGTTTGTTGTAGTTGCGATTGATGTTGCGATTGTTGGGATAATTGTTGCGATTATTGTTGTAATTGCTGTTGTTGTTGTATTGGTGATTCTTATCACCATTTTCCTCCCACTTTCTTTTGACTTGCTTCACATTGGCCTCTTCAGCAGTCTGTTCTTTAATTCTTTCTTCAATCTGGTTCACTAGTTTGTGAGCCATTCTACATGCCTGTTGTATGGAGGCGGGCTCGTGTGAACTTATATCTTCTTGGATTCTTTCCGGTAATCCTTTCACAAACGCGTCGATCTTCTCTTCCTCATCTTCGAATGCTCCCGGACACAATAGGCACAATTCTGTGAATCGTCTTTCGTACGTGGTAATATCAAATCCTTGGGTTCGTAACCCTCTAAGTTCTGTCTTGAGCTTATTGACCTCGGTTCTGGGACGGTACTTCTCGTTCATCAAGTGCTTGAATGCTGACCACGGTAGTGCGTACGCATCATCTTGTCCCACTTGCTCTAGATAGGTATTCCACCATGTTAACGCAGAACCTGTGAAGGTATGCGTAGCGTACTTCACTTTGTCCTCTTCAGTACACTTACTTATGGCAAACACCGATTCAACCTTCTCGGTCCACCGTTTCAATCCGATCGGTCCTTCGGTTCCATCAAATTCCAAAGGTTTGCAGGCAGTGAATTCTTTGTAGGTGCATCCTACACGATTTCCTGTACTGCTAGATCCAAGGTTATTGTTGGTATGTAGCGCAGCCTGTACTGCGGCTATGTTTGAAGCTAGAAAAGTACGGAATTCCTCTTCATTCATATTCACAGTGTGTCGAGTAGTCGGTGCCATTTCCCGTTAAGTTCATACTTAGTAGCTAATATACAATTCAACTACTACAATTCTATATGAAAAACTGATTATAATAATATTTCGCGTTCAAACTTTTATACAATATTTTACAAACTTACAATACCGCTTATTTTACATAAAGCATGAAATATAGCACACAATAACTTTGATACAAGATAGTTGTGAAGACAATTCTAGCTAGTACACAAGTCGTTCAGCAAAGGCAATAAAGACACGTAATTCATACGTCCAGAAACAAGTCATGCATTCTGGTTTTACTAGGACTACTTCCCATCCTTGGTCTTGTGCAACATAACCGTTATGGCCGTTGATAAGACAGCGTGTTGTAACGTCATCAAAGGGACGAGGGTTACGTAATGTCCAACAGTCCCGTAATAATCTAAAAACCTCATTTCTTACCCCAATTACCGACTCCGTCACTTGTGGAAACGTTTTGTTTAATAGTTGTAGCCCGATGTTCTTGTTCTCACTTTGGTGAGAAGCGAACATTACTAATCCGTAAGCATAACATGCTTCTTTATGTTGCATGTTAGCCGCTTTTTCTAAATCACGAAGTCCAATATTCGGATATATTGAGTCAAAATAATTTCTTAACCCGTTGCGTAAAATAGCATTTGGGTTCCCCGCAATATATGCGTCAAAGTAAACACATCGTAACTTATGGGTTTCCCAATGTGATATCCCCCATCTTTCAAACGAAAGTCTCTTATAAACCAAGACATTCTTGGAACGTTCTTCGAATGTCTTACAAACTGATCTCGCCTTAAATAGTTGTGCCGAAGAATTCTGGCCGACTCTAGACAAGATTTCATCAATCATGTCTCCGGGTAGGTCTCTTAAAATATTGGGTTGTCTATCCATTTTGTGTTTTTAAACTGTAAAATAGACAAGAGTTAGATTCATAAAAAAAATACTTATTAATACAAGCAATTTTTACATATATCATAAAGCATAAGAACACTATATTCCATATATTACACCACACGAATACAACTATCTTATTCCGACTCGCTCGTTTCTTCTTCTTCGGTTTTGGTTCGTTTTGCCAAGTTTCTAGGGATATATGATGTTCCCCTAATACGAGCCGTCGTTGTCCACATTGGTTTAGAAAAACCTGGTGGTTTAGAGGTTCCCGGGTCATTGTTACAACTTAAGGACTTCGGGGGTTGACGATACATATAAAGTTCATCGGGGTTGGAATTAGATTTCTCTATTTTTATGCCCTTTCCCTTATTATTTTCTTTTGCCTTTTTAAATTCAGTTGGGGTAATTTCTATAACATCATCGGAATTCTCGTCGGAATCCGATTCATCGGAGAATTGGTAATCCTCCCAATATTTTGCTTCCTTGGCGGAAACACCATTGACCATAATTAACTTTGGTCGGTTGGTTGAGGATTTTCTTTTACTTAACCGTTTTATTATTTCCCCCACCGGTTCTATTTCTTCATCCGGTTCCGATTCTTCTTCCGGTTCCGATTCTTCTTCCGGTTCCGACTCTTCTTCCGGTTCCTCTTCGGGAACTTGTGAATCAGTCCACAAATCATTCCAATTTACATTTGACTCTTCATTATTATTAGGTGAGTCAATGGGACTTGTTCTAGAGGTAGACATCTATCACATAATATCAAACACGTTAAGAGATTAATATATCACATAATATTCATATGTTAAAAATATATAGTTTCCAACAAAAATGTTAAGCAATCATTTTTAAAGAAAATACGGTCGAAGTCCAGACTCACTAATGCATCCTAACAAACTCGATAAGACACACTAATGCAAATTTTCTGGTTCTCTAAGACCAACGCTCGGATACCAACTGAAATGTCCCGTTCTTATTGATTAAAAACGTTCCATATTAATTGATTTCGTTGCGAGGTTTTGACCTCTATATGAGACGTTTTTCAAAGACTGCATTCATTTTTAAACAAACCATAACCTTTATTTCATCAATAAAGGTTTAAAAAGCTTTACGTAGATTATCAAATAATGAAAATCTAAAATATCCTGTTTACACACGACCATTACATAATGGTTTACAATACAAATATGTTACAACAAAATAAGTTTCTTGAATGCAGTTTTTACACAATATCATACAAGCATGGACTCCAAATCTTGTCCTTATTTAAGTATGCGACAGCGGAAGCTCTTAATAATCACCTGAGAATAAACATGCTTAAAACGTCAACAAAAATGTTGGTGAGTTATAGGTTTAACCTATATATATCAAATCGTAACAATAGACCACAAGATTTCATATTTCAATACATATCCCATACATAGAGATAAAAATCATTCATATGGTGAACACCTGGTAACCGACAATAACAAGATGCATATATAAGAATATCCCCATCATTCCGGGACACCCTTCGGATATGATATAAATTTCGAAGTACTAAAGCATCCGGTACTTTGGATGGGGTTTGTTAGGCCCAATAGATCTATCTTTAGGATTCGCGTCAATTAGGGTGTCTGTTCCCTAATTCTTAGATTACCAGACTTAATAAAAAGGGGCATATTCGATTTTGATAATTCAACCATAGAATGTAGTTTCACGTACTTGTGTCTATTTTGTAAATCATTTATAAAACCTGCATGTATTCTCATCCCAAAAATATTAGATTTTAAAAGTGGGACTATAACTCACTTTCACAGATTTTTACTTCGTCGGGAAGTAAGACTTGGCCACTGGTTGATTCACGAACCTATAACAATATATACATATATATCAAAGTATGTTCAAAATATATTTACAACACTTTTAATATATTTTGATGTTTTAAGTTTATTAAGTCAGCTGTCCTCGTTAGTAACCTACAACTAGTTGTCCACAGTTAGATGTACAGAAATAAATCGATAAATATTATCTTGAATCAATCCACGACCCAGTGTATACGTATCTCAGTATTGATCACAACTCAAACTATATATATTTTGGAATCAACCTCAACCCTGTATAGCTAACTCCAACATTCACATATAGAGTGTCTATGGTTGTTCCGAAATATATATAGATGTGTCGACATGATAGGTCGAAACATTGTATACGTGTCTATGGTATCTCAAGATTACATAATATATAATACAAGTTGATTAAGTTATGGTTGGAATAGATTTGTTACCAATTTTCACGTAGCTAAAATGAGAAAAATTATCCAATCTTGTTTTACCCATAACTTCTTCATTTTAAATCCGTTTTGAGTGAATCAAATTGCTATGGTTTCATATTGAACTCTATTTTATGAATCTAAACAAAAAAAGTATAGGTTTATAGTCGGAAAAATAAGTTACAAGTCGTTTTTGTAAAGGTAGTCATTTCAGTCGAAAGAACGACGTCTAGATGACCATTTTAGAAAACATACTTCCACTTTGAGTTTAACCATAATTTTTGGATATAGTTTCATGTTCATAATAAAAATCATTTTCTCAAAATAACAACTTTTAAATCAAAGTTTATCATAGTTTTTAATTAACTAACCCAAAACAGCCCGCGGTGTTACTACGACGGCGTAAATCCGGTTTTACGGTGTTTTTCGTGTTTCCAGGTTTTAAATCATTAAGTTAGCATATCATATAGATATAGAACATGTGTTTAGTTGATTTTAAAAGTCAAGTTAGAAGGATTAACTTTTGTTTGCGAACAAGTTTAGAATTAACTAAACTATGTTCTAGTGATTACAAGTTTAAACCTTCGAATAAGATAGCTTTATATGTATGAATCGAATGATGTTATGAACATCATTACTACCTTAAGTTCCTTGGATGAACCTACTGGAAAAGAGAAAAATGGATCTAGCTTCAATGGATCCTTGGATGGCTCAAAGTTCTTGAAGCAAAATCATGACTCGAAAACAAGTTCAAGTAAGATCATCACTTGAAATAAGATTGTTATAGTTATAGAAATTGAACCAAAGTTTGAATATGATTATTACCTTGTATTAGAATGATAACCTACTGTAAGAAACAAAGATTTCTTGAGGTTGGATGATCACCTTACAAGATTGGAAGTGAGCTAGCAAACTTGAAAGTATTCTTGATTTTATGAAACTAGAACTTTTGGAATTTATGAAGAACACTTAGAACTTGAAGATAGAACTTGAGAGAGTTCAATTAGATGAAGAAAATTGAAGAATGAAAGTGTTTGTAGGTGTTTTTGGTCGTTGGTGTATGGATTAGATATAAAGGATATGAAATTTTGTTTTCATGTAAATAAGTCATGAATGATTACTCATATTTTTGTAATCTTATGAGATATTTCATGCTAGTTGCCAAATGATGGTTCCCACATGTGTTAGGTGACTCACATGGGCTGCTAAGAGCTGATCATTGGAGTGTATATACCAATAGTACATACATCTAAAAGCTGTGTATTGTACGAGTACGAATACGGGTGCATACGAGTAGAATTGTTGATGATACTGAACGAGAATGTAATTGTAAGCATTTTTGTTAAGTAGAAGTATTTTGATAAGTGTATTGAAGTCTTTCAAAAGTGTATAAATACATATTAAAACACTACATGTATATACATTTTAACTGAGTCGTTAAGTCATCGTTAGTCGTTACATGTAAGTGTTGTTTTGAAACCTTTAGGTTAACGATCTTGTTAAATGTTGTTAACCCAATGTTTATAATAACAAAAGAGATTTTAAATTATTATATTATCATGATATTATGATGTACGAATATCTCTTAATATGATATATATACATTAAATGTCGTTACAACGATAAACGTTACTTATATGTCTCGTTTCAAAATCATTAAGTTAGTAGTCTTGTTTTTACATATGTAGTTCATTGTTAATATACTTAATGATATGTTTACATATCATAATATCATGTTAACTATATATATAACCATATATATGTCATCATATAGTTTTTACAAGTTTTAACGTTCGTGAATCACCGGTCAACTTGGGTGGTCAATTGTCTATATGAAACCTATTTCAATTAATCAAGTCTTAACAAGTTTGATTGCTTAACATGTTGGAAACATTTAATCATGTAAATATCAATCTCAATTAATATATATAAACATGGAAAAGTTCGGGTCACTACAATATAGAGGTCAAGTACCTCGCGATGTAACCAAATGTAATGTATTCGTCTAGATGGATTAGGACGGGTTACGACAACAGTTATGTGTATCCATATAACATTTATCTCTTAGAACTATGGTCTTTTATTCTAAAATTCTGAAAAGCACCCAGTCTGCGAATTAATGCTCTAAATTTTGAAAAGTTGAATGAAGCAACAAAAACTGTAAACGACCTCAACAGTCAAAAGTTGATGATAAAGAATTGTATGTTGGCAAAGCTCAGAAAAAGTTTGAAACTGAAAAACTGATTGAGCAAACTACGAAGGAGTCTCTGAAAAATCACAAGGACTAAACTTGTACATTAAGAATCCTGATGATTCTGTTTCTGATGAAATTTTTAGGGAATACCTTGCTTCTGACTCCAAACTCTTGAGGACAAATTTTCTTCACCATCCTTCAATATTAGAAATTCCAAGATATCATCGTATATTTCATTATAAATATCCTCCATATTTCTGAAGATATTTTCATAACTATTTTTATCTGAAATCATTAATCTCTTCGTGCTATCAGTGTTACATCATATAGAAACTGTTAGTTTCTATATTCTGTAAACTTTCGAGCTTAAAATATGAATGTTATTGAAGTAATGTTGGAAACTGATGCATGAGTTAGTATAATATAATGACACTTGATCAACGTGATTATATTACATTAAGTCATGCTGAGTTTTTAAATGGAACATGATGATTCACAGATTATAACGTCATCATGTGTCATGTTACAAAACTTTTTCATTCCGATTAACTTCTGAACATATCAAGAAAATATATTCTTGATAGTTCTATTCTCAGTGATTCTGGTAATTTGACAAATCAAATCGTGCCATTACGTTCTTTCTTGTTTGGAACATTAAGTTCATTCGAAGCCCCATACTTACGAATTCTGGACCGTTACTCGCTTTACTAGAGGTCGAGAGAATAAAAAAGGTAAATAGATACAAAATATAAGAGAAAATATAAAGCCCAATAACAACACAGATGTTACAAACCATGGATATTAATATGAATAGCAATATAAGGACACGGTAGAATTAAGAATAGTATCACCCCAAGGTAATAATAGAAGTAAACATATTTTTCTGGTGGAAAGATTGAAAAGAGGGATGACAAAAATGATAATTAGAAAAATATCAAGGATTAGAAATGGATTAAGCATTTTCACAATCTTTTGGATGCATGAACTAAGAAAGAAAGTATAGGAATGGTGAGAATAATGGAACGTAAAAAGTTTAATTTATAATGAAAGTATCAGACAGAGTAATCGAGGCAGATCACCGTATTTAATTATAGAGGTCTTAATTTCCTTATTCGTCGAATAATCAAAACTTTTAGATTTCGAAGATTTTCTTTATATCCATTGAATTCCAGAATTCAACCAAGACGACGTCAAAAGTTAAAGACGAACCTTATTTTCTAAATTCAACCATGACTAGTGAAAAGTTATGATGAAACTTGTCTATCTCATTTTACTATTTAGTGATAACTTCATTCGTACACTTCGAGTGATTAAATCGTTTTATCTATATTATTCAGTAATGATAAAACTCTATTTATCAATTAATATTCGTCATGAAAACATTCTTATTGTTAGTTATGACGACCCCACTCAAATTTCGGGACGAAATTTCTTTAACGCGTAGGTACTGTGACGACCCGGAAATTTTCGACCAAATTTAAACTTAATCTTTATATGTTTCCGACACGATAAGCAAAGTCTGTAATGTTGAGTCACAAAATTTTTGAATTGTTTCATATATTCGTTTGACTTTCGACCATTCCCGACGATTCACGAACAACTTAACCAAGAACCACATCACTCGCTTCCTTCCGCAATCACCACCCTCCATATTCTTTTCGAACCCACTAACAACCACCACCCTAAACCGTTTCACCTCACCACCGCCGGAATAACCAAGAACCGCCACCTTTCACCATCCTCGAACCCGCTTACTTTGTCTTTATGTTTCTTATTCGTTCGAACAACCAAACACCACACAAGTTTCCATTCTTTCTGTTTCTAAATCATATACACAGACCGTCACCTTTTAATCACCAAATCCTCACCACCATCGTGATTTTCTCACACCGATATTTTTTTTTCGGTCACCTGCTGCTGCTGTTACTTGGATCGTGATTCTGTTTTAGCCGGATATTAGTAGCAAAGACAACCAAGAAACCATCATTTATAATTCTTAAATTCTTATTCTTTCGTTTCTTTTTCTTCTTGATCAAACGAAACTACGAACCACAACTGATTTTATTATCTGTTTTGTTTCTGTATTTCTATTTAAAACACGCTAACAAAACTTCTGCTATTCGAAGTTGATTGCTGCAACTTCTGTTTACGCTTCATGTTCCTGCTCGAATAGACTGCACAACTCGAAACCCACTTCCTTCTACAGTGATTAAACGAATAAAGATGAGGATAATTATGTTTGATCCGTATGATCGAATAATGATGTTAGGATGTTAGATGGTATGATACGTGTTATATAGATGATGATACATAAAATAACGGAGGTTGAAGATGATGAATAGTATTTGATGATAATTAATGGTGATCGAAATAAAAAATGAATGATGATGAAAAAGGAAACAGAGATGATGCGGTATGATTATGATGATTAGGATTAGGATGAAGAAATAACGAGTATATGATCATGGAAATGGTAACAGTGAAGTTCAAGATGATGATGATGAACATATTTGAAGATGAAAATGATGAAATGAAACTGTGATAATGATGATGATAACGATTTGATGATTGGAAGTGATGATGCTGATGAAGTTAGAATGAAGAGATCAAATGGGTTGTAGAAGAATAGATGAATATAAACGAAGGGTTAAATAAAATTAGTTATGAAATTATATCGGATAGATAAAAATGGATGGATGGTTGAGGGTGTGGTTAGCGAACGAGAGGTCATGGGTTCAATAACGGGCTATGGCATTTTTTTAGGAAGCTTATTCTTTGAGGTAGTTAAATCATTATTATTATTCTTATTATTACTAATACTATTATTATTATTCTTATTATTATTATTATTATTATTATTATTATTATTATTATTATTATTATTATTATTATTATTATTATTATTATTTTATCATTAATATTATTAAGTATCATGATTCCTATTATTAATATTATAACAAATGAATATTAGTAATATAAAAATATATTTAATACATATAACATAACTATATTAATATTTTTATCTAAAGTAAATATATATAAATAAATTATTAATGAAACCTATAAACTATTAAATATAATAATTATATCATTAATAATAATATATAAAATTATTCGATTACAATTATGTGTTAATATATATATATATATATATATATATATATATATATATATATATATATATATATATATATATATATATATATATATATATATATATATATATATATATATATATATATATTTAAATGATATAGGTTCGTGAATCCGAGGCCAACCTTGCATTGTTCAGTTCCGTCGTATGCATATTTTTACTACAAAATATCGTATTGTGAGTTCATTTGAATCCCTTTTACTCTTTACGTTTTTGGGCTGAGAATACATGCAAATGCTTTACTAATTGTTTTACAATATTTATATGCGTGAGTTCATTTGCTCTCTTTTACTCTTTACATTTTTGGGACTAAGAATACATGCGCTGTTTTTACAACTGCTTTATTAAATGCTTTTGAAATACATTTTGAACTGCGAATACATGAAATGCTTTTATAAATGTTTGATGAGATAGACAGAAGAAAAACATTCCTCGAATGAATTATGTGGACGTGATAATGGCCACCATTGAATTATGTGGACGTGATAATTGCCACAATTGATATGAATATTTTTCCCCTGATTATTATTGCTTGTTAACCTAAGAATTAGGGAACATCACTAATTTTGAGAATTAGTGCACGCCTAATTGACGTGAATCCTAAAGGTAGCTACCGGGTTTAACACCCCCACCCAGAATGTTCACTAGACGGAAGGGCTAGTGGGCGTGGTGTTTAGTACTTCGAAGTTTATATGATTATTATACAGACGAGATGTTCTGTTTTGGGAATATTATTATGCCCATTATATGTTAAGGTCGGTTACTAAGCCAAGTTATGAAAGAAATGAAAAGTGAATGTTATGTATCGAGAGAATGATTTTATACACAGGTTATGTGTATGTTATTTTTGTGCACGAGATATGTGTACGGTTACTAAGATTTATGAAAAATGATTTCGTACACGAGAAAGGTGTACTGTATTTAAAAGATATCGCATGTACATTACATGTGGGTATAGGATTCGGGCTCATTTGTACCATGCAGGATTTAAATCTTGTGGTCTATCAAAATGATGAATTTTATTGTTTTATGATAAACTTATGAACTCACCAACCTTTTGGTTGACACTTTAAAGCATGTTTATTCTCATGTATGAAAGAAATCTTCCGCTGTGCATTTGCTCATTTTAAAGACATTATTTGAAGTCGATCATCGCAATGGGACCAGATGTTGGTGACTTCGTCCAGATGGATTAGGACGGGGTATGACAGTGTAGTACTCCTTGTGAGTACAACTTCTCTCTGCGCAACATATAAGTCATTAAAGAGCAAAATGTGTCGCTTTCAATTAATAGTAAGTGAATAGTAGTCATCTTTGGCAATTAGTATATAGAGTAAAATAACAATAAAATATATACATAATTTCTTATTCCTGAAATATAAATTATAAACATAAAATAATACTCTCATTTTTATGGTCCATTATATTATATTTTTGAAGTTGTTCAAAATTAATTGACAACGTTTATAAATAGATTATATAAAGAAAAATAATAATAAAACTTTTTTTAATGTCCATATTTTATGCAAAACAAAATGATAGGTAAAATAATAAGAGGTAAAACTGACAAAAAGTATAATATGATAATAACATTCACATATTAAAGAGTAGTATATTTTTTGTTTGAGGACAAATAATTTGGAACGAAGAGAATAATATTACTAGTATTATTTGTGCATGCAAGGGAAACAAGGACCAAGGAGAATCTTTACACGGGCAGGGAGAGACTCTCACGCTAAAAAAATTGGGTAGGTAAATTGAAGTTCATATGAGATAGATATAGTTAAAATGATGGAGGTTTGCAGAATTTATGAGTTATTATCGTTTTTATCATATTTCTTTTATACAGACTCATATTTAGTTGATTCAGTTTCTCAAACTCGCAACTCAAAGGGTCACGATTTTTACAATTTCACTTTTATGGAAACCTGTAATTTAGAGCATACTCATTATTTTTTATACTTTTTATACATTTGTATTATATATTTTGAATGATATAGCTTATTGTTATTGATATTGATATGAATGCTTAGAAATTTGAACAATTTTATACTAAATACTAGTTTTATAAGTCCGTGCATTGCACGATATTTATATAAATCAGTAGTCGATAAGTTAATATTGATACTTATTAAATGTATAATACAATTAAAATAAAAAAGTTATTTATTACTAATAACATTTATATCGAAAACATTGATATTGAATACTAACACATATATTATGAGCTCGTCCGTTGGAATCATTTTAACTTCAATTGACAAATAATTTATAAAACACCTAACATGGGCCCCTAAAAAATTGTTTTAACACCGATCGTTAATAATAATATTTTATGTACGTCTCTAATTGTATATATTTCTAGTACAAACTAATTCCATTATATTATAATTTCAAACGAAGCAAATCATACGCACATTTAAATATATATATAAGGATTATGAAATAACCATTTTAACTTCAATTGACAACATGAGCCCGTGCATTAATATTAAATTAATGTATCATTTCAAACAATATTATTTATTATTATTTAAAATAATTTTAAAATAATAATATAATATATAATTCTAATATAATATAATCTGTAATATTTTAAGTAAAGAAATTTGTTTATCAAATTAGATTAGGAAATCTAATAATTCGATTAATATATGAAAATAATTAATAGAGTGACATGTGGCATGAATAAATGAGGAACGTGGCAGGAATTAATAAGAAGTTAACACGTAAGATTATTATCAGTCGCTTTATATATTGTAATAATAATTATAATAGATAATAGATAATAGATAGATTCTAAGTATTTATAATTAAATTTTATCGAATCAAATTATAAGATTACATATTACCTTACAATATATAGTGGGCTATGAGCCCATATTGAAGGCCCATACCACTGGTTGCTGTTCTGAAGATAACACTTATCTCTCTCCAACTACCAATGGCGCGGACACACTGTTATTCCACCGAGAGAAAATCGGAAAAATGGCGGTTCTAACGATACCTAATTATTTTCCATTACAATCGGCCAACGGTCTTCGGAGTAACCGTCGCCGGAAACTATGTGGTCAACGGTGGTGCACGGCTGCGTCACAACAGCAAGAATTGTGTACGGAATTTGAGAGGATAAGGATCGATAAATCTGCTCTGAAGATAGAAAAAGCATCTTCTCATGAAGAGCTTTGGGCCACGTCACTGCTTCGTGTGAGATCCTTCTACAATTTCAAGTCAACGTTTGGTATCGAAGTGAGTTGACTTTGACTTTTTATGTACGTGATAGTTAATAATCAGATTGTAGATTATGTGTTTTATAGCTAATTTAGACAATTTAATATGTTACGAGTGCAATTCATGCTCTGTTTGATGTAAAAGTTTTAATAAATATTAATATGCCAGTTGAAGGATTTAAATAGAGAATCAAGCAACGGATTCAATAGTTTCCTAGTTTGAACTTTCAACAATATTCACATGTGAATAAGTTAATTAATTGCATGTGAATTACTGTAACATGTCATTTTGTAGTTTTAATAAATATTAAGTGTATTCGTGGTTCATGATTATTTTTGGGTGTTTTCGGCATTGCATATTCAATTCTAAGGAGAATTAGTTACTATTATTGTTCTATTTCTATATGCATATGCTATGCTATTAGGTTGATGTAAAGATACTGATGTTAGTTTCTCATTTTTAAGCTTTCTTAGGATCATAAAAAGTATTTGGCTGAACGTGAATTCGGACCTTTGAAAGAACGTGTTGCAGGTACAAAGGCAGGGGAAAAGGTGTCTTGTATCAATGCCACGTTACCGTTATCACAAATGAGTAGTTCGTCGAGGGACCTATGTTCTTCATGTAAGGTACTGTAACTAAGAATACAGTATGTTCGTTTTTTATGTTGCCTGATCACGTAACCTAACACCGTCTTGATCGAAACATACAATAAATGTTGTGCAGTTTTCACACGATGGAGAGGATAGAGTTGTTGTAGGGACTTTAGATCTTAATCAGTGTGTGAGCCTCCCAAATGAGATTACAGGAATGAAGCCAAAGGTACTACGTTCATCTGATTATCTGTTTCTGTATCTTAGCAAGTATTTTTTACAATTATGATGCCAAATATTGCTATAAGTTCGTTCATGGAATTGAACTTTTGTCTGTTTTTACTTAACTTGTTTAATCAAACAGGAGATTGGTGGTGATTTTGCAAGAGGTTACCTTAGTAATGTATGTGTTGCCAAAGAATGCACGAGAAATGGGCTTGCTTTCTTACTAGTTGAAAAATCAAAATCAGTTGCTAAAGCTTGGGGTAATGTCTCATAATACCAATATCACTCATGTTTGTCTTTCTATTACACTTTCTAACAGCATCTTGTCGAAAACATATGTATATCACAATTTTTCTTTTGGGTTTTTCTAACGACAACCCTTAAGGCTGTCGTCAAAGTGCATAAAAAAAAAACTTGTAAAGTTCAATATTCGCCACTTTAAAGTCAAAGGTAACAGCTATGTACAAATCTTTTATGCATCTTAACGACCGCCCTAACGGCTGTCGCTAGAAAAGTCCTTTTTTTTATTGTTCTCTTTGGCATGTAGACAACTAAACAATATAGAGGAAGTAATCCGCTTTACTACTAAATGCTCTATTTGGGTTGTGCTCTATTTTTCAAACGGGTCAATTAGTTAAATTAGCTAACAAGGGGAACGGGTCAAATAAGTCTAACCGTTCAAACTTAACACATGGAAGTTTGCTTATATCTTGATGCATACAACCTAACTTGTGTGACGTTTTGGGGAGTTTTCAGGTATTAGTGATTTGTATGTGCACGTTGCAGTTGACAATGAGCCAGCCAAGAATTTGTACATGAAATGTGGTTTCGTTTATGAGAGTGAAGAACAAGCGTGGCAGGCAAGGTTTCTTGATCGTCCTCGAAGACTTCTTCTATGGATTGGTCTTTCCCAATAATTAAAAATTGGTAATAATAGAAACTTCACACCTCCATTGTTGTTGTCATAATATAATGTCCAAGTATAAATTTCCATGAATTCTGTTGTCAGTTATATGTGTATAAAGATGGTCTCATTGTATATGATACATTCTTGTTGCCAATAGTTGATATTTGTGAAATCATATTAAAAATAGTATTTGGGGGAATGAGATAGGTGATCCCTCGAATCTTTCTCGTTTGCTTGATATTGAGTTTTCAATTGATTTCGTCCCAAGGTTGATCGGGTTGTGATGGGCAGCCATGAATCTTTCGTTGATTGTGAAAACGTAACGGGTGTTTCGGATCCTGTTGCTGTAAATTTTTTCGCCGAATGCTGCAATTTATTCGAATTATTTGAAGGAAGTACAATCAGGTTTGGCAGGTGGTGGTGTTCGTGTTAGGGGCAATGTTAATTCGGTTTCTGCTCTTGGTGATGTTTGCGGTTTGGATTTACGTGTGGATGTGGGCCCGCTGGCGTGTCGGTGTTATGGTCAAAAGTGTGAAAAGGCGTGTTTAAAGGCTTGGATATTTCCCGAGAATACAAGGCGCCTTTTGAATGTATTTCCGACGTGCGATATAATCACCAAAAGAAGAAGAAACCTCATTATGCGAGTTCCTTCCTCGGCATCTAATGTGGTTATTGATTCTTCTACTTTGTCTGGCGATTATGAATCACGATCATAATCACAATCGGGCAAAGCGGTTTCGTATAAACAAGTTGAGGGTAAATTCATTAGGCCCGATGTTAAAACAAGAAGGCGTCCACAACCGCGGGTAATCTTGGAGTTTAAGTAGGTTTCAGTCGTTTGTGGTATTTAAGGTTTTGCCTGATTTGGGTGTAAGCTATCTTTTTTTTGTTGGTTGTTTGTTGGAGTTCTTGTTAGTTTGTTTTGAATCTGTTGTTGTGTGTGGCCCTTTGTGTTTTGGCTAGTTCCTAAATAGTCTTTAGTTTCTTGGGTTAGTGTTAGTTTGCTAGTTTGGGCTTTCTAGGTGCGAGGGTATCTTTGAACGGCCCCTTTCTTTTTTGAAGGGCCTTTCATCTTTGATGATTCGCTAGGTTTTATATACGGAGTATGATTTTTCGTTTTTAGCCACACATAAAAAATATAATTATTTTTTATTTATATGGGTAAAACATACTCCGTTTATAACTCACATTAGTTTTCTTTTTCGTTTTGGCGAAAATAGATATATGTTATTATGTTAAAAGTTCAAACGAGAACTAAAAAAAGGTACAACTCTGCGAGAACCGTTAAGTTTCATGAATTTTCACATTTGAGTAGGTTAAATCACATATAAATGTTGATGAAGAGTAAGATTGAACTAGATTTCGTTTAAAAACATATAATTTAACTAAATAATCAAATTTATAATTTTTCGTTTACATGTGCAGATGTGTTTGTGAACGAACGCATATTTCATATAATTCACATTTGAACATTTAATTTGTGGTTATAATTATTTGTTTGCCAATGATATATACCTTAAATAATATTTATATGTAATTTGTTGTATATAAATACATATAAACTATGTAATTAAAAAAATTTCGCAGTTCTCAACCTTTTGAACTCTCGTTTAAACCTGACTCATTAATCCTATATGCTAATTGGAGTCAAAAAATTGGTCGTCTAATAAAACAAAAACGACATAAAAAAAAAAACAACATACCCCCAAACTTTCCCCAACTTATATTTCTAACCCCCCATACAAACCAAAATGTAAATTTATAATTTTAATAAAAAATCTCAAATAAATTTCACCCAAATTTTTAATGAGACATATCTTCTCGTTCGCTATACGTTAAATTTATTCGACATCACCGTTCAACCCGAAATAATTTTACAAACACACCGCAACTAATTATACGCGAAACGGATGTATTTAAAAAATGTTAAATATTTCGGGCTAACACACGTACAATAAACAACTCAAACTAACTACATCATATCGACGGTTCCGTTCCTTTTTTTTGGCAATCTTCCTGTCGTCAAAAACGCGCAGACCATTATGTATACTAGGTACTAACCACGTGTATCCAAATACAGCCGTGATAACATGTTTTTAATTCTGTACATACATAAACCTGCGTTAAATATGAATATTTAATTCAAAAAGCCGTGCGAGCCACTTTTTCTAGTTAAATATTACTCCCTCCGTCTCATTTCAATAGTCCACAGACAAAAAACACGCAGTTTTAGGAAATCCTACAAACTTCATTTCTCCACCAATGAAATATCTTCTCTCTCCATATCCACCAATGAAATATCTTCTTTCCTTTCTATTTATGGAAGTGGACTATCAGAATGGGACAGCCCAAAATAGAATATTGCCCTATTGGAATGAGACGGAGGTAGTATAACTAACGTTATTTTTGGTACATTTAATGCGCACACATTTATTATAGGATTGAAATCCCTTACAGTTTATTTTATAACTAGTTTGTTTGTAGATTATTTGTCTTTTTTCAATCTATATGATTGTGTGTCGGGTACCATTCCTTTACCAAATAAACAAAAAAAAAAAAAAAAAAAAAGGAAAAAAAAAAAGAAACGTAAACTCTAAACCCTAAATCATAAACCCTAACGGTAAACCCTAATGATCATTAAAATTTTAATTAGTAGTTATTAAGTTTTTTTTTTAGGTTTTATTTTAATATTAGAATTTAGTAATGGGTATATATATATATATGATGCATTTAAGTGATTATTAAAGTGAATACATGTGATATTATTTACTTCAAGTTGGTAATAAAATCCCTAATTGTAGTTATTAATAATTTACTTTAATATAATTATAAACTATACCAATGTTTTGGTGTTAAAGTTTAGCTAAATGTAATAATTAGTCTTATAGCTAAATTGTTGGCCCATCCATTTATGCTGTACGTAAATTCCAGCATACCGTTTAAATTAAAAATGGGTTTAACTTAACATTTTCAAAGATTAAAAGCTAAAATGACCCCCACCCCATCTTCGTCCCCCATTTTCTACATTCAAACAATTTCTAAAACAACTTCTACAACCAAACTTCCTCCTTTTTTCAGAATTTCTAATCTTTTTAGTTTATTATTATTATTATTATTATTATTATTATTATTATTATTATTATTATTATTATTATTATTATTATTATTATTATTATTATTATTATTATTATTATTATTATTACTACTATTATATTATTATTAACAGATCTATATTAAAATAGGTAAAAGATTAGGTGGAAAATACACATTTAATTAAACTCATAAACTTGTACCTGCGGTTCCGAGTTCCTGGGATGAAATCGTAGGTACATCGTTGTAGTATTACATGATGTCACCGTCATGTATGGTTTGCGATTATTAGTGACTTCGTATTAGAAAACCTTGGTTTTGCTGTTTAATTTGGTGTTCATGTTATTAGACGTATTATGTATATAGTTGACATATTCAAATGTAATCCGTGTACAGCCAGGATATAGTTGACTTTAGCTAGCTATTTTAGTAGAAGATCATAATAGTTAGGGAGTTTGTTATAGTTTCCTAAAATATAGATATGTATTGCTGTATATATTGTACGTTATGAGATGAATGCAAATCAATCAAATTATTCAATCCTTCATGATATCAGGCCTACCAATCCTCTTTTCTTCCCTTTAATCTCTCAATCTTCCTCATGGCCGATTCTCAGAAACTTCATCCTGCTTTAACAATCACAAACATCAAAAACGTAATACCTATTGTTCTTGAGATGGATAAAGGACAATACAATTCATGGGCTGAACTTTTTCGCATCCATTGTGTTGCTTATGATGTTCTTGATCACATCATCCCTTCAACCCAAATGACGATTCCTCAACTACTACTACCGCTGTTCCTGCACCCCGAACACAAGCACAAGAAGCCACTTGGAACCGTATTGATGCAATGGTCTTACAGTGGATCTACGGTACTATTTCAACCGAACTACTCACTGTTATCATGAAAACCAAATCAACTGCCGCTCAGGCTTGGGAACGTCTTCGAAACATCTTTCAAGATAATAAGAATTCTCGTGCTGTGTACTTACGGCAACAATTATCCAATGTTAAGTGTCGTAACCCGTCCTAATCCATAAGGACGAATACGATAACATTTGATTACATTGCAAGGTAATGACCTCTATATGATACATTTTACAAACATTGCATTCGTTTTTAAAAGACAAACTTTCATTTCATCGAAAGTTGACAGGTATGCATACCATTTCATAATATCCAAACTATAAATGACCTAATGTGTCATTTACTTAATAATAATCTCTAATGAACTTCAACGACTCGAATGCAACGTCTTTTGAAATATGTCATGAATGACTCCAAGTAATATCTTTAAAATGAGCAAATGCACAGCGGAAGATCTCTTTCAAACCTGAGAATAAACATGCTTTCAAGTGTCAACCAAAAGGTTGGTGAGTTCATTAGTTTATCGTAATCATTTCATTTCCATCATTTTAATAGACCACAAGATTTTCATTTTCAGTTCTCATAAATATACGTCACATGCATAGAGACAAAATTCTTTCATATGGATTGAACACCTGGTAACCGACATTAACAAGATGCATATAAGAATATCCCCTATCATTCCGGGACATCCATCGGACATGATAAAACAACATCGAAGTATACACGGATGGGGTTTGTTGGGCCCAATAGATCTATCTTTAGGATTCGCGTCAATTAGTAGACTAGTTTACTAATTCTTAGGTTACCAAGCAAAAGGGGCATATTCGGCTTCGATCATTCAACCATATAATGTAGTTTCGATTACTTGTGTCTATTTCGTAAAATATTTATAAAAATTTCGTATGTATTCTCAGCCCAAAAATATAAAGGGTAAAAAGGCAAATGAAACTCACCATACTGTATTTTGTAGTAAAAATACATATAACGTTATTGAACAAGTGCAAGGTTGGCCTCGGATTCGCGAACCTAAATTAATTATATATTTATATGTTGGTCAATATCTGTCTAACAATTTAGGTCAGGTCATAGTGTATCACAATGTAGTGACCCGAACTTTTCCATGTTTATATATATTAATTGAGATTGATATTTACATGATTAAATGTTTCCAACATGTTAAGCAATCAAACTTGTGAAGACTTGATTAATTGAAATATGTTTCATATAGACAATTGACCACCCAAGTTGACCGGTGATTCACGAACGTTAAAACTTGTAAAAACTATATGATGACATATATATGGATATATATATAGTTAACATGATACTATGATAAGTAAACATATCATTAAGTATATTAACAATGAACTACATATGTAAAAACAAGACTACTAACTTAATGATTTTTAAACGAGACATATATGTAACGATTATCGTTGTAAAGACATTTAATGTATATATATCATATTAAGAGATATTCATACATGATAATATCATGATAATATAATAATTTAAAATCTCATTTGATATTATAAACATTGGGTTAACAACATTTAACAAGATCGTTAACCTAATGGTTTCAAAACAACACTTACATGTAACAACTAACGATGACTTAACGACTCAGTTAAAATGTATATACATGTAGTGTTTTAATATGTATTTATACACTTTTGAAAGACTTCAATACACTTATCAAAATACTTCTACTTAACAAAAATGCTTACAATTACATCCTCGTTCAGTTTCATCAACAATTCTACTCGTATGCACCCGTATTCGTACTCGTACAATACACAGCTTTTAGATGTATGTACTATTGGTATATACACTCCAATGATCAGCTCTTAGCAGCCCATGTGAGTCACCTAACACATGTGGGAACCATCATTTGGAAACTAGCATGAAATATCTCATAAAATTACAAAAATATGAGTAATCATTCATGACTTATTTACATGAAAATAAAATTACATATCCTTTATATCTAATCCATACACCAACGACCAAAAACACCTACAAACACTTTCATTCTTCAATTTTCTTCATCTAATTGATCTCTCTCAAGTTCTATCTTCAAGTTCTAAGTGTTCTTCATATATTCTACAAGTTCTAGTTACATAAAATCAAGAATACTTTCAAGTTTGCTAGCTCACTTCCAATCTTGTATGGTGATCATCCAACCTCAAGAAATCTTTGTTTCTTACAGTAGTTTATCATTCTAATACAAGGTAATAATCATATTCAAACTTTGGTTCAATTTCTATAACTATAACAATCTTATTTCAAGTGATGATCTTACTTGAACTTGTTTTCGTGTCATGATTCTGCTTCAAGAACTTCGAGCCATCCAAGGATCCGTTGAAGCTAGATCCATTTTTCTCTTTTCCAATAGGTTTATCCAAGGAACTTAAGGTAGTAATGATGTTCATAACATCATTCAATTCATACATATAAAGCTATCTTATTCGAAGGTTTAAACTCGTAATCACTAGAACATAGTTTAGTTAATTCTAAACTTGTTCGCAAACAAAAGTTAATCCTTATAACTTGACTTTTAAAATTAACTAAACACATGTTCTATATCTATATGATATGCTAACTTAATGATTTAAAACCTGGAAACACAAAAAACACCGTAAAATCGGATTTACGCCGTCGTAGTAACACCGCGGGCTGTTTTGGGTTAGTTAATTAAAAACTATGATAAACTTTGATTTAAAAGTTGTTATTCTGAAAAAATGATTTTTATTATGAACATGAAACTATATCCAAAAATTATGGTTAAACTCAAAGTGGAAGTATGTTTTCTAAAATGGTCATCTAGACGTCGTTTTTTCGACTGAAATGACTACCTTTACAAAAATGACTTGTAACTTATTTTTCCGACTATAAACCTATACTTTTTCTGTTTAGATTCATAAAATAGAGTTCAATATGAAACCATAGCAATTTGATTCACTCAAAACGGATTTAAAATGAAGAAGTTATGGGTAAAACAAGATTGGATAATTTTTCTCATTTTAGCTACGTGAAAATTGGTAACAAATCTATTCCAACCATAACTTAATCAACTTGTATTGTATATTATGTAATCTTGAGATACCATAGACACGTATACAATGTTTCGACCTATCATGTCGACACATCTATATATATTTCGGAACAACCATAGACACTCTATATGTGAATGTTGGAGTTAGCTATACAGGGTTGAGGTTGATTCCAAAATATATATAGTTTGAGTTGTGATCAATACTGAGATACGTATACACTGGGTCGTGGATTGATTCAAGATAATATTTATCGATTTATTTCTGTACATCTAACTGTGGACAACTAGTTGTAGGTTACTAACGAGGACATCTGACTTAATAAACTTAAAACATCAAAATATATTAAAAGTGTTGTAAATATATTTTAAACATACTTTGATATATATGTATATATTGTTATAGGTTCGTGAATCAACCAGTGGCCAAGTCTTACTTCCCGACGAAGTAAAAATCTGTGAAAGTGAGTTATAGTCCCACTTTTAAAATCTAATATTTTTGGGATGAGAATACATGCAGGTTTTATAAATGATTTACAAAATAGACACAAGTATGTGAAACTACATTCTATGGTTGAATTATCGAAATCGAATATGCCCCTTTTTATTAAGTCTGGTAATCTAAGAATTAGGGAACAGACACCCTAATTGACGCGAATCCTAAAGATAGATCTATTGGGCCTAACAAACCCCATCCAAAGTACCGGATGCTTTAGTACTTCGAAATTTATATCATATCCGAAGGGTGTCCCGGAATGATGGGGATATTCTTATATATGCATCTTGTTAATGTCGGTTACCAGGTGTTCACCATATGAATGATTTTTATCTCTATGTATGGGATGTGTATTGAAATATGAAATCTTGTGGTCTATTGTTACGATTTGATATATATAGGTTAAACCTATAACTCACCAACATTTTTGTTGATGTTTAAAGCATGTTTATTCTCAGGTGAATACTAAGAGCTTCCGCTGTTGCATACTAAAATAAGGACAAGATTTGGAGTCCATGTTTGTATGATATTGTGTAAAAACTGCATTCAAGAAACTGATTTCGATGTAACATATTTGTATTGTAAACCATTATGTAATGGTCGTGTGTAAACAGGATATTTTAGATTATCATTATTTGATAATCTACATAAAGCTTTTTAAACCTTTATTTATGAAATAAAGGTTATGGTTTGTTTTAAAATGAATGCAGTCTTTGAAAAACGTCTCATATAGAGGTCAAAACCTCGCAACGAAATCAATTAATATGGAACGTTTTTAATCAATAAGAACGGGACATTTCAGTTGGTATCCGAGCGTTGGTCTTAGAGAACCAGAATTTTGCATTAGTGTGTCTTATCGAGTTTGTTAGGATGCATTAGTGAGTCTGGACTTCGACCGTGTTTACTTGAAAAATGATTGCTTAACAAATTTTGTTGGAAACTATATATTTTTAACATGTGAATATTATGTGATATATTAATCTCTTAACGCGTTTGATATTATGTGATAGATGTCTACCTCTAGAACAAGTCCCATTGACTCACCTAATAATAATGAAGAGTCATGTAGTGACCCGAACTTTTCCATGTTTATATATATTAATTGAGATTGATATTTACATGATTAAATGTTTCCAACCTGTTAAGCAATCAAACTTGTTAAGTCTTGATTAATTAAAATATGTTTCATATAGACAATTGACCACCCAAGTTGACCGGTGATTCACGAACGTTAAAACTTGTAAAAACTATACGATGACATATATATGGTTATATATATAGTTAACATGTTTTTATTATAAGTATGTATCTCATTAGGTATTTTAACAATGAGTTATATACATAAAAATGAGACTATTAATTTAAGAAACTCGAAAACGATATATATAACGATTATCGTTATAACAACGTCTTACTAGGTACATATGAATCATTTTAAGATATTGATACACTTGGTTAATTATGTTAAATGATAAGTAAATATATTATTAAGTGTATTAACAATGAAATACATATGTAAAAATAAGACTACTAACTTAATGATTTCGAAACGAGACATATATGTAACGATTATCGTTGTAACGACATTTAACTGTATATACATCATACTAAGATATATTATATATCATAATATCATGATAATATAACAATTTAACATCTCATTTGTTATAATAAACAATGGGTTAACAACATTCAACAAGATCGTTAACCTAAAGGTTTCAAAACAACATTTACATGTAATGACTAACGATGACTTAACGACTCAGTTAAAATGTATATACATGTAGTGTTTTAATATGTATTCATACACTTTTTAAAGACTTCAATACACTTATCAAAATACTTCTACTTAACAAAAATGCTTACAATTACATCCTCGTTCAGTTTCATCAACAATTCTACTCGTATGCACCCGTATTCGTACTCGTACAATACACAGCTTTTAGATGTATGTACTATTGGTATATACACTCCAATGATCAGCTCTTAGCAGCCCATGTGAGTCATCTAACACATGTGGGAACCATCATTTGGCAACTAGCATGAAATATCTCATAAAATTACAAAAATATGAGTAATCATTCATGACTTATTTACATGAAAACAAAATTACATATCCTTTATATCTAATCCATACACCAACGGCCAAAAACACCTACAAACACTTTCATTCTTCAATTTTCTTCATCTAATTGATCTCTCTCAAGTTCTATCTTCAAGTTCTAAGTGTTCTTCATAAATCCCAAAAGTTCTAGTTTCATAAAATCAAGAATACTTTCAAGTTTGCTAGCTCACTTCCAATCTTGTAAGGTGATCATCCAACCTCAAGAAATCTTTGTTTCTTACAGTAGGTTATCATTCTAATACAAGGTAATAATCATATTCAAACTTTGGTTCAATTTCTATAACTATAACAATCTTATTTCAAGTGATGATCTTACTTAAACTTGTTTTCGTGTCATGATTCTGCTTCAAGAACTTCGAGCCATCCAAGGATCCATTGAAGCTAGATCCATTTTTCTCTTTTCCAGTAGGTTTATCCAAGGAACTTTAGGTAGTAATGATGTTCATAACATCATTCGATTCATACATATAAAGCTATCTTATTCGAAGGTTTAAACTTGTAATTACTAGAACATAGTTTAGTTAATTCTAAACTTGTTCGCAAACAAAAGTTAATCCTTCTAAATTGACTTTTAAAATCAACTAAACACATGTTCTATATCTATATGATATGCTAACTTAATGATTTAAAACCTGAAAACACGAAAAACACTGTAAAACCGGATTTACGCCGTCGTAGTAACACCGCGAGCTGTTTTGGGTTAGTTAATTAAAAACTATGATAAACTTTGATTTAAAAGTTGTTATTCTGAGAAAATGATTTTTATTATGAACATGAAACTATATCCAAAAATTATGGTTAAACTCAAAGTGGAAGTATGTTTTCTAAAATGGTCATCTAGACGTCGTTCTTTCGACTGAAATGACTACCTTTACAAAAACGACTTGTAACTTATTTTTCCGACTATAAACCTATACTTTTTCTGTTTAGATTCATAAAATAGAGTTCAATATGAAACCATAGCAATTTGATTCACTCAAAACGGATTTAAAATGAAGAAGTTATGGGTAAAACAAGATTGGATAATTTTTCTCATTTTAGCTACGTGAAAATTGGTAACAAATCTATTCCAACCATAACTTAATCAACTTGTATTGTATATTATGTAATCTTGAGATACCATAGACACGTATACAATGTTTCGACCTATCATGTCGACACATCTATATATATTTCGGAACAACCATAGACACTCTATATGTGAATGTTGGAGTTAGCTATACAGGGTTGAGGTTGATTCCAAAATATATATAGTTTGAGTTGTGATCAATACTGAGATACGTATACACTGGGTCGTGGATTGATTCAAGATAATATTTATCGATTTATTTCTATACATCTAACTGTGGACAACTAGTTGTAGGTTACTAACAAGGACAGCTGACTTAATAAACTTAAAACATCAAAATATATTAAAAGTGTTGTAAATATATTTTGAACATACTTTGATATATATGTATATATTGTTATAGGTTCGTGAATCAACCAGTGGCCAAGTCTTACTTCCCGACGAAGTAAAAATCTGTGAAAGTGAGTTATAGTCCCACTTTTAAAATCTAATATTTTTGGGATGAGAATACATGCAGGTTGTATAAATGATTTACAAAATAGACACAAGTACGTGAAACTACATTCTATGGTTGAATTATCGAAATCGAATATGCCCCTTTTTATTAAGTCTGGTAATCTAAGAATTAGGGAACAGACATCCTAATTGACGCGAATCCTAAAGATAGATCTATTGGGCCTAACAAACCCCATCCAAAGTACCGGATGCTTTAGTACTTCGAAATTTATATCATATCCGAAGGGTGTCCCGGAATGATGGGGATATTCTTATATATGCATCTTGTTAATGTCGGTTACCAGGTGTTCACCATATGAATGATTTTTATCTCTATGTATGGGATGTGTATTGAAATATGAAATCTTGTGGTCTATTATTATGATTTGATATATATAGGTTAAACCTATAACTCACCAACATTTTTGTTGATATTTTAAGCATGTTTATTCTCAGGTGATTATTAAGAGCTTCCGCTGTCGCATACTTAAATAAGGACGAGATTTGGAGTCCATGCTTGTATGATATTGTGTAAAAACTGCATTCAAGAAACTTATTTTGTTGTAACATATTTGTATTGTAAACCATTATGGTCGTGTGTAAACAGGATATTTTAGATTATCATTATTTGATAATCTACGTAAAGCTTTTTAAAACCTTTATCTATGAAATAAAGGTTATGGTTGTTTTAAAAATGAATGCAGTCTTTGAAAAACGTCTCATATAGAGGTCAAAACCTCGCAACGAAATCAATTAATATGGAACGTTTTTAATCAATAAGAACGGGACATTTCAGTTGGTATCAGAGCGTTGGTCTTAGAGAACCAGAAAATTTGCATTAGTGTGTCTTATCGAGTTTGTTAGGATGCATTAGTGAGTCTGGACTTCGACCGTATTTTCTTTAAAAATGATTGCTTAACATTTTTGTTGGAAACTATATATTTTTAACATATGAATATTATGTGATATATTAATCTCTTAACGTGTTTGATATTATGTGATAGATGTCTACCTCTAGAACAAGTCCCATTGACTCACCTAATAATAATGAAGAGTCAAATGTAAATTGGAATGATTCGTGGACTGATTCACAAGTTCCCGAAGAGGAACCGGAAGAAGAGTCGGAACCGGAAGAAGAATCGGAACCGGAAGAAGAAATAGAATCGGTGGGGGAAATAATAAAACGGTTAAGTAAAAGAGAATCCTCAACCAACCGACCAAGGTTAATTATGGTCAATGGTGTTTCCGCCAAGGAAGCAAAATATTGGGAGGATTACCAATTCTCCGATGAATCGGATTCCGACGAGAATTCCAATGATGTTATAGAAATTACCCCAACTGAATTTAAAAAGGCAAAAGAAAATAATAAGGGAAAGGGCATAAAAATAGAGAAATCTAATTCCAACCCCGATGAACTTTATATGTATCGTCAACCCCCGAAGTCCTTAAGTTGTAACAATGACCCGGGAACCTCTAAACCACCAGGTTTTTCTAAACCAATGTGGACAACGACGGCTCGTATTAGGGGAACATCATATATCCCTAGAAACTTGGCAAAACGATCCAAAACCGAAGAAGAAGAAACAAGCGAGTCGGAATAAGATAGTTGTATTCGTGTGGTGTAATATATGTAATATAATGTGCTTATGCTTTATGATATATGTAAAAATTGCTTGTATTAATAAGTATTTTTTTTATGAATCTAACTCTTGTCTATTTTACAGTTTAAAAACACAAAATGGATAGACAACCCAATATTTTAAGAGACCTACCCGGAGACATGATTGATGAAATCTTGTCTAGAGTCGGTCAGAATTCCTCGACACAACTATTTAAGGCGAGATCAGTTTGTAAGACATTCGAAGAACGTTCCAAGAATATCTTGGTTTATAAGAGACTTTCGTTTGAAAGATGGGGGATATCACATTGGGAAACCCATAAGTTACGATGTGTTTACTTTGACGCATATATTGCGGGGAACCCAAATGCTATTTTACGCAACGGGTTAAGAAATTATTTTGACTCAATATATCCGAATATTGGACTTCGTGATTTAGAAAAAGCGGCTAACGTGCAACATAAAGAAGCATGTTATGCTTACGGATTAGTAATGTTCGCTTCTCACCAAAGTGAGAACAAGAACATCGGGCTACAACTATTAAACAAAACGTTTCCACAAGTGACGGAGTCGGTAATTGGGGTAAGAAATGAGGTTTTTAGATTGTTACGGGACTGTTGGACATTACGTAACCCTCGTCCCTTTGACGACGTTACAACACGCTGTCTTATCAACGGCCATAACGGTTATGTTCCACAAGACCAAGGATGGGAAGTAGTCCTAGTAAAACCAGAATGCATGACTTGTTTCTGGACGTATGAATTACGTGTCTTTATTGCCTTTGCTGAACGACTTGTGTACTAGCTAGAATTATCTTCACAACTATCTTATATCAAAGTTATTGTGTGCTATATTTCATGCTTTATGTAAAATAAGCGGTATTGTAAGTTTGTAAAATATTGTATAAAAGTTTGAACGCAAAATATTATTATAATCAGTTTTTCATATAGAATTGTAGTAGTTGAATTGTATATTAGCTACTAAGTATGAACTTAACGGGTAGGTACTACCCGAATTTAAACTTATAAAACTCTAATATGAAGAAAAAGCTTTTATAAATGAGTTCATATTATGCTATGAAATACTATTAACTACTCTTAATATTCTGTATGATTAACTTGTTCCATTTGACTATTTTGAAGGAAATGGCACCGACTACTCGACACACTGTGAATATGAATGAAGAGGAATTCCGTACTTTTCTAGCTTCAAACATAGCCGCAGTACAGGTTGCGCTACATACCAACAATAACCTTGGATCTAGCAGTACAGGAAATCGTGTAGGATGCACCTACAAAGAATTCCTTGCCTGCAAACCTTTGGAATTTGATGGAACCGAAGGACCGATCGGATTGAAACGGTGGACCGAGAAGGTCGAATCGGTGTTTGCCATAAGTAAGTGTACTGAAGAGGACAAAGTGAAGTACGCTACGCATACCTTCACAGGTTCTGCGTTAACATGGTGGAATACCTATCTAGAGCAAGTGGGACAAGATGATGCGTACGCACTACCGTGGTCAGCATTCAAGCACTTGATGAACGAGAAGTACCGTCCCAGAACCGAGGTCAATAAGCTCAAGACAGAACTTAGAGGGTTACGAACCAAGGGATTTGATATTACCACGTACGAAAGACGATTCACAGAATTGTGCCTATTGTGTTCGGGAGCATTCGAAGATGAGGAAGAGAAGATCGACGCGTTTGTGAAAGGATTACCGGAAAGAATCCAAGAAGATATAAGTTCACACGAGCCTGCCTCCATACAACAGGCATGTAGAATGGATCACAAACTAGTGAACCAGATTGAAGAAAGAATTAAAGAACAGACTGCTGAAGAGGCCAATGTGAAGCAAGTCAAAAGAAAGTGGGAGGAAAACGGTGATAAGAATCACCAATACAACAACAACAGCAATTACAACAATAATCGCAACAATTATCCCAACAATCGCAACATCAATCGCAACTACAACAAACGGCCCAACAACAACAACAACAACAACAACATCAACTACAACAATCATCCCAACAACAATAATAACCGCAACAACAACAACAATCAGAAGCAGCTATGCCAAAGGTGTGAAAAGTATCACTCGGGGTTCTGCACCAAATTTTGCAACAAGTGTAAAAGAAATGGTCATAGCGCGGCGAAGTGTGAAGTCTACAGACCAGGGGTTAATAGAACGAAAGGAACAAATGGCGTCGGAACGAGTAATGGCGGAGCAAGTAGTGTCGGAGCAAGTTATGCCAATGTAGTTTGTTATAAATGTGGAAAACTGGGCCACATTATTAGAAATTGCCCGAACCAGGAGAACACGAATGGACAAGGTCGCGAAAGAGTTTTCAATATTAATGCGGCAGAGGCACAGGAAGACCCGGAGCTTGTTACGGGTACGTTTCTTATTGACAATAAATCTGCTTACGTTTTATTTGATTCGGGTACGGATAGAAGCTATATGAGTAGAGATTTTTGTGCTAAATTAAGTTGTCCATTGACGCCTTTGGATAGTAAATTTTTACTCGAATTAGCAAATGGTAAATTAATTTCAGCAGATAATATATGTCGGAATCGAGAAATTAAACTGGTTAGCGAAACATTTAAGATTGATTTCATACCAGTAGAGTTAGGGAGTTTTGATGTGATAATCGGTATGGACTGGTTGAAAGAAGTGAAAGCAGAGATCGCTTGTTACAAAAATGCAATTCGCATTATACGAGAAAAAGGAAAACCCTTAATGGTGTACGGAGAAAAGGGCAACACGAAGCTACATCTTATTAGTAATTTGAAGGCACAAAAACTAATAAGAAAAGGTTGCTATGCTGTTCTAGCACACGTCGAGAAAGTACAAACTGAAGAAAAGAGCATCAATGATGTTCCCATTGCAAAAGAATTTCCCGATGTATTTCCGAAAGAATTACCGGGATTACCCCCACATCGATCCGTTGAATTTCAAATAGATCTTGTACCAGGAGCTGCACCAATAGCTCGTGCTCCTTACAGACTCGCACCCAGCGAGATGAAAGAACTGCAAAGCCAATTACAAGAACTTTTAGAGCGTGGTTTCATTCGACCAAGCACATCACCGTGGGGAGCTCCTGTTTTGTTTGTCAAGAAGAAAGATGGTACATTCAGGTTGTGTATCGACTACCGAGAGTTGAACAAACTTACCATCAAGAACCGCTACCCACTACCGAGAATCGACGACTTATTTGATCAACTACAAGGCTCGTCTGTTTATTCAAAGATTGACTTACGTTCCGGGTATCATCAAATGCGGGTGAAAGAAGATGATATTCCAAAGACTGCTTTCAGAACACGTTACGGTCATTACGAGTTTATGGTCATGCCGTTTGGTTTAACTAATGCACCAGCTATGTTCATGGACCTTATGAACCGAGTGTGTGGACCATACCTTGACAAGTTTGTCATTGTTTTCATTGATGACATACTTATTAACTCAAAGAATGACCAAGAACACGGTGAACATTTGAGAAAGGTGTTAGAAGTATTGAGGAAGGAAGAATTGTACGCTAAGTTTTCAAAGTGTGCATTTTGGTTGGAAGAAGTTCAATTCCTCGGTCACATAGTGAACAAAGAAGGTATTAAGGTGGATCCGGCAAAGATAGAAACTGTTGAAAAGTGGGACACCCCGAAAACTCCGAAACACATACGCCAGTTTTTAGGACTAGCTGGTTACTACAGAAGGTTCATCCAAGACTTTTCCAGAATAGCAAAACCCTTGACTGCATTAACGCATAAAGGGAAGAAATTTGAATGGAATGATGAACAAGAGAAAGCGTTTCAGTTATTGAAGAAAAAGCTAACTACGTCACCTATATTGTCATTGCCTGAAGGGAATGATGATTTTGTGATTTATTATGACGCATCAAAGCAAGGTCTCGGTTGTGTATTAATGCAACGAACGAAGGTGATTGCTTATGCGTCTAGACAATTGAAGATTCACGAACAAAATTATACGACGCATGATTTGGAATTAGGCGCGGTTGTTTTTGCATTAAAGACTTGGAGGCACTACTTATATGGGGTCAAAAGTATTATATATACCGACCACAAAAGTCTTCAACACATATTTAATCAGAAACAACTGAATATGAGGCAGCGTAGGTGGATTGAATTATTGAATGATTACGACTTTGAGATTCGTTACCACCCGGGGAAGGCAAATGTGGTAGCCGATGCCTTGAGCAGGAAGGACAGAGAACCCATTCGAGTAAAATCTATGAATATAATGATTCATAATAACCTTACTACTCAAATAAAGGAGGCGCAACAAGGAGTTTTAAAAGAGGGAAATTTAAAGGATGAAATACCCAAAGGATCGGAGAAACATCTTAATATTCGGGAAGACAGAACCCGGTATAGGGCTGAAAGGATTTGGGTACCAAAATTTGGAGATATGAGAGAAATGGTACTTAGAGAAGCTCATAAAACCAGATACTCAATACATCCTGGAACGGGGAAGATGTACAAGGATCTCAAGAAACATTTTTGGTGGCCGGGTATGAAAGCCGATGTTGCTAAATACGTAGGAGAATGTTTGACGTGTTCTAAGGTCAAAGCTGAGCATCAGAAACCATCAGGTCTACTTCAACAACCCGAAATCCCGGAATGGAAATGGGAAAACATTACCATGGATTTCATCACTAAATTGCCAAGGACTGCAAGTGGTTTTGATACTATTTGGGTAATAGTTGATCGTCTCACCAAATCAGCACATTTCCTGCCAATAAGAGAAGATGACAAGATGGAGAAGTTAGCACGACTGTATTTGAAGGAAGTCGTCTCCAGACATGGAATACCAATCTCTATTATCTCTGATAGGGATGGCAGATTTATTTCAAGATTCTGGCAGACATTACAGCAAGCATTAGGAACTCGTCTAGACATGAGTACTGCCTATCATCCACAAACTGATGGGTAGAGTGAAAGGACGATACAAACACTTGAAGACATGCTACGAGCATGTGTTATTGATTTCGGAAACAGTTGGGATCGACATCTACCATTAGCAGAATTTTCCTACAACAACAGCTACCATTCAAGCATTGAGATGGTGCCGTTTGAAGCACTTTATGGTAGAAAGTGCAGGTCTCCGATTTGTTGGAGTGAATTGGGGGATAGACAGATTACGGGTCCGGAGATTATACAAGAAACTACCGAGAAGATCATCCAAATTCAACAATGGTTGAAAACCGCCCAAAGTCGACAAAAGAGCTACGCTGACATTAAAAGAAAAGATATAGAATTTGAAATTGGAGAGATGGTCATGCTTAAAGTTGCACCTTGGAAAGGCGTTGTTCGATTTGGTAAACGAGGGAAATTAAATCCAAGGTATATTGGACCATTCAAGATTATTGATCGTGTCGGACCAGTAGTTTACCGACTTGAGTTACCTCAACAACTCGCGGCTGTACATAACACTTTCCACGTCTCGAATTTGAAGAAATGTTTTGCTAAAGAAGATCTCACTATTCCGTTAGATGAAATTCAAATCAACGAAAAACTTCAATTCATCGAAGAACCCGTCGAAATAATGGATCGTGAGGTTAAAAGACTTAAGCAAAACAAGATACCAATTGTTAAGGTTCGATGGAATGCTCGTAGAGGACCCGAGTTCACCTGGGAGCGTGAAGATCAGATGAAGAAGAAATACCCGCATCTATTTCCAGAAGATTCGTCAACACCTTCAACAGCTTAAAATTTCGGGACGAAATTTATTTAACGGGTAGGTACTGTAGTGACCCGAACTTTTCCATGTTTATATATATTAATTGAGATTGATATTTACATGATTAAATGTTTCCAACCTGTTAAGCAATCAAACTTGTTAAGACTTGATTAATTGAAATATGTTTCATATAGACAATTGACCACCCAAGTTGACCGGTGATTCACGAACGTTAAAACTTGTAAAAACTATACGATGACATATATATGGTTATATATATAGTTAACATGTTTTTATTATAAGTATGTATCTCATTAGGTATTTTAACAATGAGTTATATACATAAAAATGAGACTATTAATTTAAGAAACTCGAAAACGATATATATAACGATTATCGTTATAACAACGTCTTACTAGGTACATATGAATCATATTAAGATATTGATACACTTGGTTAATTATGTTAAATGATAAGTAAATATATTATTAAGTGTATTAACAATGAAATACATATGTAAAAATAAGACTACTAACTTAATGATTTCGAAACGAGACATATATGTAACGATTATCGTTGTAACGACATTTAACTGTATATACATCATACTAAGATATATTATATATCATAATATCATGATAATATAACAATTTAACATCTCATTTGTTATAATAAACAATGGGTTAACAACATTCAACAAGATCGTTAACCTAAAGGTTTCAAAACAACATTTACATGTAACGACTAACGATGACTTAACGACTCAGTTAAAATGTATATACATGTAGTGTTTTAATATGTATTCATACACTTTTGAAAGACTTCAAGACACTTATCAAAATACTTCTACTTAACAAAAATGCTTACAATTACATCCTCGTTCAGTTTCATCAACAATTCTACTCGTATGCACCCGTATTCGTACTCGTACAATACACAGCTTTTAGATGTATGTACTATTGGTATATACACTCCAATGATCAGCTCTTAGCAGCCCATGTGAGTCACCTAACACATGTGGGAACCATCATTTGGAAACTAGCATGAAATATCTCATAAAATTACAAAAATATGAGTAATCATTCATGACTTATTTACATGAAAACAAAATTACATATCCTTTATATCTAATCCATACACCAACGACCAAAAACACCTACAAACACTTTCATTCTTCAATTTTCTTCATCTAATTGATCTCTCTCAAGTTCTATCTTCAATTTCTAAGTGTTCTTCATAAATCCCAAAAGTTCTAGTTTCATAAAATCAAGAATACTTTCAAGTTTGCTAGCTCACTTCCAATCTTGTAAGGTGATCATCCAACCTCAAGAAATCTTTGTTTCTTACAGTAGGTTATCATTCTAATACAAGGTAATAATCATATTCAAACTTTGGTTCAATTTCTATAACTATAACAATCTTATTTCAAGTGATGATCTTACTTAAACTTGTTTTCGTGTCATGATTCTGCTTCAAGAACTTCGAGCCATCCAAGGATTCATTGAAGCTAGATCCATTTTTCTCTTTTCCAGTAGGTTTATCCAAGGAACTTAAGGTAGTAATGATGTTCATAATATCATTCGATTCATACATATAAAGCTATCTTATTCGAAGGTTTAAACTTGTAATCACTAGAACATAGTTTAGTTAATTCTAAACTTGTTCGCAAACAAAAGTTAATTCTTCAAACTTGACTTTTAAAATCAACTAAACACATGTTCTATATCTATATGATATGCTAACTTAATGATTTAAAACCTGGAAACACGAAAAACACCGTAAAACCGGATTTACGCCGTCGTAGTAACACCGCGGGCTGTTTTGGGTTAGTTAATTAAAAACTATGATAAACTTTGATTTAAAAGTTGTTATTCTGAGAAAATAATTTTTATTATGAACATGAAACTATATCCAAAAATTATGGTTAAACTCAAAGTGGAAGTATGTTTTCTAAAATGGTCATCTAGACGTCGTTCTTTCGACTGAAATGACTACCTTTACAAAAACGACTTGTAACTTATTTTTCCGACTATAAACCTATACTTTTTCTGTTTAGATTCATAAAATAGAGTTCAATATGAAACCATAGCAATTTGATTCACTCAAAACGGATTTAAAATGAAGAAGTTATGGGTAAAACAAGATTGGATAATTTTTCTCATTTTAGCTACGTGAAAATTGGTAACAAATCTATTCCAACCATAACTTAATCAACTTGTATTGTATATTATGTAATCTTGAGATACCATAGACACGTATACAATGTTTCGACCTATCATGTCGACACATCTATATATATTTCGGAACAACCATAGACACTCTATATGTGAATGTTGGAGTTAGCTATACAGGGTTGAGGTTGATTCCAAAATATATATAGTTTGAGTTGTGATCAATACTGAGATACGTATACACTGGGTCGTGGATTGATTCAAGATAATATTTATCGATTTATTTCTATACATCTAACTGTGGACAACTAGTTGTAGGTTACTAACAAGGACAGCTGACTTAATAAACTTAAAACATCAAAATATATTAAAAGTGTTGTAAATATATTTTGAACATACTTTGATATATATGTATATATTGTTATAGGTTCGTGAATCAACCAGTGGCCAAGTCTTACTTCCCGACGAAGTAAAAATCTGTGAAAGTGAGTTATAGTCCCACTTTTAAAATCTAATATTTTTGGGATGAGAATACATGCAGGTTTTATAAATGATTTACAAAATAGACACAAGTACGTGAAACTACATTCTATGGTTGAATTATCAAAATCGAATATGCCCCTTTTTATTAAGTCTGGTAATCTAAGAATTAGGGAACAGACATCCTAATTGACGCGAATCCTAAAGATAGATCTATTGGGCCTAACAAACCCCATCCAAAGTACCGGATGCTTTAGTACTTCAAAATTTATATCATATCCGAAGGGTGTCCCGGAATGATGGGGATATTCTTATATATGCATCTTGTTAATGTCGGTTACCAGGTGTTCACCATATGAATGATTTTTATCTCTATGTATGGGATGTGTATTGAAATATGAAATCTTGTGGTCTATTATTATGATTTGATATATATAGGTTAAACCTATAACTCACCAACATTTTTGTTGACGTTTTAAGCATGTTTATTCTCAGGTGATTATTAAGAGCTTCCGCTGTCGCATACTTAAATAAGGACGAGATTTGGAGTCCATGCTTGTATGATATTGTGTAAAAACTGCATTCAAGAAACTTATTTTGTTGTAACATATTTGTATTGTAAACCATTATGTAATGGTCGTGTGTAAACAGGATATTTTAGATTATCATTATTTGATAATCTACGTAAAGCTTTTTAAAACCTTTATCTATGAAATAAAGGTTATGGTTGTTTTAAAAATGAATGCAGTCTTTGAAAAACGTCTCATATAGAGGTCAAAACCTCGCAACGAAATCAATTAATATGGAACGTTTTTAATCAATAAGAACGGGACATTTCAAGTCAAATGTAAATTAGAATGATTCGTGGACTGATTCACAAGTTCCCGAAGAGGAACCGGAAGAAGAGTCGGAACCGGAAGAAGAATCAGAACCGGAAGAAGAATCGGAACCGGATGAAGAAATAGAACCGGTGGGGGAAATAATAAAACGGTTAAGTGAAAGAAAATCCTCAACCAGTCGACCAAGGTTAATTATGGTCAATGGTGTTTCCGCCAAGGAAGCAAAATATTGGGAGGATTACCAATTCTCCGATGAATCGGATTCCGACGAGAATTCTGATGATGTTATAGAAATTACCCCAACTGAATTTAAAAAGGCAAAAGAAAATAATAAGGGAAAGGGCATAAAAATAGAGAAATCTAATTCCAACCCCGATGAACTTTATATGTATCGTCAACCCCCGAAGTCCTTAAGTTGTAACAATGACCCGGGAACCTCTAAACCACCAGGTTTTTCTAAACCAATGTGGATAATGACGGCTCGTATTAGGGGAACATCATATATCCCTAGAAACTTGGCAAAACGAACCAAAACCGAAGAAGAAGAAACAAGCGAGTCGGAATAAGATAGTTGTATTCGTGTGGTGTAATATAAGTAATATAGTGTGCTTATGCTTTATGATACATGTAAAAATTGCTTGTATTAATAAGTATTTTTTTTATGAATCTAACTCTTGTCTATTTTACAGTATAAAAACACAAAATGGATAGACAACCCAATATTTTAAGAGACCTACCCGGAGACATGATTGATGAAATCTTGTCTAGAGTCGGTCAGAATTCTTCGGCACAACTATTTAAGGCGAGATCAGTTTGTAAGACATTCGAAGAACGTTCCAAGAATGCCTTGGTTTATAAAAGGCTTTCGTTCGAAAGATGGGGGATATCACATTGGGAAATCCATAAGTTACGATGTGTTTACTTTGACGCATATATTGCGGGGAACCCAAATGCTATTTTACGCAATGGGTTAAGAAATTATTTTGACTCAATATATCCGAATATTGGACTTCGTGATTTAGAAAAAGGAGCTAACATGCAACATAAAGAAGCATGTTATGCTTACGGATTAGTAATGTTCGCTTCTCACCAAAGTGAGAACAAGAACATCGGCCTACAACTATTAAACAAAACGTTCCCACAAGTGACGGAGTCGGTAATTGGGGTAAGAAATGAGGTTTTTAGATTGTTACGAGACTGTTGGACATTACGTAACCCTCGTCCCTTTGACGATGTTACAACACGCTGTCTTATCAACGGTCATAACGGTTATGTTCCACAAGACCAAGGATGGGAAGTAATCCTAGTAAAACCAGAATGCATGACTTGTTTCTGGATGTATGAATTACGTGTCTTTATTGCCTTTGTTGAACGACTTGTGTACTAGCTAGAATTATCTTCACAACCATCTTGTATCAAAGTTATTGTGTGCTATATTTCATGCTTTATGTAAAATAAGCGGTATTGTAAGTTTGTAAAATATTGTATAAAAGTTTGAACGCGAAATATTATTATAATCAGTTTTTCATATAGAATTGTAGTAGTTGAATTGTATATTAGCTACTAAGTATGAACTTAACGGGTAGGTACTACCCGAATTTAAACTTATAAAACGCTAATATGAAGAAAAAGCTTTTATAAATGAGTTCATATTATGCTACGAAATACTATTAACTACTCTTAATATTCTGTATGATTAACTTGTTCCATTTGACTATTTTGAAGGAAATGGCACCGACTACTCGACACACCGTGAATATGAATGAAGAGGAATTCCGTACTTTTCTAGCTTCAAACATAGCCGCAGTACAGGCTGCGCTACATATCAACAAAAACCTTGGATCTAGCAGTAGAGGAAATCGTGTAGGATGCACCTACAAAGAATTCACTGCCTGCAAACCTTTGGAATTTGATGGAACCGAAGGACCGATCGGATTGAAACGGTGGACCAAGAAGGTCGAATCGGTGTTTGCCATAAGTAAGTGTACTGAAGAGGACAAAGTGAAGTACGCTACGCGTACCTTCACAGGTTCTGCGTTAACATGGTGGAATACCTATCTAGAGCAAGTGGGACAAGACGATGCGTACGCACTACCGTGGTTAGCATTCAAGCACTTGATGAACGAGAAGTACCGTCCCAGAACCGAGGTCAATAAGCTCAAGACAGAACTTAGAGGGTTACGAACCCAAGGATTTGATATTACCACGTACGAAAGACGATTCACAGAATTGTGCCTATTGTGTCCGGGAGCATTCGAAGATGAGGAAGAGAAGATCGACGCGTTTGTGAAAGGATTACCGGAAAGAATCCAAGAAGATATAAGTTCACACGAGCCCGCCTCCATATAACAGGCATGTAGAATGGCTCACAAACTCGTGAACCAGATTGAAGAAAGAATTAAAGAACAGACTGCTGAAGAGGCCAATGTGAAGCAAGTCAAAAGAAAGTGGGAGGAAAACGGTGATAAGAATCACCAATACAACAACAACATCAATTACAACAATAATCGCAACAATTATCCCAACAATCGCAACATCAATCGCAACTACAACAAACGGCCCAACAACAACAACAACAACAACAACAGCAACTACAACAATCATCCTAATAACAATAATAACCGCAACAACAACAACAATCAGAAGCAGCTATGCCAAAGGTGTGAAAAGAATCACTCGGGGTTCTGCACCAAATTTTGCAACAAGTGTAAAAGAAATGGTCATAGCGCGGCGAAGTGTGAGGTCTATGGACCAGGGGTTAATAGAATGAAAGGAACAAATGGTTTCGGAACGAGTAATGGCGGAGCAAGTAGTGTCGGAGCAAGTTATGCCAATGTAGTTTGTTATAAATGTGGAAAACCGGGCCACATTATTAGAAATTGCCCGAACCAGGAGAACACGAATGGACAAGGCCGCGGAAGAGTTTTCAATATTAATGCGGCAGAGGCACAGGAAGACTCGGAGCTTGTTACGGGTACGTTTCTTATTGACAATAAATCTTCTTACGTTTTATTTGATTCGGGTGCGGATAGAAGCTATATGAGTAGAGATTTTTGTGCTAAATTAAGTTGTCTATTGACGCCTTTGGATAGTAAATTTTTACTCGAATTAGCAAATGGTAAATTAATTTCAGCAGATAATATATGTCGGAATCGAGAAATTAAACTGGTTAGCGAAACATTTAAGATTGATTTGATTCCAGTAGAGTTAGGGAGTTTTGATGTGATAATCGGTATGGACTGGTTGAAAGAAGTGAAAGCAGAGATTGTTTGTTACAAAAATGCAATTCGCATTATACGAGAAAAAGAAAAACCCTTAATGGTGTACGGAGAAAAGGGCAACACGAAGCTACATCTTATTAGTAATTTGAAGGCACAAAAACTAATAAGAAAAGGTTGCTATGCTGTTCTAGCACACGTCGAGAAAGTACAAACTGAAGAAAAGAGCATCAATGATGTTCCCATTGCAAAAGAATTTCCCGATGTATTTCCGAAAGAATTACCGGGATTACCCCCACATCGATCCGTTGAATTTCAAATAGATCTTGTACCAGGAGCTGCACCAATAGCTCGTGCTCCTTACAGACTCGCACCCAGCGAGATGAAAGAACTGCAAAGCCAATTACAAGAACTTTTAGAGCGTGGTTTCATTCGACCAAGCACATCACCGTGGGGAGCTCCTGTTTTGTTTGTCAAGAAGAAAGATGGTACATTCAGGTTGTGTATCGACTACCGAGAGTTGAACAAACTTACCATCAAGAACCGCTACCCACTACCGAGAATCGACGACTTATTTGATCAACTACAAGGCTCGTCTGTTTATTCAAAGATTGACTTACGTTCCGGGTATCATCAAATGCGGGTGAAAGAAGATGATATTCCAAAGACTGCTTTCAGAACACGTTACGGTCATTACGAGTTTATGATCATGCCGTTTGGTTTAACTAATGCACCAGCTGTGTTCATGGACCTTATGAACCGAGTGTGTGGACCATACCTTGACAAGTTTGTCATTGTTTTCATTGATGACATACTTATTTACTCAAAGAATGACCAAGAACACGGTGAACATTTGAGAAAGGTGTTAGAAGTATTGAGGAAGGAAGAATTGTACGCTAAGTTTTCAAAGTGTGCATTTTGGTTGGAAGAAGTTCAATTCCTCGGTCACATAGTGAACAAAGAAGGTATTAAGGTGGATCCGGCAAAGATAGAAACTGTTGAAAAGTGGGAAACCCCGAAAACTCCGAAACACATACGCCAGTTTTTAGGACTAGCTGGTTACTACAGAAGGTTCATCCAAGACTTTTCCAGAATAGCAAAACCCTTGACTGCATTAACGCATAAAGGGAATAAATTTAAATGGAATGATGAACAAGAGAAAGCGTTTCAGTTATTGAAGAAAAAGCTAACTACGGCACCTATATTGTCATTGCCTGAAGGGAATGATGATTTTGTGATTTATTATGACGCATCAAAGCAAGGTCTCGGTTGTGTATTAATGCAATGAACGAAGGTGATTGCTTATGCGTCTAGACAATTGAAGATTCACGAACAAAATTATACGACGCATGATTTGGAATTAGGCGCGGTTGTTTTTGCATTAAAGAGTTGGAGGCACTACTTATATGGGGTCAAAAGTAATATATATACCGACCACAAAAGTCTTCAACACATATTTAATCAGAAACAACTAAATATGAGGCAGCGTAGGTGGATTGAATTATTGAATGATTACGACTTTGAGATTCGTTACCACCCGGGGAAGGCAAATGTGGTAGCCGATGCCTTGAGCAGGAAGGACAGAGAACCCATTCGAGTAAAATCTATGAATATAATGATTCATAATAACCTTACTACTCAAATAAAGGAGGCGCAACAAGGAGTTTTAAAAGAGGGAAATTTAAAGGATGAAATACCCAAAGGATCGGAGAAGCATCTTAATATTCGGGAAGACGGAACCCGGTATAGGGCTGAAAGGATTTGGGTACCAAAATTTGGAGATATGAGAGAAATGGTACTTAGAGAAGCTCATAAAACAAGATACTCAATACATCCTGGAACGGGGAAGATGTACAAGGATCTCAAGAAACATTTTTGGTGGCCGGGTATGAAAGCCGATGTTGCTAAATACGTAGGAGAATGTTTGACGTGTTCTAAGGTCAAAGCTGAGCATTAGAAACCATCAGGTCTACTTCAACAACCCGAAATCCCGGAATGGAAATGGGAAAACATTACCATGGATTTCATCACTAAATTGCCAAGGACTGCAAGTGGTTTTGATACTATTTGGGTAATAGTTGATCGTCTCACCAAATCAGCACACTTCCTGCCAATAAGAGAAGATGACAAGATGGAGAAGTTAGCACGACTGTATTTGAAGGAAGTCGTCTCCAGACATGGAATACCAATCTCTATTATCTCTGATAGGGATGGCAGATTTATTTCAAGATTCTGGCAGACATTACAGCAAGCATTAGGAACTCGTCTAGACATGAGTACTGCCTATCATCCACAAACTGATGGGCAGAGTGAAAGGACGATACAAATGCTTGAAGACATGCTACGAGCATGTGTTATTGATTTCGGAAACAGTTGGGATCGACATCTACCGTTAGCAGAATTTTCCTACAACAACAGCTACCATTCAAGCATTGAGATGGCACCGTTTGAAGCACTTTATGGTAGAAAGTGCAGGTCTCCGATTTGTTGGAGTGAAGTGGGGGATAGACAGATTACGGGTCCGGAGATTATACAAGAAACTACCGAGAAGATCATCCAAATTCAACAACGATTGAAAACCGCCCAAAGTCGACAAAAGAGCTACGCTGACATTAAAAGAAAAGATATAGAATTTGAAATTGGAGAGATGGTCATGCTTAAAGTTGCACCTTGGAAAGGCGTTGTTCGATTTGGTAAACGAGGGAAATTAAATCCAAGGTATATTGGACCATTCAAGATTATTGATCGTGTCGGACCAGTAGCTTACCGACTTGAGTTACCTCAACAACTCGCGGCTGTACATAACACTTTCCACGTCTCGAATTTGAAGAAATGTTTTGCTAAAGAAGATCTCACTATTCCGTTAGATGAAATCCAAATCAACGAAAAACTTCAATTCATCGAAGAACCCGTCGAAATAATGGATCGTGAGGTTAAAAGACTTAAGCAAAACAAGATACCAATTGTTAAGGTTCGATGGAATGCTCGTAGAGGACCTGAGTTCACCTGGGAGCGTGAAGATCAGATGAAGAAGAAATACCCGCATCTATTTCCAGAAGATTCGTCAACACCTTCAACAGCTTAAAATTTCGGGACGAAATTTATTTAACGGGTAGGTACTGTAGTGACCCGAACTTTTCCATGTTTATATATATTAATTGATATTGATATTTACATGATTAAATGTTTCCAACATGTTAAGCAATCAAACTTGTGAAGACTTGATTAATTGAAATATGTTTCATATAGACAATTGACCACCCAAGTTGACCGGTGATTCACGAACGTTAAAACTTGTAAAAACTATATGATGACATATATATGGATATATATATAGTTAACATGATACTATGATAAGTAAACATATCATTAAGTATATTAACAATGAACTACATATGTAAAAACAAGACTACTAACTTAATGATTTTTAAACGAGACATATATGTAACGATTATCGTTGTAAAGACATTTAATGTATATATATCATATTAAGAGATATTCATACATGATAATATCATGATAATATAATAATTTAAAATCTCATTTGATATTATAAACATTGGGTTAACAACATTTAACAAGATCGTTAACATAAAGGTTTCAAAACAACACTTACATGTAACAACTAACGATGACTTAACGACTCAGTTAAAATGTATATACATGTAGTGTTTTAATATGTATTTATACACTTTTGAAAGACTTCAATACACTTATCAAAATACTTCTACTTAACAAAAATGCTTACAATTACATCCTCGTTCAGTTTCATCAACAATTCTACTCGTATGCACCCGTATTCGTACTCGTACAATACACAGCTTTTAGATGTATGTACTATTGGTATATACACTCCAATGATCAGCTCTTAGCAGACCATGTGAGTCACCTAACACATGTGGGAACCATCATTTGGCAACTAGCATGAAATATCTCATAAAATTACAAAAATATGAGTAATCATTCATGACTTATTTACATGAAAACAAAATTACATATCCTTTATATCTAATCCATACACCAACGACCAAAAACACCTACAAACACTTTCATTCTTCAATTTTCTTCATCTAATTGATCTCTCTCAAGTTCTATCTTCAAGTTCTAAGTGTTCTTCATATATTCTACAAGTTCTAGTTACATAAAATCAAGAATACTTTCAAGTTTGCTAGCTCACTTCCAATCTTGTATGGTGATCATCCAACCTCAAGAAATCTTTATTTCTTACAGTAGTTTATCATTCTAATACAAGGTAATAATCATATTCAAACTTTGGTTCAATTTCTATAACTATAACAATCTTATTTCAAGTGATGATCTTACTTGAACTTGTTTTCGTGTCATGATTCTGCTTCAAGAACTTCGAGCCATCCAAGGATCCGTTGAAGCTAGATCCATTTTTCTCTTTTCCAATAGGTTTATCCAAGGAACTTAAGGTAGTAATGATGTTCATAACATCATTCGATTCATACATATAAAGCTATCTTATTCGAAGGTTTAAACTCGTAATCACTAGAACATAGTTTAGTTAATTCTAAACTTGTTCGCAAACAAAAGTTAATCCTTCTAACTTGACTTTTAAAATTAACTAAACACATGTTCTATATCTATATGATATGCTAACTTAATGATTTAAAACCTGGAAACACGAAAAACACCGTAAAACCGGATTTACGCCGTCGTAGTAACACCGCGGGCTATTTTGGTTTAGTTAATTAAAAACTATGATAAACTTTGATTTAAAAGTTGTTATTCTGAAAAAATGATTTTTATTATGAACATGAAACTATATCCAAAAATTATGGTTAAACTCAAAGTGGAAGTATGTTTTCTAAAATGGTCATCTAGACGTCGTTTTTTCGACTGAAATGACTACCTTTACAAAAATGACTTGTAACTTATTTTTCCGACTATAAACCTATACTTTTTCTGTTTATATTCATAAAATAGAGTTCAATATGAAACCATAGCAATTTGATTCACTCAAAACGGATTTAAAATGAAGAAGTTATGGGTAAAACAAGATTGGATAATTTTTCTCATTTTAGCTACGTGAAAATTGGTAACAAATCTATTCCAACCATAACGTAATCAACTTGTATTTTATATTATGTAATCTTGAGATACCATAGACACGTATACAATGTTTCGACCTATCATGTCGACACATCTATATATATTTCGGAACAACCATAGACACTCTATATGTGAATGTTGGAGTTAGCTATACAGGGTTGAGGTTGATTCCAAAATATATATAGTTTGAGTTGTGATCAATACTGAGATACGTATACACTGGGTCGTGGATTGATTCAAGATAATATTTATCGATTTATTTCTGTACATCTAACTGTGGACAACTAGTTGTAGGTTACTAACGAGGACAGCTGACTTAATAAACTTAAAACATCAAAATATATTAAAAGTGTTGTAAATATATTTTAAACATACTTTGATATATATGTATATATTGTTATAGGTTCGTGAATCAACCAGTGGCCAAGTCTTACTTCCCGACGAAGTAAAAATCTGTGAAAGTGAGTTATAGTCCCACTTTTAAAATCTAATATTTTTGGGATGAGAATACATGCAGGTTTTATAAATGATTTACAAAATAGACACAAGTACGTGAAACTACATTCTATGGTTGAATTATCGAAATCGAATATGCCCCTTTTTATTAAGTCTGGTAATCTAAGAATTAGGGAACAGACACCCTAATTGACGCGAATCCTAAAGATAGATCTATTGGGCCTAACAAACCCCATCCAAAGTACCGAATGCTTTAGTACTTCGAAATTTATATCATATCCGAAGGGTGTCCCGGAATGATGGGGATATTCTTATATATGCATCTTGTTAATGTCGGTTACCAGGTGTTCACCGTATGAATGATTTTTATCTCTATGTATGGGATGTGTATTGAAATATGAAATCTTGTGGTCTATTGTTACGATTTGATATATATAGGTTAAACCTATAACTCACCAACATTTTTGTTGATGTTTAAAGCATGTTTATTCTCAGGTGAATACTAAGAGCTTCCGCTGTTGCATACTAAAATAAGGACAAGATTTGGAGTCCACGTTTGTATGATATTGTGTAAAAACTGCATTCAAGAAACTAATTTCGATGTAACATATTTGTATTGTAAACCATTATGTAATGGTCGTGTGTAAACAGGATATTTTAGATTATCATTATTTGATAATCTACATAAAGCTTTTTAAACCTTTATTTATGAAATAAAGGTTATGGTTTGTTTTAAAATGAATGCAGTCTTTGAAAAACGTCTCATATAGAGGTCAAAACCTCGCAACGAAATCAATTAATATGGAACGTTTTTAATCAATAAGAACGGGACATTTCACACAATCCTAATGCTCGAGATTATCATGCAAGAGTCAATTTGACCCAAAATGACTTCCAAAATCTATACACGTTTATTATATGACTTAAATATAGTCGTTATAAATATTTAAATATATATATATATAACAGATTTTATTAGTTTAAATAATACAAGTCCTTTATTAATAATGAAAATTTATATTAAATTTAAATATGATAAAAATATAATTTTATATATCTTAAGTAATAAAATTTATAAAGTTCACTTAGTATCATAATAATATAATGATATACATTATGAATGTAATTATATTACGTATAGTAAAAATATCTTTGTATCTAATATTCATTTGATAAAATAATATTGATAATAATAATAAATAAAGTTGTATTATTTTGTACTAATAATAATTATTATTCTTTTAATAATAATAACAATATTTATTTACTAATAATGATATTAATTATAATATAGTGATAATTTTAATAATGATAAATTTAATCATGACGATTCTTTTTAATACTAATAATATTTTATATAATAATAATAATTCTATTTTAAACTAATGATTTTTAATAATAATATTAAAATGATAATAATAATGATATTTTATAACAATGATATTTTATCAACATGATAATTTTAATAAAAATGATGCTTTTAATAATAATCACGATAAAAATAATAACTTGATAGTTTTGATAAAAAATATTAACTACTTTAATAATATTAATAATAATAATAATAATCATAATAATACTAATAATAATAATAATATTGATTATTAAATAACAATAATAATAATAACAACGATAATAACGATTATAACGATAACGATAACGATAATAATAACGATAACGATAACGATAACGATAACGATAATCATTTTAACAATAATACTTTAAAATTATAGATAATTCAATTGACGATATCTTTTAATCCATTCATCAAAACCATACGATATCTAAATGAAAAGTTTATAGTTTTTCGCCAGCTTTCCAACGACATGCATATCTTATACCTTATCTCAACTACATATGTAACTAATTCAGGATTCAACATAACCTATCTAATGACAATATCAACAATACAAGCATGCATAATCCTATATACTCGAGCACTAGTCAGGGATACACTATTAATATATAAAAGTTAAGTTATGAGTGCTCACGTATCAATATTGAGATTCAATATTGCTGGAAAGTACGTAGACGCAACGGAGATGATAAACACTAGATTGACCTCATGAGAATACCCACGAACCATACTCATCACCTCCATATCTATAACCCATAATTTCCTTAGCTCTATCCCGCTCATAAAACCCATGTTGCAATAACTCGCGCTTACCCCTTGTGGTAGTATTTTATGTATAATACTAGTAATAATTACTCCTAATACTACTAATAATAATTATATGGCTAATAATAATAATATAAATAATAATAATAATAATAATAAATTTAAATAAATGTTACAGAGTACATTAAGATAGAGAAATGGATTTGAGAATGGTTCGTTAAGGGAACTTCGACTTTTATAAACTCGATTTGGTCTGGACATGCTTACAGCTCATTACCCAATAATTCATGGTTGCTTACAATTTTTTTTAATTATAATTAATATAATAATTATAATAAAGTAATAATATAATAATATTAAAATTAAAATAATATAATAATATAAAAAATTTAAAATGTGTAAAATAAATAATATAATAATAATTCAATTTTAACTCTTACGAATTTTTAGGATTTAAAAAGTTCGTATTTCTCAAATACTTTAGGGGTATATTATGTAACTTATAATTAATAATTTCTATCATGTCGCTTTCATGTGAATAGTAAATTAATTAATTTCGTTCATTTACTATTCATATGAATAGTAAATGAATTAATTTAGATTCAACTATTTAAGTTATATTGTTGTACGTTGTACTTTACAGCTTGTACATTTTTTATTTAATTGCGTTTTCTTAAAAAAAATTAAAAAAAATTACTTCATAAAAATAAAACGTTTATATATGTAAAATTTTAATTTGAAAAATCATTCATTCAATAGTAATTTTTTTTTATCATTTCATATATATTATATTCAAAAATCATTTTATATAATTTATAAAAGATAATGATAATAACTTTAATAATCTAATTCTTGATATGTTGTAAAATGTACTAATCTTTCGAAATATATCGTAGTATGTTTTATATCTTCGAAACAATATAGATATGCAAATGTGGTTTAATATATATAGCATAAAACTTTAATCAGGTTTTATATACATATTCAAATTACATTATGAAACGTTTTAGTAATAGAATTCTTTTAGACCGAAAACGTTTTCGTACTTTTGAAATTAAATCAGTAGAATATTGTGAAATTTAGTTTTCCACTACCTTTTGTCTAACTCTCGTTATTTGACACTTTTGTTCTTACTTGTAAATCACTTTACCATTTATTCCGAATACCGTTAAAAAGTAAGGGTTTCCTAATTTAAAGTGGACCTCATAACAGAGACTCGTAATCATAATTCATTGTATCTGATAATTCAATCATATGATATTATCTTTTAATCTCGTCGATAACTATAATAACTTATATTGAAACAAAATATGTTCATGTAAAGTATTATATATCTAATACTTTGTTAATGTTTTCAACTAATAAGTATATATTATATATACATATCAATATACACATAAATGTTCGTGAATCGTTGAGCATAGTCAAAGGGTAATTGATTACATGAATATAGATTTCAAAACTTTCGAGACTCAACATTACAGATTTTGCTTATCGTTTCGGAAATATATAAAGATTAAAGTTTAAATTTGATCGGAAATTTCCGGGTCATCACAGTACCTACCCGTTAAAGAAATTTCGTCCCAAAATTTGATCGAGGTCGTCATGGCTAACTATTAAAATGTTTTCATGACGAATATGAGTTGATAAATAGAGTTTTATCATCATTGAGTAATGTAGATAAAACAATTTGATTACGCGAAGAGTATAAGTGAAGCTATATCAAAAGAGTGAAATGAGTAAATGTGTATTCGTTTTAACCGATGACGTAGTTATGATTGATTTTCGGAATTCATGGGATTTAAAGAAAATGTTCGTAATAAGATTTAGTTCTTCGGTGATTTAGGAAATCAGGATCTTCTTTGATTTAATGCGATATTCCATCTTGATTTCTCTGTCGGATATTTCACTATAAATCCACCATCTTCGTTTCCTTACAACTCACACCTTCTATTCTTTCTCCCTCAACTCATACTTTAAAGTATTCATCAATATGCTCCATCCCGTTTTGATCCTTGATATACTTCTAACCTTCATATCTGTCATTCTTCTCGTTCATCTACCACCAGAGGATTTCATTTACTTCTACTATTATCTTAGAGTTATAGTGTTATTAATTTTCCCGTGTCTTTACGTTGCAATACGTATTGATATACACGGTTTGTAAATTATGTGTTGTTGTGGGTTTTATATCTTTCCTTATTCTTTGAAGTCCATGCTTCTGTTTCCTATAATCATTATCATCCATAGTTAATGCTCTCTCTATTTGCTGCGATTTATACCCCCAATTTACACTTCAAAAATTCATTCTTTCGTTTCCTCTTCTTGCCATTAAGCATCGCATGTAATGGTCCAGAATTCGTAGGTATGAAGTTTTGGATGAACATAGTAAATGTTCTAAGAAGAAAATCGTAATGGCACGATCTTGATTTGGAAAATTACCAGAATATCCGGAAAGATAGAACTATCAAGAAGATATGTTCTTAATATGTTTGGAGATTGAGTAGAATGCAAGAGTCGTGTAAATGGCACATGATGACGGTATGTTCTGTGAATCATCACGTTCCATCAGAAACTCAGCATGACTTACTGTAATATAATCACGTTGATCAAGTGTCATTATATTATACTAACTCATGCTTCAGTTCCCAACACTACTTCAAAAACATTCATATTTTAAATTCAAATTTTTCAGAATTTAGAAACTAACACAATTTCTTTCATCTTGTAACGCAGATATTGCGAAGCGATAAATGATTTCAGATAAGAATAGTTATGAAAATATCTTCAGAATATCGAGGATATTTATAATGAAGATACGATGATATCTTAGAATTTCTAATATCGAAGGATGATGAAGAAGATTTATCTGTGAAGGTTTAGAATAAGAAGTAAGGTGTTTGCTAACGATTTCAGTAGACATTGAATCATTTGGATCCTTTGAAGGTAGGTTTAGTCTTTGTGATTTATCCACAGCCTCCTTCATGGTCTGCTCAATCCGTTTTCCAGTTCCAAACCTTCTCTTTTTCTCAGCTTTACCACCATACCATTCTTTATCATCAAACTTTTGACTGTTAAAGTCGTTTACAGTTTTTGCTGCTTCATTAGCAATTTTCAATTTCGTAGAACTAGTTCATAGTTTGGGATGTTTTTCAGAAACTTCACATTCGAAGTATGTAAGTCTTGGAGGTAGTCGTTATATGCATACATATAATTGTGGAAGTGAAAAACGTTGCTAAATTCAAAATACTGATTGCTGATTTCCAGTAATTGATATGACAATTATTGGTATAGAATGTAGGTGAGTACATGATGAGATTTCAATGAATAAGTATAATGACTTTTCGGAGAGGCTTAAGTCGAAGGTTAATGAAGTTGTTTATAAGTTTACTGCTAATGTGGCGAGATATGAAAGGTTCCCCGGTAACAATGATGAAGGGGTAATTGTTATAATAAGGTTTATTCGTATAAACAAATGAAGGTGATTTGTTGGAGCTGTGACAAAACTGTCTACTTTGAAAAGAGGTTGAAAATTTATATTTGGTAATAAATGTCATAGGGTCTGACACGGATACGTGTTAAACTATAACTTTGGTCTCGAGAGCTTTTCAGGTGCATGACGGTGGGTAATATGTGGTTGGATCATCATCTCGCGTGTCTTCAGGAAATTCAAAAGGTTTGAACATAGATTGTAATTGTTAATATACATATGATGTTTTAGGATTTTGCATGATACAAATATTTTTATGGGTTCCATGAATAGAAATGATGTTCTAGTATTTTGAAAGATGTAGGAATCTAAGAGTGATGATTTCAGTTATATCTCGAATTGAATTCTGAGATTTCAAAATTAGATTATGTAATTAGATTTGAATGAGTATGGTTGTTTTTTATTTCTATAGAAAAATGTATATTGTTGTCAAAGTAGGGAGTATAGTTGATGATTTGTTGAATCAGAATCTAAGGATATAACATATTAATTGTGAATTTTATATATCTCTCGGGTATTACCTACCCGTTAAAAAAAAATTTTCACAAGTAATGTTTTGTACTAGAGAATTTTATTACAATCTTTATGAAAATATATGTATATTTTCTTCAGATGTAATACAGATTTAATGAGTTAATATCGTATTAAGCTCATTTGATTTTTTGGTTTGAATTAGAATGAATAATCTCTAAAACATTAGAGTTTATATAATCTTCGCGGAGTATTTTACTAAAGTAATCAATAATTCAATATTTATTTTTATTGATATTCCTCGGTGAAGGATGTTGATGCTCATGGAATTCTTGCGAACTTCTCAAGGTACGATTGATATTTTCTAGAAAGTTCTGGGTATATTGAAGGTGTAAAATCAAACATGTGATTGAATAATACACTTGGTTTGTTATGGAATGGAATTCATTGAGTTGAAATACATATTGTAGTTATCAATGGTTAGGTTGTTAACGAAGAATGTACATCATAGCATATTAGTAATATGAATTTAACCGAGTAGTATCTACCCTTTTTCAATTCATACATAATAGCTTAGTACGAAAAGATTTATTATAGTTTCAAAATTCAAATATATAGAAAATATATATATATAAATTTTTAAGAAAGAATGAGTGAATACTTCATAACTTGATATTACTATGTACTCATTGGTGATGGTGGTGTTGATATCGTTGGTGATTATGAAGCTAGTAGAATTTGTGGTGTTATAGGTGTTGCGGGTGTTGGTGTTACTGATGATGAATGTCGGCGGTACTTCTGGTGGCGCTTGTATGGTAGGTTTAACTTGTAAATTGCGCACCATTCTTGTCTGGGTTTCTATTCTTCTCTCTGTCATCTTCATCCATCCATTCATCTGATTAATGGTTGAAACTAGGATAGATAATTTCTAAGATTTTCGAGATTACATAATCGCCGTAGAATATTTCTCTGATGAAGTTATGAATCCATACTTCGTCGTTTGTTGTTGTTGGTACTCCTTAGTATCTATGGTGCGTATGATGTTGATATCCGAGGTACAGATGGTGATATTAAGGCGTGTGATGAGGATGTGATTGTTGGTGGTGGTAATGATACTGTTGGTGTTGATGATGGTGATACTGGTTATGCTGCTGGTGCTGCAACTGGTGTTTGTAGCCTTTGCACCATACTCTCCAAATCTGTCACGCGAGCGCGAAGTTCGTTAACTTCCTCTAGTACACCGGGATGATTGGCGGCTAGAACGAGCGGATGAATAAGATTCATAATATGGGATAGTATATAATCGTGACGAGATACTCTAGCAATGAGTGAGAAAATGGTGTCTCGAATAGGTTCACCGGTAAGTGCTTCAGGTTCATCGCCGAGAGGGCAATGTGGTGGATGAAAGGGATCACCTTCTTCTTGTCTCCAATGATTGAGTAGACTAAGAACCCATCCCCAATTCATCCAGAATAGATGATGGCTAATTGGTTGATCCATTCCGGTCACACTGCTTTCGGAGCTCGAGTGGAAATCCATATCGGAATAGCTGTCGGAATCTGAGGAGTTCGAACTGGTTGAGGGATCCATCTCGTATGATCAGGGAAAGAATTTTTTTTTTTTTTGGTATGAAATAGATTGTAGAATTTAGATTTGGTATTCTTCAATTACATAATTTACATATGTATATATAATACCAAAATCCCATAAATTACGGAGGAATCTTTGAAAGATGTCAGTCAAAGTTCACAGTAACAGATATGCTAAGATAAGATTTCGTCTATACACTATTATGCAATAAATGCAGGAAAACGCGTCTAGACTTAAGAATGATAAGCAGTTAATTTCCTAAGGATGGTAAGTAGATGATTTCTGACTAGAAATGATAAGCAAAACTTTTGACATGCAGACACGGTCGAAGTCCAGACTCACTAATGCATCTTAACGACTATCTGTTAGACACACTAATGCAAGACCTGGTTCGCTAAGACCACCGCTCTGATACCACATGTCATAACTCGTCCTAATCCATAAGGACGAATACGATAACATATGATTACATTGCGAGGTATTGATCTCTATATGATACATTTTACAAACATTGCATTCGTTTTTAAAAGACAAACTTTCATTTTATCGAAAGTTGACAGGTATGCATACCATTTCATAATATCAAAACTATAAATGACCTAATCTGTCATTTACTTAATAATAATCTCTAATGAACTTCAACGACTCGAATGCAACGTCTTTTGAAATATGTCATGAATGACACCAAGTAATATCTTTAAAATGAGCAAATGCACAGCGGAAGATCTCTTTCAAACATGAGAATAAACATGCTTTCAAGTGTCAACCAAAAGGTTGGTGAGTTCATTAGTTTATCGTAATCATTTCATTTCCATCATTTTAATAGACCACAAGATTTTCATTTTCAGTTCTCACAAATATACGTCCCATGCATAGAGACAAAAATCATTCATATGGATTGAACACCTGGTAACCGACATTAACAAGAAGCATATAAGAATATCCCCTATCATTCCGGGAGATCCATCAGACATGATAAAACAACATCGAAGTACTAAAGCATCCGCTACAACGGATGGGGTTTGTTGAGCCCAATAGATCTATCTTTAGGATTCGCGTCAATTAGTAGACTGGTTTACTAATTCTTAGGTTACCAAGCAAAAGGGGCATATTCGGCTTCGATCATTCAACCATATAATGTAGTTTCGATTACTTGTGTCTATTTCGTAAAACATTTATAAAAATTCGCATGTATTCTCAGCCCAAAATATAAAGGGTAAAAAGGCAAATGAAACTCACCATACTGTATTTTGTAGTAAAAATACATATAACGTTATTGAACAAGTGCAAGATTGGCCTCGGATTCACGAACCTAAATTAATTATATATTTATATGTTGGTCAATATCTGTCTAACAATTTAGGTCAGGTCATAGTGTATCACAATCCTAATGCTCGAGATTATCATGCAAGAGTCAATTTGACCCAAAATGACTTCCAAAATCTATACACGTTTATTATATGACTTAAATATAGTCGTTATATATATTTAAATATATATAACATATTTTATTAGTGTAAATAATACAAGTCCTTTATTAATAATGAAAATTTATATTAAATTTAAATATGATAAAAAATATAATTTTATATATCTTCAGTACTAAAATTTATAAAGTTCACTTAGTATCATAATAATATAATGATATACATTATGAATGTAATTATATTACGTATAGTAAAAATATATTTGTATCTCATATTCATTTGATAAAATAATATTGATAATAATAATAAGTAAAGTTGTATTATGTTGTACTAATAATAATTATTATTCTTCTAATAATAATAACAATATTTATTTACTAATAATGATATTAATTATAATATAGTGATAATTTTAATAATGATAAATTTAATCATGATGATACTTTTTAATACTAATAATATTTTATATAATAATAATAATTCTATTTTAAACTGATGATTTTTAATAATAATATTAAAATGATAATAATAATGATATTTTATAACAATGATATTTTATCAACATGATAATTTTAACAAAAATGATGCTTTTAATAATAATCACGATAAAAATAATAACTTGATAGTTTTGATAAAAAATATTAACTACTTTAATAATATTAATAATAATAATAATAATCATAATAATACTAATAATAATAATAATATTGATTATTAAATAACAATAATAATAATAACGATAATAACGATTATAACGATAACGATAATGATAACAATAACGATAACGATAACGATAACGATAATCGATAACGTTAACGATAATGATAACGATAACGATAATCATTTTAACAATAATACTTTAAAATTATAGATAATTCAATTGACGATATATTTTAATCCATTCATCAAAACCATACGATATCTAAATGAAAAGTTTATAGTTTTTCGCCAGCTTTCCAACGACATGCATATCTTTTACCTTATCTCAACTACATATGTAACTAATTCATGATTCAACATAACCTATCTAATGACAATATCAACAATACAAGCATGCATAATCCTATATACTCGAGCACTAGTCAAGGATACACTATTAATATATAAAAGTTAAGTTATGAGTGCTCACGTATCAATATTGAGATTCAATATTGCAGGAAAGTACGTAGACGCAACGGAGATGATAAATACTAGATTGTCCTCATGAGCATACCCACGAACCATACCCATCACCTCCATATCTATAACCCATAATTTTCTTAGCTCTATCTCGCTCATAAAACCCATGTTGCAATAACTCGCGCGTACCCCTTGTCGTAGTATTTTATGTATAATACGAGTAATAATTACTCCTAATACTACTAATAATAATTATATGGCTAATAATAATAATATAAATAATAATAATAATAATAATAATAATAATAATAATAATAATAATAATAAATTTAAATAAATGTTACAGAGTACATTAAGATAGAGAAATGGATTTGAGAATGGTTCGTTAAGGGAACTTCGACTTTTATAAACTCGATTTGGTCTGGACATGCTTACAGCTCATTACCCAATAATTCATGGCTGCTTACGATTTTTTTAATTATAATTAATATAATAATTATAATAAAGTAATAATATAATAATATTAAAATAATATAATAATATAAAAAATTTAAAATGTGTAAAATAAATAATATAATAATAATTCAATTTTAAATCTTACGAATTTTTCGGATTTAAAAAGTTCGTATTTCTCAAATACTTTAGGGGTATATTATGTAACTTATAATTAATAATTTCTATCATGTCGCTTTCATGTGAATAGTAAATTAATTAATTTCGTTCATTTACTATTCATATGAATAGTAAATGAATTAATTTAGATTCAACTATTTAAGTTATATTGTTGTACGTTGTGCTTACAGCTTGTACATTTTTGATTTAATTGCGTTTTCTTAAAAAAATTAAAAAAAATTACTTCATAAAAATAAAACGTTTATATATGTAAAATTTTAATTTGAAAAATCATTCATTCAATAGTAAATTTTTTTTATCATTTCATATATACTATATTCAAAAATCATTTTATATAATTTATAAAAGATAATGATAATAACTTTAATAATCTAATTCTTGATATGTTGTAAAATGTACTAATCTTTTGAAATATTTCGTAGTACGTTTTATATCTTTGAAACAATATAGATAAGCAAATGTGGTTTAATATATATAGCATAAAACTTTAATCAGGTTTTATATACATATTCAAATTACATTATAAAACGTTTTAGTAATAGAATTCTTTTAGACTGAAAACGTTTTCGTACTTTTGAAATTAAATCAGTAGAATATTGTGAAATTTAGTTTTCCACTACCTTTTGTCTAACTCTCGTTATTTGACACTTTTGTTCTTACTTGTAAATCACTTTACCATTTATTCCGAATACCGTTAAAAAGTAAGGGTTTCCTAATTTAAAGTGGACCTCATAACAGAGACTCGTAATCATAATTCAATGTATCTGATAATTCAATCATATGATATTATCTTTTAATCTCGACGATAACTATAATAACTTATATTGAAACAAAATATGTTCATGTAAAGTATTATATATCTAATACTTTGTTAATGTTTTCAACTAATAAGTATATATTATATATACATATCAATATACACATAAATGTTCGTGAATCGTTGAGCATAGTCAAAGGGTAATTGATTACATGAATATAGATTTCAAAACTTTCAAGATTCAACATTACAGATTTTGCTTATTGTTTCGGAAACATATAAAGATTAAAGTTTAAATTTGATCAGAAATTTCCGGGTCATCACATTAAGCTCGATAAATTTTCCTCTGTTTCTGCTTATTGCCAAGAACTTAAAGTTCTCGCTGATCAACTTGCCAACATTGATGACGAAGTCAGTGATGATCGCCTCGTACTCCAACTCGTTTCTGGTTTAAACGATACTTACAGTTTCTGGTTTAAACGATACTTACAGAGTGGTTGGTTCTCAGATGACTCAAAACGACCGTCTTGCATCTTTCTATGAAGCCCGATCACGATTAGTTCTTGCTGAAACCCTAATCAAGAATCAAGCTGTTTCTTCTCCGTCGATCACTTCGAATGAAACATCTCTTCACACCGCTGCCATTTCTACTCCGGCTACCAATTACTCATCAGGGCAATTCTGAAATTACAACAATAGCAGTCGTGGTCGATCGGGTGGTCGTAGCACTGGTACTCGTGGCCGGAACCCTAACAACAGAGGATGCGGCCGTAGCTTTAACTTCAAACAAATAGGCCAGTTTCCTTCTTGGGCTGCTTATCCTCCTTGGGCTTGGCAGAATTCACCCTGAGCTCAGCCTCCTTGCCATTATCCCACAATGGGCTGGACCAGACCTAACTCTACCAATGCTCAGCCCAGTCTTCTTGGGCCACGACCACAACAAGCCCATAATAACTCAACCACTGATGCGTATTTTCCTACTGACATCGAGAATACTATGCACACCATGACTCTCAATCCTCCAGATAATACTTGGTACGTGGACTTCGGTGCAACATCTCACATGGCAGGTAACCAAGGTAAAGTCCTATCTTATTTTCCATTAAAGATACCTAAACAAATTATTATCGGAAATGGCCATGGCATACCAATACTTGGATTTGGACACTCATCACTACCATTTTTCTCACGACCACTTATTCATAAAAACATACTACATGCTCCACAACTCATAAAAATCTTATTTCTGTTCATAAATTATCTTGTGACATTAATATATCTCTTGAATTTAATCCTTATGGTTTTACTATGAAGTAGTACCCGAAGGAAACCAAAATAATGCAATATAACAGCACAGGCGATTTATACCCGATTACATCCTCCACTCTTCAACAACTTGCTCGTTCAACAGCTTTTTTGAAACTTCTTGTGATCTTTGGCATCAACGACTTGGTCATCCAGGACGTAATATAGTAGGATCACTTAGCAATAAAAATTTTATTCCTTGTAATAAACCTCATTTATCTTCTTTTTGTCAATCATGTGTGTTTGGAAAACAAATAAAACTACCTTTTTATGATTCGCACTCTTCTACTACTATGCCATTTGATATCATACATAGTGATGTGTGGACATCACCAATTGCAAGCACATCTGGTCATAAATACTATGTATTATTCCTTGATGATTATTCTAATATTTTATGGACGTTTCCCTTAAGTGCAAAATGTGAAGTCTATAATACCTTCATCACTTTTAGTACCTTTATACAAAAGCAATTTGGTAGATCTATAAAAACCTCCCAATGTGATAATGGGACTGAATACAATAATCACAAATTTCATCAATATTGTCAATCAAATGGCATGTCTTTTCGTTTCTCGTGCCCACACACTTCTTCTCAAAACGAAAAATCCGAACGCAAAATCCGAGCCATTAATAACATCATTCGTACTATTATTGTAGCGACCCGACCAAAATCGTTATTGACGGCGCCGTCTACTTAGGTCCCGTTACGTGGTCATAAGTCTTTAAAATAACGTTTGACCAAAAAAATGTCGCATTCATTTCAAATGTAAAGATTGTTTCCAAAGTTTACAAGAATAGTTCAACCATTAGTTACGTTACAAAGTTATAAGTACAAATGAAACCTATGCGGCACCGTTTTTAAATAAAGTCAAAAGACGCTCCATGTATGCATGTATACTAGACATCCAAGCAAGTATCAAAAGTGAGCGGAAGCATGTATCACTAAGTATTCAAGGACCTGAGGAAACATATAGAAAACTGTCAACGAAAAACGTTGGTGAAATCATAGGTGTAGTAATAAACGTTGTTTTTAAACCACAAGATTTTGTATTTTCATAACGTATATTATCCAAATCATTTGCATTCCAAAAGTGTTGTTATTCGCGAGCACTCAATTATCAAGACTTAACCAACGTTACCCCATCACACAGTGTAAGAACCCACACTAAAACACGAAAGTATATTTCATCCGCATAACGGTAGCGAACCTTCCAAATGAGGGTTTGTCAAACTCATATGGCCATACAACATAAGTTCTCGCTTACACCCGGCAAGTGTAACTAATGATAATCGAATTGAGCCATTTTTGTTCTAACTCGCACGTGGAATGTTTGTTTTCTTACTTGTGTTCAAAGCATAAAGTATGCAGTATAAAACTGTATATGTTTCTCATCCCATGATTTAAATGTATAAAAGTTGTTGAAAGATAGGACTATGATCTCACCTTGAGTGCACGAGTAAATAAAGTACTTCACAAGTAACGTGTGCAAGAACGAGTGCTAGTCTTGACCTAAACAAGTAGGTTGTATCAATAACGGTAAACACGGTTAGTCAAAGATGTTCAATTAGTCCTATGGCTCGTTACGACTCGATTAATGTAGCATGTGAATCAAATTGTCAAGTTTCATGCAAGATTCAAGTATAACAGCATGTTAGAAACGATCGCATAAGTATTCGGTTAAGTTTGATTAAAAGTCAAACTTGGTCAAACTTGATCAAAGTCAAAGTCAAAGTCAACGGGGTCGGGTCGGGTATCCGACAATTTTTCTATGAAAGATAAGCATATATAAGTATGTTGGCCAAGTTTCATGTTAATCGGACATGTATAGCATAGTGGGAATTAAACGAAAAAAAAAAAAAAATTTGGACAGCAGCCCTCAAATGCGCCGCATCAGTAGCAGATGTGCCGCATCCAAGGCAGATGCGCCGCATCCCTACCTGATTCAGTGAAACTGCTTAAAAATTTTACAAGTCTCGGACCAAACTTCAATTTATCATAACTAATGAACCGTAAACACCTAAAACGCATACCATACATCGTTGGAAAGGTAATTTAACGAGGAATACAACTAAACACTTTTCATCACACAAAAATATCATTTACAATAACTGAATCCTCGTCAAGTGATCATTAGAGGTTCATTATCAAGGTTTCAAGTTCGTAAAACGTATTTTATGATTCGGGAATCCAATTTACACATACGATATGCCGTTTCGAAGGTATTTAAACATACATTGCAACTAAACACTTACTAACAACATTAACAAGCATTCAATGCATTAAAAGTTCATTTTAAAGTTCATCAAACCCTAACCAAAATCATGAATTCAACTATTTTGTAAATGAAGCTTTTCTAAATCAACCTACACATCAAATTGAAGCTAATGATGCTAGTAACACATTTAATACATGAACTTTAACATTTAAACAACATTTAATCATACAAAATTCAAGATTAAGCACACCCATTTTTCATATTCAAGCTAATTACTCAAACAACAAATCGAGCAAACCAAACATATATTCATGTTAGACTTGAACCATAGACACTAATTAACACTTTTATAAGTCAAAATTAGCAAGAACACAAAATATAGTGATTTTAGAAAGTTACCCAAATGAAATGAGATTGGTATGGATTTGAAGAGGAAGATGCAAGGATTCCGAATATGTAATTTGTTTGAGTTGGTGCTTGCTCGATTCAAAATAGATGATGATTCTTTGTTTGGTTGTTTGAGAGAAAAAGAATGGAAGTATTAGGGAGGGAGGTGAAGAATGAATGGATGAGAGAGGCTTGACCATTTGACCTAGTCAAATGTTTGGCATCTTGGTGAGTTTAGTCCCTCAAGTTTGAAAGCGGGTGCGTGAATTAACCGAACGAATATTTTAAAACGCTAGAGTAAACGTGAGATGTTAAAATCAAATAACGGAAATATTAAGAACGTTAGTTAACGAAAGTTACGAATTTAGATAATGGAAGATATTATCTAAAAAAAAGACGGTGTTAAAATAAATTTAATGAAAAAACGCGGGGTGTTACATTACTTACACCTTAATAGAAATTTCATCCCGAAATTTAGTTGGAAGTAGTAGTTGTTGTTTCTTCCTCGAGATTTGGCGTTGCGAATTCTACGAATAAGTGAAGGTACTTCCTTGGGCATTTGATAATGCTAAAAACGAACATATATTTCATAGCATTATCCCTAAAGAAAGACAAGCTTTTAGTTGCAATTGTTCTATTTACAAGTGATATTCGTTTAAATAATAAAAGGTGAAGACAAAAGACAGATTCGACAAATTGAAGACACAAACGACCAAAAAGCTTAAAAGTACAAAATACAATCAAAGTAGTTCCAATTATTGATGAGAAATGTCTTGAAATTACAAGAGTACAAGACGCAAAACGCAAAATACAAGATATTAAATTGTACGCAAGGACGTTCGAAAATCCGGAACCGGGACCTGAGTCAACTCTCAACGCTCGACGCAACGGACCGAAAGTTATAAATTAATTATGTATATAAATATAATATAATATATAATTAATTATATAAATTATATATATATTATATTTATATAATAAAAACCGTCGGCAAAGCTAGGATCCAAAGTGTGTGAGCTGGAATCCAGTGCTCCGCACTCGCGGTACTTTTGTGAAGGAAACATCCGCACTCGCGGAGCTCTACAGTACAACGTGGGCCTATAAAAGCCATCGAATTCTGCACGAATTTTACACATCTTTTTCCTTTCAATCTCTCAGTCGTATATATATTTATATTTATATTATAATTTTAATTTTAATTTCTAATAATAAGGGTATGTTAGCGAATGTTGTAAGGGTTTAAGTCAAATTTCTGTCCGTGTAACGCTACGCTATTTTTAATCACTGTAAGTTATGGTTAATGTTATTTTTAATTTAATGTCTCGTAGCTAAGTTATTATTATGGTTATTTAATGCCGAAGTAATCATGATGTTGGGCTAAATATTAAAATTGGGTAATTGGGCTTTGTACCATAATTGGGGTTTGGACAAAAGAACGACACTTGTGGAAATTAGACTATGGGCTATTAATGGGCTTTATATTAACTAAATGATACCTCGTTAATTTAATATATAGACTTATAATTTGACGTATTTATATATAACCACATACGCTTGACTGGGTACGGTGGGCGGGATATCTATAAATACCAATAATTGTTCATTTTACCGAACACGGAATTGGATTAATAGTTAATAGACTTGTTGAAACAGGGGTGGATTACATTCAAGGGTAATTGGTGTAATTGTTAACAAAGTAGTAAAACCTTGGTTTACACGCAGTCGATAACCCGGTGTATTCATTAAACAAAGTATTAAGACCTTGTTACAATTCGAATCCCCAATTAGTTGGAATATTTGACTTCGGGAATAAGAATAATTTGACGAAGGCTTTCGCACTTTATATTTATGACTGATGGACTATTATGGACAAATCCGTATGGACATATTAAATAATCCAGGACAAAGAACAATTATCCCATGGGAATAAACTAAAATCAACACGTCAAACATCATGATTACGGAAGTTTAAATAAGCATAATTCCTTTATTTTCATATTTAATTGCACTTTTAATTATCGCACTTTTATTTATTGTCATTGTATTTAATTGCACTTTTAATTATCGTACTCTTTAATTATCGCAATTTTATTTTATCGCACTTTTATTTATCGCAATTTCATTATCGTTATTTACTTTACGCTTTAAATTAAGTTATATTTATTTTTAATATTTTACATTAGGTTTTAACTGCGACTAAAGTTTTAAAAATCGACAAACCGGTCATTAAACGGTAAAAATCCCCTTTTTTAATAATAATATCACTTATATATATATTTGTATTTTTATAAATTTAAAACTAATATAGCGTTAAGCTTGTTTAAGAGTTCCCTGTGGACGAACCGGACTTACTAAAAACTACACTACTGTACGATTAGGTACACTGCCTATAAGTGTTGTAGCAAGGTTTAGGTATATCCATTCTATAAATAAATAAATATCTTGTGTAAAATTATATCGTATTTAATAGTATTTCATTGTAAAAATAATACTATTTTATATACACCTCGCATAACATCAAGTATTTTTGGCGCCACTGCCGGGGACAACACTTAACGCCGAAGCGAGACGCTATATATTTTAAAAAAAAAGAAGAAGGTATTTTTAGTTATAAAATACTAATAAGTTATTTTATAAGTTTTAGTTATATTATAAAACATTTTCTATAAAATAAAAACAGAAAATTAAAAAACAAAACATAAAAAGTAAAAAAAAAAAATTATAAAAAAAAACTGAGCCTGCATAAAAATCGACCTTAATCTCATCTGAATCTGGAATATCCGCACTCGCGGTACTTTTTTCCAGCTAGGATCCGCACTTGCGGAGGTTTCTGACAGGTCAACACAGCCAGCATTAATTACGAAATTAGGGTTAATTTTATTATTATTAATATTAATTAGGGTTTTAATTAAATTAATATTTAGTTTAAGTTTTTAATTTATTTGTATTATTAAGTTATAATTAGTTTTATTAAATATATAAACTAATACTTTTATAAAATATTAATATAAAAATAATATTTTTATAAAAATTGTACTTTTTACAACTATAAGTTTTATTTTTAAAATTTCGTATCTTTTTAATTGTTTATTTGTAATATTTGTAATTTTCGCTCGTATTTAATTTTAAGTCATAGTTTTTGCCATAGTTATTTTTATTTCTAGATTTTTAGGTATTGCCGTAAAATCCCTTAAGTGCTTTTTCTTTAGACTAAGATTTAGGTGCTTTAGAATTTTGCGACGCCTTTTTAAGTTTTAGTACCTTTTTAAGTTATTGCCATTTTGGATTTAGTTTTTCTTTTAAGCTTTAATATTTTTTAGACGCAACTTTTAATTTTTAGTTTTTAGTTCCTTTTTAGTTTCGACGCGCTACTTTCTTATTTTTATTTTTCGACACTTTTTATTTTTCGACGTTTTTCGACGCGCTCTTTTTCTTTCTTATTTTTCGCCGCTCTAGTTTTTAGGACTTAGATTTTTTCTATTTCTTATCTAAAATTTTTTAAATTTAAACGAAAAATTATTTTAAGTGGTTAAATTGATAGACATCAAAATTTTCTGGTTCGTAGTAATAGTTGGATTTGTACGTGGACCGGATTATTGGAGCCAAACAGTACTCAATTATATTGAGACCAAACGAATCCTGCCCCTCTGCTGCATCTTTTGGCTATTCGAAACGTGGGCAAAATCAGAAAAGTCTATTAATTTGATAACTTATATAATTTTTCTTCCTTTTTAAAAACTAATAGGATATTCAGTGAATGCACCGAGCAAAACGTTCACCACCTTTTGTACGTTCACCACCTGTAACCAGATCAAGACATCTAGCAAATATTGTCGTCGTTGATTTTTTCTTTAGAATCGTCATCCTGTCGACCAAGTACTCTAATTCAAATTTCCAATAATCCATTTTTTGAACCCGACCTCACAATTGAGAATCCGAAGAATATTCAGGGACAATTCATAGATCCTGAACCATTAATCTTTCCTCTGGAACCACCAATCATTCAAACAGAGATTGTTGAGGAACGAACCATTAAATCAGAATCCTCTAGTGATTCAGATTCAACAAATTCAATCATGGAGAATCTGGAACCTTTAAGTATGGAAGACCGAATGAGAGCTAAACGCACTGGCCAAGGTCACGCAATTACTCAACCTGACATTAATGCGCCAGATTATGAAATCAAGGGACAAATCCTACACATGGTAACAAATCAATGCCAATTTAGTGGTGCGCCGAAGGAAGATCCAAATGAACATCTTCGTACCTTTAATAGAATCTGCACTCTATTTAAAATTAGAGAAGTGGAGGATGAACAGATATATCTCATATTATTTCCCTGGACTTTAAAGGGAGAAGCCAAAGATTGGTTGGAATCGTTACCTGAAGGGGCGATTGATACATGGGACGTTTTAGTTGAAAAATTTCTTAAACAATTCTTTCCAGCATCTAAAGCCGTAAGACTTCAAGGAGAAATTGTTACGTTCACACAGAAGCCAAACGAAACTCTATATGAGGCGTGGACCAGATTTGGAAAATTATTAAGAGGATGTCCGCAACATGGTTTAGACACCTGTCAAATAGTACAAATATTCTACTAAGGATGCGACATCACAACAAAAAAAGACATCGACATAGCAGCTGGTGGTTCCATTATGAAGAAAACCGAAACTGACGCTTATAAGATTATTGATAACACTGCTTCCCACTCACATGAGTGGCATCAAGAGAAAGATATCATTAGATCATCTAAAGCAGCTAGAGCCGATTCTAGCCATGACTTTGATTCCATTTCTACAAAGATAGATGCTATCGAGAGACGAATGGAAAAGATGACTAAAGATATCCACTCAATACGAATTAGTTGTGAGCAGTGTGGAGGACCACATTTGACAAAAGATTGTCTCAGTATTGAACTAACAATGGAACAAAGAGAGAACGTTTCATACATAAACCAAAGGCCTGGAAATAATTATCAGAATAATTATCAACCGCCAAGACCAATATACAATCAAAACCAGAATTATAACCGAAATGTTCCATACAACAACCAACAAGGTCCAAGTAATAAACAAGTATTCAATAATACTTACAATCAGCAAAGACCTAATTTTCAAAATAAACCACCACAAACCGATGATAAAAAGCCAAATTTAGAAGACATGATGTCGAAGCTAGTTGATTCTCAAACTCAGTTTTTCACATCTCAGAAACAAACGAATGAACAAAATGCTCAAGCATTTAGAAATCAACAAGCTTCTATTCAAAATCTGGAATAAGAAGTAAGCAACCTAGCAAGGTTGATAGGTGAAAGAAAACCGGGAAGTCTACCTAGTGATACAAATGCTAACCCCCGGAATGAAACAGCTAAAGCTATTACCACAAGAAGTGGTATTACACTTAAACCACCTGAAATACCTGTAATTTCTGATAAAGCTATTCCTACTCCACAAGAACCACAACCTGAACAAGATAAGGAAAAAGAACCGGTAGTTGAAAAGGTTAATGAAGATAACACAGTTAAGGCTAAACCTTATGTTAAACCATACCAACCACCACTTCCTTACCCGAGTAAAATGAGAAAAGAGAGACTTGAAGTCGAGGAATCAAAATTCTTGGATATGTTTAAACAGATAAATGTCAATCTTCCTTTCATTGATGTGATTTCAGGAATGACTAGATATGCTAAATTTCTGAAAGATCTAATCACAAATAGAAAGAAAATGGAAGAACTCTCGGCTGTTACTATGAATGCTAATTATTCTGCAGTGCTGTTGAATAATGTAACATCCCGCCTTTTTCCGGTTACTTTCCGTTTAACTATTTTAAAGTCCGTTATATATTTATAACATCTTTCGTTAATACGCGTTTTAAATTATCTCGATTAGGTAATTCACGTACCCGATTCAAACTTGAGGGACTAAACTTGCCAAAATTCCAAAATGGTGACTAGGTCAAAGGAGTCAAACTCCTCTCATCCATTCATTTCATCTTCTCCATCTTTCTTCTTCTTCTTTTTCTCTCAAAAACACCAACAAGAATTCATCATCTAAATTCGGATTAGGAAGTTAGCAACAAAACAAATTACAAATTCGTGATCCTTGCATCTTCCTCTTCGATTCCATACCGATTTCATTACATTTGGGTAACTTTCTAAAATCACTAGATTTTGTGTTCTTGATGTTTTTAACTTATAAAAGTGTTAATTAGTGTCTATGGCTCAAGTCTAACATGAATATATGAATTGTATGCTCGATCTTGTTGTTTTGAAGTAACTAGCATGAACTTGAATTTTGGTGTGTTGTTCTTGAGTTTTGGATGATCATATGTTATTAGATGTTAAAATTTCATGTTCTAATTGTGTTCCTAGTATCACTAGCTTCAATTTGATATGTAGGTTGCTTTAGAAAAGTTCATGAACTTGATTTATGATTTTGGTGAATTTGGGTTAGGGTTTGATGAACTTGAAATGGACTTTTGATGCATTGAATGCCATGGATTATTATTGGTAAGTGTTTAGTTGGATTGTATGCTTGATTACCTTAGAAACGGCATATCATTCATGTAAATTGGTTGCCCGAATCATTGAATTGCATTTATGAACTTGTATGCGGTTAATGTTAAGCATTAGATGCGGTTTTGGTTGTTGTAATAGGTAGATTGATTGATGAAATATGTTTAGTTGTTTTCCTCGTCAAATTACCTTCCCAACAGTATAAGATACTTGTCTTGATTGTTTGCGGATCATAAATTGTGTTTGTTTGGATTTTGGTTCGTGCACTTGAGACTTTCAGCAAACAGAACCTGAATACTAATCTGGACGCCGTCCAGATATTAGGACGCCGTCCAGTTCTTTAATACTGGACGCTGTCCAGATATTGGGACGCCGTCCAGTCCTTTAATACTGGACGCCGTCCAGAAAATCTGGACGCCGTCCAGTTACACTTGAAGTTTCTGTTTCGTTTTACCATTTTTCGAAAAATGTTTACTATGCTACGCACCTCCGATTCACATGTAACTTGTTCTAACGTACTCATATATGATTAAAAACCTCAGAGAAATAGTTCGAGACCCGACCCGAACGTGTTGACTTTTTCGTTGACTTTGACCCGACCAAGTTGACTTTTAATCAAACTTAACCAAATGTTTGTGCAAATCGTTCTAACATGCTTTTATACTCGTATCTTGCATGAAACATGACAATTTGACTCACATGTTGTAGTATTCAAGTCGTAACGAGCCATAGGACTAATTGAACATCTTTGACGTATCGTGTTTACCGTTATTGATACAACCTATTGTTTAGGTCAAGACTAGCATTGTTCTTTGCACACGTTTACTTGTTGAAGTACTTTACTACTCGTGCACTCAAGGTGAGATCATAGTCCCACTTTTACTCTTTTGAAACTTACATTTGGGATGAGAAAACATAAACGTTCCTTTTTAACTAAGTGAACACAAGTACAGGAAAACAAACATTCTACATACGAGTTTAGAACAAAAATCCTCAATTCGATTATCATTAGTTACACTTGCCGGGTGTAAGCGAGAACTTATGTTATATGGCCATATGGGTTTGACAAACCCTCATTCAAACGGTTCGCTACCGTTTACGAATGAAATATATTTTCGAGAAACAGTGTATGTTCTAGCACTAAGGTGATGGGGTTCTATGGAAGGAATGTTAAGCATTGATAATTGGGTGCTCGTGATAACAAATTTTTGGAATGGTTAACTATTATTGAAATGTTATAAATCTTGTGGTTCATTTGTACTTACTTACTTAAACCTATGATTTCACCAACATTTTCGTTGACAGATTTCTATGTTTTTCTCAGGTCCTTGAACGATACATGATACATGCTTCCGCTCATTATTTTGATACTTGCATTGGATGTCGAGTATATATGCATACATGGAGCGTCTTTTGACTACTTTTAAATTGTGTCGCATAAGTTTCATTTGTACTTATAACTTTGTAACGTAACTTGTGGTGGAACTATTCTTGTAAACTTTGAACAATCTTTAGATTTGAAATGAATGCGACATATCTTTTGGTCAAACGTTGTTTTAAAGACTTATGACCACATAACGGGACCTAAGTAGACGGCGCCGTCAATGACAATTTTGTCGGGTCGCTACAGATGGTATCAGAGCGTTGGTTGTAGGGATTTAGAGTTCATTGGTGTCAACCTCGAGTCATAGGGTACATTGGTGAGTCTAGACTACAACCGGCATATAGACTTGAAGTAGGAATTACTTGACTACTTGTGCATTTATACTCGAACGCTTCTACTCATATCTACTCTTAGTTCATCTTAATCTCACGTTGTTTAATTTGATTGACACGCCACCTTGACTATATGAAATGATGTCAAATGCACATATGAATCAGGGTAATATAATTTCCGGGATTATATTACGGTGACTCATATGAACGTTCCGACATTATGGCATAAAGAATTTAAGGCGAGTCAAGGAAAATTTTCTCTCTATCTTTTTTTTTCCATATCACGGTTAGTATTATTTAGAATACTAACCAACGGTATTCTTTTGTTTTGAAGGAACAATGCCTCCTCGCCGTGCGCCACGCCGTGAAACTCCCGAACAAGCTCTACAACGCATGATAGCCACCGCCGTAGATGCGGCCATGGCCGGTCACTCATCCAACAACAATAATAATAACAACCACAACAACAACAACAACAACAACAATGGCGCCGGTAACTCGAATGAGGGATGCTCCTATAAAGCTTTCATGGGGTGCAAACCTCACACTTTCGATGGAACCGGAGGACCGGTTGCTCTCACTCGATGGTTTGAGAAAACAGAAGCCGTTTTTAGCATAAGCGGTTGTCGGGACCAAGACAAGGTTAAGTACTCCACTCACACTTTCTCCGGCGTCACTCTCACTTGGTGGAACACCTATGTACAATCGGTGGGTACCGATGAAGCCCACGCTCTCTCTTGGTCCGATTTGAAAGGAAAGATGATCACCGAATACTTTCCGTGCGAGGAAACCCGAAAGCTCGAACAAGAGCTAAGAACTCTAAAAGCGGTCGGAAACGATCTCAAGGCCTATAATCAACGATTTTCTGAACTAGCCTTGATGTGCCCAAACCTTGAGAACCCCGAGTCTTTAAGGGTTGAACTTTACATGGATGGTCTTCCAAAGAGCATCAAACACGGAGTAATGTAATCCAAACCCCCTAATCATCAAGAAGCTTTGAACATGGCCCACAAATTAATAGAGACGGTGGACGAAATCGTAGTACCGGCACCTAAAGCCGAGGACAAGTCGGGTAACAACAAAAGAAAATGGGAAGCTCCCCAATCAAGCAACAACAACTTTGCCAAGAAATCTTTCACCTCCGACGGCAAGAAGGGTTATGCTGAAAATCTACCTCTTTGCAACAAATGCAACAAACATCACTTTGGCGAATGTAGTAAGCTAATTTGCCATCGGTGCCAAGAAATTGGTCATAAGGCCAACGATTGTAAAAGTGCCACTCCCGTCGCTCGAAAGTGGCCCAATGCACCAAAGACGGGCACTTGTTACGAATGTGGCCAAACGGGTCATTATAGAAATGCATGCCCAAAGAAGAAAGATAACCCCAACACGCGCGGCCGAGCTTTCAACATCAACGCCGAGGAAGCCCGGGATGACACTGAACTAGTCACGGATACGTTTCTTCTCAACAATTCTTATGTCTCTTGCTTATTCGATTCGGGTGCCGATAAATGCTTTGTATCCAAGACTTTGACTCATTCTTTTAGCACTCCACCTCTTCCATTAGATACCACTTATACCATTGAAGTGGCTAACGGGAAACTATTAAGTGCCGACACATATTACCGGGGGTGTACGTTAAACATTTTGGGTAAGGAATTTGAAATTGACTTGATACCCATGGAACTAGGAAGCTTTGATGTAATAATCGGTATGAATTGGTTAGTCAAAACGAAATCTCACATCCTTTGTGATCTTAACGCAATCCGAATTCCTATCGAGAATGGTGAACCTTTGATTGTTTATGGCGATAAGAGTTGCACCAGACTCAACCTCGTTTCGTGCCTTAAAGTTAGAAAACTACTCCGTAAGGGTTGTTTTGCGATCCTTGCCCACGTTAAGAAAGTCGAGTCCGAAGAGAAGCATATCGATGATGTGCCAATTGTTAGTGACTTTTCCGATGTATTTCCCGATGAATTGCCGGGTCTTCCACCTCATCGACCGGTAGAATTCCAAATCGATCTTATTCCGGGAGCCGCACCCGTAGCACGTGCACCGTATAGACTTGCTCCATCCGAAATGCAAGAATTGCAAAGTCAAATCCAAGAACTACTTGACCGTGGTTTTATCCAACCTAGCCATTCACCATGGAGCGCTCCGATTTTGTTTGTTAAAAAGAAAGACGGATCCCTACGAATGTGCATTGATTATCGTGAACTAAATAAATTGATGGTTAAGAACCGATATCCTCTTCCTCGCATCGATGACCTCTTTGATCAACTACAAGGGTCTTGTGTATATTCGAAAATCGATCTCCGCTCGGGTTATCATCAATTAAGGGTTAAGGGGGAAGATGTCTCCAAAACCGCTTTCCGGACTCGTTATGGTAGTTATGAATTCCTTGTCATGCCATTTGGTCTCACTAACGCACCGGCGGTGTTCATGGATCTTATGAACTGCGTGTGCAAACCGTATCTCGATAAATTCATTATTGTGTTCATCGATGACATATTGATCTATTCTAAAAATGAAGAAGAGCACGAACAACATCTCCGACTTGTGCTTGAACTCTTGAGACAAGAACGACTTTATGCCAAATTCTCCAAGTGTGAATTTTGGTTGAAGGAAGTTCAATTTCTTGGTCATGTTGTAAGTGATCAAGGTATTAAAGTCGATCCCACGAAAATCGAAGCCATTAGTAAATGGGAGACTCCTACTACTCCTACTCACATTCGTCAATTCTTGGGTCTCGCCGGGTACTATCGTAGATTCATCGAAAACTTCTCTTTGGTTGCACATCCTCTAACCGCATTAACTCACAAGGGAAAGAAATTCATTTGGGCGACCGAGCAAGAATCCGCGTTTCAAATCTTGAAGACAAAGCTAACCACCGCTCCTATCTTGTCACTTCCCGAAGGCAATGATGATTTTGTTGTATATTGCGATGCCTCGAAACATGGTTTTGGGTGTGTATTGATGCAACTGAAGAAAGTCATTGCTTATGCCTCTCTACAACTAAAAATTCATGAACGGAATTACACGACTCATGATCTCGAACTCGGAGCCGTTGTCTTTGCACTTAAAATGTGGAGACACTATCTTTATGGAACCAAGAGTACTATCTTCACCGATCACAAAAGCCTTCAACACATCTTCGATCAAAAGCAACTAAACATGAGACAACGACGGTGGATTGAAACTTTGAACGATTACGATTGTGAGCTTCGTTACCATCCCGGGAAGGCAAACGTAGTAGCCGATGCCTTAAGTCGAAAAGAAAGAGCGGTGCCTCTTCGTGTCCGAGCTTTAAACATCACCATTCACACCAACCTCAATAGTCAAATTCGTGTAGCCCACGACGAAGCTCTCAAGGATGAAAAAATCTCTCTCGAACACTTGAACGTCCTCACCTCTCGATTCGAAGTTAAAGAAACCGGACTCCGATATTTCGCCGGAAGAATTTGGGTACCTAGTTATGGGGACTTGCGAAGCCTTATTTTAGACGAAGCCCATAAGTCAAGATATTCGATTCACCCCGGTGCCAATAAGATGTACCACGACCTCAAAGAACAATATTGGTGGCCGAACATTAAAAGGGACGTCGCTACTTATGTTGGAAAGTGCCTAACTTGCTCCAAAGTCAAAGCCGAACATCAAAGACCGTCCGGACTACTTCAACAACCAGAAATCCCGCAATGGAAATGGGAAAGGATAACGATGGATTTTATCACCAAACTACCAAAGACGGTTGGCGGTTATGATACTATTTGGGTCATTGTTGACCGACTCACCAAATCCGCGCACTTCCTAGCCATGAAGGAAACCGACAACATGGAGAAACTCGCACAACTCTACATCAAAGAAATCGTAGCCCGACACGGTGTACCCTTATCGATTATCTCCGACCGAGATGGCCGTTTTGTTTCTAGATTTTGGCGTACTTTGCAAGAAGCATTGGGAACGCGTTTAGACATGAGCACCGCATATCATCCACAAACCGACGGACAAAGCGAACGCACAATTCAAACCTTGGAAGACATGCTATGAGCTTGCGTTGTCGACTTTGGAAAAGCTTGGGATAAGCACTTGCCTCTCGCCGAATTCTCCTACAACAATAGTTATCACGCGAGTATTAACGCCGCACCATTCGAAGCATTATATGGCCGAAAATGTCGTTCTCCTCTTTGTTGGGCCGAAGTAGGCGACAAACAAATCACCAGTCCCGAACTTATTCATGAAACAACCGATAAGATCGTTCAAATTCGAGATAGGCTTAGGACGGCCCGTAGTCGTCAAAAGAGCTATACCGACACTAGACGCAACGACCTCGAATTCTAAGTCGGTGATCGCGTAATGTTAAAAGTCGCACCTTGGAAAGGTGTAATTCGTTTCGGGAAACGCGGGAAGCTAAATCCACGGTATATTGGTCCTTTCGAAATCTTGGAGCGTGTTGGAACCGTTGCTTATCGTTTAGATCTTCCGCCTCAACTGAGTTCCGTTCATCCTACTTTCCATGTATCTAACTTGAAAAAGTGTTTAGCCGAACCCGAACTCGTCATCCCTCTCGAGGAGCTTACTATCGATGACAAACTTCATTTTGTGGAGGAACCGGTTGAAATTGTGGACACCTCTGTCAAAACGTTAAAACAAAGCCGAATTCCAATTGTCAAGGTCCGTTGGAATGCCAAAAGGGGACCCGAGTTTACTTGGGAAAGACAAGATCAAATGCAAAGGAAGTATCCTCATCTATTCGTGAATTCAGAAACGCAAGATCTCGAGGAAGAAACAACGACTACTACGCCTACTTAAATTTCGGGACGAAATTTCTTTTAAGGAGTAGGTAATGTAACATCCCGCCTTTTTCCGGTTACTTTCCGTTTAACTATTTTAAAGTCCGTTATATATTTATAACATCTTTCATTAATACGCGTTTTAAATTATCTCGATTAGGTAATTCACGCACCCGATTCAAACTTGAGGGACTAAACTTGCCAAAATTCCAAAATGGTGACTAGGTCAAAGGAGTCAAACTCCTCTCATCCATTCATTTCATCTTCTCCATCTTTCTTTTTCTTCTTTTTCTCTCAAAAACACCAACAAGAATTCATCATCTAAATTCGGATTAGGAAGTTAGCAACAAAACAAATTACAAATTCGTGATCCTTGCATCTTCCTCTTCGATTCCATACCGATTTCATTACATTTGGGTAACTTTCTAAAATCACTAGATTTTGTGTTCTTGATGTTTTTAACTTATAAAAGTGTTAATTAGTGTCTATGGCTCAAGTCTAACATGAATATATGAATTGTATGCTCGATCTTGTTGTTTTGAAGTAACTAGCATGAACTTGAATTTTGGTGTGTTGTTCTTGAGTTTTGGATGATCATATGTTGTTAGATGTTAAAAGTTCATGTTCTAATTGTGTTCCTAGTATCACTAGTGAAATGTCCCGTTCTTATTGATTAAAAACGTTCCATATTAATTGATTTCGTTGCGAGGTTTTGACCTCTATATGAGACGTTTTTCAAAGACTGCATTCATTTTAAAACAAACCATAACCTTTATTTCATCAATAAAGGTTTAAAAAAACTTTACGTAGATTATCAAATAATGATAATCTAAAATATCCTGTTTACACACGACCATTACATAATGGTTTACAATACAAATATGTTACATCGAAATTAGTTTCTTGAATGCAGTTTTTACACAATATCATACAAACGTGGACTCCAAATCTTGTCCTTATTTTAGTATGCAACAGCGGAAGCTCTTAGTATTCACCTGAGAATAAACATGCTTTAAACATCAACAAAAATGTTGGTGAGTTATAGGTTTAACCTATATATATCAAATCGTAACAATAGACCACAAGATTTCATATTTCAATACACATCCCATACATAGAGATAAAAATCATTCATACGGTGAACACCTGGTAACCGACATTAACAAGATGCATATATAAGAATATCCCCATCATTCCGGGACACCCTTCGGATATGATATAAATTTCGAAGTACTAAAGCATTCGGTACTTTGGATGGGGTTTGTTAGGCCCAATAGATCTATCTTTAGGATTCGCGTCAATTAGGGTGTCTGTTCCCTAATTCTTAGATTACCAGACTTAATAAAAAGGGGCATATTCGATTTCGATAATTCAACCATAGAATGTAGTTTCACGTACTTGTGTCTATTTTGTAAATCATTTATAAAACCTGCATGTATTCTCATCCCAAAAATATTAGATTTTAAAAGTGGGACTATAACTCACTTTCACAGATTTTTACTTCGTCGGGAAGTAAGACTTGGCCACTGGTTGATTCACGAACCTATAACAATATATACATATATATCAAAGTATGTTTAAAATATATTTACAACACTTTTAATATATTTTGATGTTTTAAGTTTATTAAGTCAGCTGTCCTCGTTAGTAACCTACAACTAGTTGTCCACAGTTAGATGTACAGAAATAAATCGATAAATATTATCTTGAATCAATCCACGACCCAGTGTATACGTATCTCAGTATTGATCACAACTCAAACTATATATATTTTGGAATCAACCTCAACCCTGTATAGCTAACTCCAACATTCACATATAGAGTGTCTATGGTTGTTCCGAAATATATATAGATGTGTCGACATGATAGGTCGAAACATTGTATACGTGTCTATGGTATCTCAAGATTACATAATATAAAATACAAGTTGATTACGTTATGGTTGGAATAGATTTGTTACCAATTTTCACGTAGCTAAAATGAGAAAAATTATCCAATCTTGTTTTACCCATAACTTCTTCATTTTAAATCCGTTTTGAGTGAATCAAATTACTATGGTTTCATATTGAACTCTATTTTATGAATATAAACAGAAAAAGTATAGGTTTATAGTCGGAAAAATAAGTTACAAGTCATTTTTGTAAAGGTAGTCATTTCAGTCGAAAAAACGACGTCTAGATGACCATTTTAGAAAACATACTTCCACTTTGAGTTTAACCATAATTTTTGGATATAGTTTCATGTTCATAATAAAAATCATTTTTTCAGAATAACAACTTTTAAATCAAAGTTTATCATAGTTTTTAATTAACTAAACCAAAATAGCCCGCGGTGTTACTACGACGGCGTAAATCCGGTTTTACGGTGTTTTTCGTGTTTCCAGGTTTTAAATCATTAAGTTAGCATATCATATAGATATAGAACATGTGTTTAGTTGATTTTAAAAGTCAAGTTAGAAGGATTAACTTTTGTTTGCAAACAAGTTTAGAATTAACTAAACTATGTTCTAGTGATTACAAGTTTAAACCTTTGAATAAGATAGCTTTATATGTATGAATCGAATGATGTTATGAACATCATTACTACCTTAAGTTCCTTGGATAAACCTACTGGAAAAGAGAAAAATGGATCTAGCTTCAATGGATCCTTGGATGGCTCGAAGTTCTTGAAGGAGAATCATGACACGAAAACAAGTTCAAGTAAGATCATCACTTGAAATAAGATTGTTATAGTTATAGAAATTGAACCAAAGTTTGAATATGATTATTACCTTGTATTAGAATGATAACCTACTGTAAGAAACAAAGATTTCTTGAGGTTGGATGATCACCTTACAAGATTGGAAGTGAGCTAGCAAACTTGAAAGTATTCTTGATTTTATGTAACTAGAACTTGTAGAATATATGAAGAACACTTAGAACTTGAAGATAGAACTTGAGAGAGATTAATTAGATGAAGAAAATTGAAGAATGAAAGTGTTTGTAGGTGTTTTTGGTCGTTGGTGTATGGATTAGATATAAAGGATATGTAATTTTGTTTTCATGTAAATAAGTCATGAATGATTACTCATATTTTTGTAATTTTATGAGATATTTCATGCTAGTTGCCAAATGATGGTTCCCACATGTGTTAGGTGACTCACATGGGCTGCTAAGAGCTGATCATTGGAGTGTATATACCAATAGTACATACATCTAAAAGCTGTGTATTGTACGAGTACGAATACGGGTGCATACGAGTAGAATTGTTGATGAAACTGAACGAGGATGTAATTGTAAGCATTTTTGTTAAGTAGAAGTATTTTGATAAGTGTATTGAAGTCTTTCAAAAGTGTATAAATACATATTAAAACACTACATGTATATACATTTTAACTGAGTCGTTAAGTCATCGTTAGTCGTTACATGTAAGTGTTGTTTTGAAACCTTTAGGTTAACGATCTTGTTAAATGTTGTTAACCCAATGTTTATAATATCAAATGAGATTTTAAATTATTATATCATCATGATATTATCATGTATGAATATCTCTTAATATGATATATATACATTAAATGTCTTTACAACGATAATCGTTACATATATGTCTCGTTTAAAAATCATTAAGTTAGTAGTCTTGTTTTTACATATGTAGTTCATTGTTAATATACTTAATGATATGTTTACTTATCATAGTATCATGTTAACTATATATATATCCATATATATGTCATCATATAGTTTTTACAAGTTTTAACGTTCGTGAATCACCGGTCAACTTGGGTGGTCAATTGTCTATATGAAACATATTTCAATTAATCAAGTCTTAACAAGTTTGATTGCTTAACATGTTGGAAACATTTAATCATGTAAATATCAATCTCAATTAATATATATAAACATGGAAAAGTTCGGGTCACTACAGTACCTACCCGTTAAATAAATTTCGTCCCGAAATTTTAAGTTGTTAAAGGTGTTGATGAATCTTCTGGAAATAGATGCGGGTATTTCTTCTTCATCTGATCTTCACGCTCCCAGGTGAACTCGGGTCCTCTACGAGCATTCCATCGAACCTTAACAATTGGTATCTTGTTTTGCTTAAGTCTTTTAACCTCACGATCCATTATTTCGACGGGTTCTTCGATGAATTGAAGTTTTTCGTTGATTTGGATTTCATCTAACAGAATAGTGAGATCTTCTTTAGCAAAACATTTCTTCAAATTCGAGACGTGGAAAGTGTTATGTACAGCCGCGAGTTGTTGAGGTAACTCAAGTCGGTAAGCTACTGGTCCGACACGATCAATAATCTTGAATGGTCCAATATACCTTGGATTTAATTTCCCTCGTTTACCAAATCGAACAACGCCTTTCCAAGGTGCAACTTTAAGCATGACCATCTCTCCAATTTCAAATTCTATATCTTTTCTTTTAATGTCAGCGTAGCTCTTGTGTCAACTTTGGGCGGTTTTCAACCGTTGTTGAATTTGGATGATCTTCTCGGTAGTTTCTTGTATAATCTCCGGACCCGTAATCTGTCTATCCCCCACTTCACTCCAACAAATCGGAGACCTGCACTTTCTACCATAAAGTGCTTCAAACGGCGCCATCTCAATGCTTGAATGGTAGCTGTTGTTGTAGGAAAATTCTGCTAACGGTAGATGTCGATCCCAACTGTTTCCGAAATCAATAACACATGCTCGTAGCATGTCTTCAAGCGTTTGTATCGTCCTTTTGCTCTGCCCATCAGTTTGTGGATGATAGGCAGTACTCATGTCTAGACGAGTTCCTAATGCTTGCTGTAATGTCTGCCAGAATCTTGAAATAAATCTGCCATCCCTATCAGAGATAATAGAGATTGGTATTCCATGTCTGGAGATGACTTCCTTCAAATACAGTCGTGCTAACTTCTCCATCTTGTCATCTTCTCTTATTGGTAGGAAGTGTGCGTATTTGGTGAGACGATCAACTATTACCCAAATAGTATCAAAACCACTTGCAGTCCTTGGCAATTTAGTGATGAAATCCATGGTAATGTTTTCCCATTTCCATTCCGGGATTTCGGGTTGTTGAAGTAGACCTGATGGTTTCTGATGCTCAGCTTTGACCTTAGAACACGTCAAACATTCTCCTACGTATTTAGCAACATCGGCTTTCATACCCGGCCACCAAAAATGTTTCTTGAGATCCTTGTACATCTTCCCCGTTCCTGGATGTATTGAGTATCTGGTTTTATGAGCTTCTCTATGTACCATTTCTCTCATATCTCCAAATTTTGGTACCCAAATCCTTTCAGCCCTATACCGGGTTCCGTCTTCCCGAATATTAAGATGCTTCTCCGATCCTTTGGGTATTTCATCCTTTAAATTTCCCTCTTTTAAAACTCCTTGTTGCGCCTCCTTTATTTGAGTAGTAAGGTTATTATGAATCATTATATTCATAGATTTTACTCGAATGGGTTCTCTGTCCTTCCTGCTCAAGGCATCGGCTACCACATTTGCCTTCCCCGGGTGGTAACGAATCTCAAAGTCGTAATCATTCAATAATTCAATCCACCTACGCTGCCTCATATTCAGTTGTTTCTGATTAAATATGTGTTGAAGACTTTTGTGGTCGGTATATATAATACTTTTGACCCCATATAAGTAGTGCCTCCAAGTCTTTAATGCAAAAACAACCGCGCCTAATTCCAAATCATGCGTCGTATAATTTTGTTCGTGAATCTTCAATTGTCGAGACGCATAAGCAATCACCTTCGTTTGTTGCATTAATACACAACCGAGACCTTGCTTTGATGCGTCACAATAAATCACAAAATCATCATTCCCTTCAGGCAATGACAATATAGGTGCCGTAGTTAGCTTTTTCTTCAATAATTGAAACGCTTTCTCTTGTTCATCATTCCATTCAAATTTCTTCCCTTTATGCGTTAATGCAGTCAAGGGTTTTGCTATTCTGGAAAAGTCTTGGATGAACCTTCTGTAGTAACCAGCTAGTCCTAAAAACTGGCGTATGTGTTTCGGAGTTTTCGGGGTCTCCCACTTTTCAACAGTTTCTATCTTTGCCGGATCCACCTTAATACCTTCTTTGTTCACTATGTGACCGAGGAATTGAACTTCTTCCAACCAAAATGCACACTTTGAAAACTTAGCGTACAATTCTTCCTTCCTCAATACTTCTAACACCTTTCTCAAATGTTCACCGTGTTCTTGGTCATTCTTTGAGTAAATAAGTATGTCATCAATGAAAACAATGACAAACTTGTCAAGGTATGGTCCACACACCCGGTTCATAAGGTCCATGAACACAGCTGGTGCATTAGTTAAACCAAACGGCATGACCATAAACTCGTAATGACCGTAACGTGTTCTGAAAGCAGTCTTTGGAATATCATCTTCTTTCACCCGCATTTGATGATACCCGGAACGTAAGTCAATCTTTGAATAAACAGACGAGCCTTGTAGTTGATCAAATAAGTCGTCGATTCTCGGTAGTGGGTAGCGGTTCTTGATGGTAAGTTTGTTCAACTCTCGGTAGTCGATACACAACCTGAATGTACCATCTTTCTTCTTGACAAACAAAATAGGAGCTCCCCACGGTGATGTGCTTGGTCGAATGAAACCACGCTCTAAAAGTTCTTGTAATTGGCTTTGCAGTTCTTTCATCTCGTTGGGTGCGAGTCTGTAAGGAGCACGAGCTATTGGTGCAGCTCCTGGTACAAGATCTATTTGAAATTCAACGGATCGATGTGGGGGTAATCCCGGTAATTCTTTCGGAAATACATCGGGAAATTCTTTTGCAATGGGAATATCGTTGATGCTCTTTTCTTCAGTTTGTACTTTCTCGACGTGTGCTAGAACAGCATAGCAACCTTTTCTTATTAGTTTTTGTGCCTTCAAATTACTAATAAGATGTAGCTTCGTGTTGCCCTTTTCTCCGTACACCATTAAGGGTTTTCCTTTTTCTCGTATAATGCGAATTGCATTTTTGTAACAAACGATCTCTACTTTCACTTCTTTCAACCAGTCCATACCGATTATCACATCAAAACTCCCTAACTCTACTGGTATTAAATCAATCTTAAATGTTTCGCTAACCAGTTTAATTTCTCGATTCCGACATATATTATCTGCTGAAATTAATTTACCATTTTCTAATTCGAGTAAAAATTTACTATCCAAAGGCGTCAATGGACAACTTAATTTAGCACAAAAATCTCTACTCATATAGCTTCTATCCGCACCCGAATCAAATAAAACGTAAGCAGATTTATTGTCAATAAGAAACGTACCCGTAACAAGCTCCGGGTCTTCCTGTGCCTCTGCCGCATTAATATTGAAAACTCTTCCGCGGCCTTGTCCATTCGTGTTCTCCTGGTTCGGGCAATTTCTAATAATGTGGCCCGGTTTTCCACATTTATAACAAACTACATTGGCATAACTTGCTCCGACACTACTTGCTCCGCCATTACTCGTTCCGACACCATTTGTTCCTTTCGTTCTATTAACCCCTGGTCCGTAGACCTCACACTTCGCCGCGCTATGACCATTTCTTTTACACTTGTTGCAAAATTTGGTGCAGAACCCCGAGTGATACTTTTCACACCTTTGGCATAGCTGCTTCTGATTGTTGTTGTTGTTGCGGTTATTATTATTGTTGGGATGATTGTTGTAGTTGCTGCTGTTGTTGTTGTTGTTGTTGTTGTTGGGCCGTTTGTTGTAGTTGCGATTGATGTTGCGATTGTTGGGATAATTGTTGCGATTATTGTTGTAATTGCTGTTGTTGTATTGGTGATTCTTATCACCGTTTTCCTCCCACTTTCTTTTGACTTGCTTCACATTGGCCTCTTCAGCAGTCTGTTCTTTAATTCTTTCTTCAATCTGGTTCACTAATTTGTGAGCCATTCTACATGCCTGTTGTATAGAGGCGGGCTCGTGTGAACTTATATCTTCTTGGATTCTTTCCGGTAATCCTTTCACAAACGCGTCGATCTTCTCTTCCTCATCTTCGAACGCTCCCGGACACAATAGGCACAATTCTGTGAATCATCTTTCGTACGCGGTAATATCAAATCCTTGGGTTCGTAACCCTCTAAGTTCTGTCTTGAGCTTATTGACCTCGGTTCTGGGACGGTACTTCTCGTTCATCAAGTGCTTGAATGCTGACCACGGTAGTGCGTACGCATCGTCTTGTCCCACTTGTTCTAGATAGGTATTCCACCATGTTAACGCAGAACCTGTGAAGGTATGCGTAGCATACTTCACTTTGTCCTCTTCAGTACACTTACTTATGGCAAACACCGATTCGACCTTCTCGGTCCACCGTTTCAATCCGATCGGTCCTTCGGTTCCATCAAATTCCAAAGGTTTGCAGGCAGTGAATTCTTTGTAGGTGCATCCTACACGATTTCCTGTACTACCAGATCCAAGGTTATTGTTGGTATGTAGCGCAGCCTGTACTGCGGCTATGTTTGAAGCTAGAAAAGTACGGAATTCCTCTTCATTCATATTCACGGTGTGTCGAGTAGTCGGTGCCATTTCCTTCAAAATAGTCAAATGGAACAAGTTAATCATACAGAATATTAAGAGTAGTTAATAGTATTTCGTAGCATAATATGAACTCATTTATAAAAGCTTTTTCTTCATATTAGCGTTTTATAAGTTTAAATTCGGGTAGTACCTACCCGTTAAGTTCATACTTAGTAGCTAATATACAATTCAACTACTACAATTCTATATGAAAAACTGATTATAATAATATTTCGCATTCAAACTTTTTCACAATATTTTACAAACTTACAATACCGCTTATTTTACATATAGCATGAAATATAGCACACAATAAATTTGATACAAGATGGTTGTGAAGATAATTCTAGCTAGTACACAAGTCGTTCAGCAAAGGCAATAAAGACACGTAATTCATACGTCCAGAAACAAGTCATGCATTCTGGTTTTACTAGGATTACTTCTCATCCTTGGTCTTGTGGAACATAACCGTTATGGCCGTTGATAAGACAGCGTGTTGTAACGTCGTCAAAGGGACGAGGGTTACGTAATGTCCAACAGTCCCGTAACAATCTAAAAACCTCATTTCTTACCCCAATTACCGACTCCGTCACTTGTGGAAACGTTTTGTTTAATAGTTGTAGCCCGATGTTCTTGTTCTCACTTTGGTGAGAAGCGAACATTACTAATCCGTAAGCATAACATGCTTCTTTATGTTGCATGTTAGCCGCTTTTTCTAAATCACGAAGTCCAATATTCGGATATATTGAGTCAAAATAATTTCTTAACCCGTTGCGTAAAATAGCATTTGGGTTCCCCGCAATATATGCGTCAAAGTAAACACATCGTAACTTATGGGTTTCCCAATGTGATATCCCCCATCTTTCAAACGAAAGTCTCTTATAAACCAAGACATTCTTGGAACATTTTTCGAATGTCTTACAAACTGATCTCGCCTTAAATAGTTGTGCCGAGGAATTCTGGCCGACTCTAGACAAGATTTCATCAATCATGTCTCCGGGTAGGTCTCTTAAAATATTGGGTTGTCTATCCATTTTGTGTTTTTAAACTGTAAAATAGACAAGAGTTAGATTCATAAAAAAAAAAAACTTATTAATATAAGCAATTTTTACATATATCATAAAGCATAAGCACACTATATTACATATATTACACCACACGAATACAACTATCTTATTCCGACTCGCTCGTTTCTTCTTCTTCGGTTTTGGTTCGTTTTGCCAAGTTTCTAGGGATATATGATGTTCCCCTAATACGAGCCGTCGTTTTCCACATTGGTCTAGAAAAACCTGGTGGTTTAGAGGTTCCCGGGTCATTGTTACAACTTAAGGACTTCGGGGGTTGACGATACATATAAAGTTCATCGGGGTTGGAATTAGATTTCTCTATTTTTATGCCCTTTCCCTTATTATTTTCTTTTACCTTTTTAAATTCAGTTGGGGTAATTTCTATAACATCATCGGAATTCTCGTCGGAATCCGATTCATCGGAGAATTGGTAATCCTCCCAATATTTTGCTTCCTTGGCGGAAACACCATTGACCATAATTAACCTTGGTCGGTTGGTTGAGGATTTTCTTTTACTTAACCGTTTTATTATTTCCCCCACCGGTTCTATTTCTTCATCCGGTTCCGATTCTTCTTCCGGTTCCGATTCTTCTTCTGGTTCCGACTCTTCTTCCGGTTCCTCTTCGGGAACTTGTGAATCAGTCCACGAATCATTCCAATTTATATTTGACTCTTCATTATTATTAGGTGAGTCAATGGGACTTGTTCTAGAGGTAGACATCTATCACATAATATCAAACGCGTTAAGAGATTAATATATCACATAATATTCACATGTTAAAAATATATAGTTTCCAACAAAATTTGGTAAGCAATCATTTTTCAAGTAAACACGGTCGAAGTCCAGACTCACTAATGCATCCTAACAAACTAGATAAGACACACTAATGCAAAATTCTGGTTCTCTAAGACCAACGCTCGGATACCAACTGAAATGTCCCGTTCTTATTGATTAAAAACGTTCCATATTAATTGATTTCGTTGCGAGGTTTTGACCTCTATATGAGACATTTTTCAAAGACTGCATTCATTTTAAAACAAACCATAACCTTTATTTCATCAATAAAGGTTTAAAAAAACTTTACGTAGATTATCAAATAATGATAATCTAAAATATCCTGTTTACACACGACCATTACATAATGGTTTACAATACAAATATGTTACAACAAAATAAGTTTCTTGAATGCAGTTTTTACACAATATCATACAAGCATGGACTCCAAATCTTGTCCTTATTTAAGTATGCGACAGCGGAAGCTCTTAATAATCACCTGAGAATAAACATGCTTAAAACGTCAACAAAAATGTTGGTGAGTTATAGGTTTAACCTATATATATCAAATCATAACAATAGACCACAAGATTTCATATTTCAATACACATCCCATACATAGAGATAAAAATCATTCATATGGTGAACACCTGGTAACCGACATTAACAAGATGCATATATATAAGAATATCCCCATCATTCCGGGACACCCTTCGGATATGATATAAATTTCGAAGTACTAAAGCATCCGGTACTTTGGATGGGGTTTGTTAGGCCCAATAGATCTATCTTTAGGATTCGCGTCAATTAGGGTGTCTGTTCCCTAATTCTTAGATTACCAGACTTAATAAAAAGGGGCATATTTGTAATGACCCACACTTTTTCGATCGTTCTATACTTATAAGATTAATATTTACATAAATTAAACCTTACCAACATGATAAGCAATCCAAATTGTTGAGACTTATGTTTTTGAAATGAGTTTTACACAACGTTTGACCGTCTAGTTTGACCGATGATATCACGAACTATATAACATATGATAATTATACGTTTGTGTATATATATGTATATATACATATTTAACATGATCTAAGAATGTTTTAATACCTCATTTTGTATTAATAACAATAAGTTACAAGTATATTTTGAAACTACTAACCTAAGTTTTCAAAACGATAACCATACGTAACGTTATTTGACATAAATACTTATGACCTATAATGTTTATACATATATCGTATAAGTAATGTATTTAATCACTTTTAAGGACTTAAATACATAAAACAATATAAGTATATTCACAAAAGATAGCTATATTTGAATTCTCATTCCATTTTTCACAAGATTTCTATACGTATATCTAGAGTACATGTACTCGTATCATACCTAACCTCTATACGTATTTACTATTGGTATATACACATCAAATCACCACCAACCAGCCCTTATTCAATGCCTTATGTATAAGGTAACTACTTTTGTTATCTAGTATGACAATTTCACATGATTAAAAGATTTTTTCACAAAATTACAAACTTATACACCTTTTACACCACCATTTATACTCCATTCCATTTTCATTTTACTACACATTTTCTTTAACCAAAAACACACTCTTAAGAAACTCCATAACCATTCAGCTAGTATCCATGAAGATCTAGCCATAAAAACATCACTTAAACACCATAAGAAAAACCTTACAAAAACACTTCAAGAATCCTTTCAAGAACACAAGTTTACTTCCAATCTTTCATCCAACTCCATCACTCTTTTGGTTCTAGATTTTTACTTCTCTTTTACAGCAATCTTGTCCAAGTAACTTGATTTAGTAACTTTGTTCATAACCTTATTCGATTCATATATATATAGCTATCTTATTTTGTGGTATAAAATTTTAACAACAAGAACATAGTTTGAATGTTTTCAAACTTGTTTGCAAACTAAATAGATCCTTCTCACTTAACTTTTAAAATACTTCAAGACCTGTAATATATCATAAATATATGCTAATTTAACAAGGTATAACTTGGTTTTTCAAAGAACACATTAAAAACTGAATTTACGACGTCGGAGTGCAACCGGGGGCTGTTTTGGGTTGGATAATTAAAAACCATCTTAAACTTTGAATTGGAGGTTTATTTTCTGGAAAAATGATTTTTACTATGAATATGATAACACATAAAAATTTCATGATTTAACTCAAAGTATAAGTATTTTTAGAAAAATAATCATTTAAGGTTGTTTACATGATGGAAAATGATTAACTTCATAAGTTTTACTAAAGTTTGACCTATGACCTGTGATTTCGAATACAAACTAAGGTATTTACAGTTCATAGTCTTAAAGAGGGACTCGATCCAAGGAAGTGGCAAGTTGAATCAACGAAAATGGAGTTGTAACGAAGAAACTATGACCAAAACGAGATCGGATATCTAAGACTAGTTTAGCTACGAAAATAATTGGAGAAAATTAAATAAATCACATCTTTTTAAAATAACATGATATTTTATATATATGTACTCATAATTTAATTTTATATGGTTCAGGATCACCCGTAAACAATACGAGAAGATTAATCATAAGATCCCATGATTGTACGCAACACGTCATTTGACAACACCGGTACTTTATGTACGCAACACGTCATTTGACAACACCGGTACCGTGGGTCAAGATTAATCTCGACCAATACATATACGATGGGGGTTTTTATTTATTTCATTGGGGGTTTATTAAACACCTAAAAATGAACCATTAAAATTGAATTACTAACATCGGACTGCTAACTACGGACTAAGGAATTATTAAAAGTATTAAAACTATTAAAAGTATATATATGTGACGTTTGTTTAAAAAGAAAAGGTATTGATATATTATATATGGATAGGTTCGTGATATCAATCGGAGACCAAGTCAAAATTACATATCTTCAAGACGAAAGTGAGTATATAGTCCCATTTTTAAACTCTAAATATTTCGGGATGAGAATACATGTATTTTATGTTTTACGATATGGACACAAGTAACTGAAAAATATATTCTACGTTGAGTTGTACCACTGGCATACTTCCCTGTAGCTTGGTAACTACTATTTACAGCGGTATTGTAAACGCGAATCCTGTTGATAGATCTATCGGGCCTGACAACCCCAACCGGACTGGACGACCAGTATTCAACGGTTGCACAGTACTTCGTTTTGGTGACTACACTTGGTACGGTGTAGTAAGATTTCATAATAAAGGGAATATGCGACGTGATTAAATGTTAAGTATGGTTACCAAGTGCTCAACCACTTAGAATATTCTTATTAAAATGTTTACATATGAAATCTTGTGGTCTATATTTATATCGCTGCCGGCATTAAACCTATATCTCACCAACTTTATGTTGACGTTTTAAACATGTCTATTCTCAGGTGATAACTAAAAGCTTCCGCTGCAACATGTTGAATTTAAGCAAGATCTTGAGTATGCATATTTGTGTCAAAAATAAAACTGCATATCCGAGGAATTGTAATGTAAAATATGCTAGAAATCGTATTGTTATCATCACATGTAAAGTTTGTAAGTCTAAGATTATCGCTAAATGATAATCATCTTTATATTGTCTAAAGCTTGTATTAACATAAGAGTTATGGTTTGTAATGTAAAATAAATGCAGTTGTTCTTTTAAAAATGTCGCATATAGAGGTCAATACCTCGCAATGAAATCATACGTTATCTAACTCGTTCTTATGGTTAAGGACGGGTTATGACATGTGGTATCAGAGCGGTGGTCTTAGCGAACCAGGTTTGCATTAGTGTGTCTAACTGATAAGTCGTTAGGATACATTAGTAAGTCTGGACTTTGACCGGGTCTGATTTAAAAACCATTGCTTATCATTGTTGGTTAAAATTTATACGTAAATATTATGTAGTACTAATGGGTTAGTTGTTATGTGATAGATGTCGGGCTCAAAACTTATTATCACATTCAGCGACTCCGAATCAGAATCTTCAGATGGTGTTTCAGTCATTAACCTATTCGATGACGAAAATGATATATTTGGGGAAGACTCACAAATTCCGGATGAACCGACTATAGAGAACTCGGAAAGTGAACCCGAGGAGGAAAGTGAACCCGAGGAGGAAAGTGAACCCGAGGAAGAAATACAGGAAATTACAAAAGACAAGTTCGAACTAGGAAAGAAACGAAAGGCTAATGAATTAGAAAATTCAAATCCCGAGTTTAGTAAGGATGATGTGGCACCAACTCCACTAGACACTACCACCCCTATTTCCGCTATTCCTATTCGTTCTATCCCGGCATCCAGTTCTTCAGCCCCACCGCCAAAATATAGGCAGACAGCTAGGATAAGCGTTAGGCGATTCATTGAACCTAAACGTCTTAGAAAATAGACCAAACGATGCGCTGCCGTATTAAACCATGGGATCATATAATGTTTTGTATAATATTATTAGAGTGGTTTGCTTAATGTTCGATGTAAGATAAGCATATGTAAAATAGTGAAGTGTGAAATGCAATAATTTTCCATGGTTAAGTATTATTTAGATGGTAGTAATTGATTCTGTACTAAGCTATTAAGTATGGACATTAACGGGTAGGTACTACCCTAGATATAATTATAAAACGCTAATAAGAAGAAAAGGCTTTTATATTAATACCTGGTTCATATTATTAATAAGCTATAATGTACTGTAAATATACACTACATCTATAATATTCCATGTGAATAATTATTTTCTTTTCATTCTTATAGAAGAATATGGCGCGATTGAACCGAATGACGGAACAAGAAATCCAGGAACTCATCAATCAGCGAGTGAACGACAGAATGTTATGGGTCGAGGCTGCAAGAGGTGCTGCAGTTAACCCAAATCCTCGTGTGGGGTACACTTACAAAACTTTTCAAGCTTGCAAGCCCTCATCATTCAGTGGAACGGAAGGACCGATCGGTTTAACCCGGTGGATAGAAAAGATGGAGACTGTGTTTAAAATAAGTGGTTGTGTTGAAAAGGACATGACCAAGTATGCATCGTGCACTTTACAAGATAGTGCACTCACGTGGTGGAAAAATTTTGTGAAGGCTGTAGGAGGAGATGTAGCTTATGATACTCCATGGGAAGAATTCAAAACAATGTTAATCAACGAATATTGTCCAAGGAACGAGGTTAGGAAGTTGGAAGATGAATTACGAAGTCTGAAGGTTATTGGTACTGAAATCACCAACTACAATCAGCGATTCATGGAATTAGTTTTGCTATGTCCTGAATTGGTTCCAACCGAAGAACGGAAGATTGAAATGTACAAAGATGGTTTGCCCAAAAAGGTCAAGGCAAACGTTACAGCATCGAAACCTAAGACAATTCATGAAGCTATAACCATGGCAAACGAGCTAATGGATCAGGTCATCATGGATAAGAAAGCATCCAATACTGATGTGAAGGTATCAGGTAACAAAAGAAAGTGGAATGGAAATTATGATCGAGGTAACCAACAACAATCTTTTAAGAAACAAGAAACCACGCAAGGTGCAGGTAGTGGTTCAAGCTTTGGTTACAAAGGACAAAATCCTTTATGCAACCGATGCCACAAACATCACTCTGGTTACTGTAATGTGGTATGCAACAAATGTAATCGAAAGGGTCATCTTGCTGAAGATTGTAGGGCTCTCGTTACAAATACAAATGGTACCAAGACTCCTGCCACTAATGCAAATAGAACTGCTTTGGCTACTGTTACTTGTTATGGATGTGGGAAACAGGGTCATTATAAGAGCCAGTGCCCGAATCCAGAGAAGAATATCGGACCTGCACGAGGGAGAGCATTTGTTATTAATGCTAGAGAGGCGTGTGAAGACCCGGAGCTTGTTACGGGTACGTTTACCATTAATAACTTATCAGCATCTATTATATTTGATACTGGTGCCGATAGAAGTTACGTGTGTAGAAATTTTTACACTAAATTGAATTGTTCATCATTACCTCTAGATGCTAAGTACATGATTGAGTTAGCTAATGGTAAACTAATTAAAGCCGATAAAATTTGTCGTGATTGTAAAATAAATTTACCCGGAGAAACGTTTAAAATTGACTTGATACCCATAGAATTAGGAAGTTTTGATGTAATAGTCGGCATGGACTGGATGTCCAAAATAGGAGCTGAAGTTGTGTGCGCCAAGAAGGCAATTCGCATTCCTCGTAAGAATAAAACGCCAGTAATGATTTATGGAGAGAAGGGTAACTCAAAGCTAAAACTCATTAGTTATTTGAAAGCTCAAAAGTGCTTGAAGAAAGGGTGCTATGCTATCTTAGCACATGTTAATAAAGTCGAAAAGAAAGAAAAAGAGAAGTGCATCAATGACGTGCCTGTGGCAAGAGATTTTCCTGAAGTATTTCCGGAAGAGTTGCCGGGATTACCTCCATTTAGATCTGTAGAATTTCAAATAGATTTAGTACCAGGAGCTGCACCAGTGGCTCGTGCTCCATATAGACTTGCACCGTCCGAATTAAAAGAACTTCAAAGTCAGTTAAAAGAATTACTAGACCGTGGATTCATACGACCAAGCACTTCACCGTGGGGAGCTCCAATTTTGTTTGTTAAGAAGAAAGATGGATCTTTTAGGATGTGTATAAATTATCGTGAATTAAATAAGTTAACTATCAAGAATCGGTATCCACTACCGAGAATTGATGACTTATTTGATCAACTGCAAGGATCATGTGTTTATTCGAAAATCGACCTAAGATCGGGTTATCATCAATTACGTGTCAAAGAAGAGGACATTCCGAAAACTGCTTTTCGGACACGTTATGGTCATTACGAATTTTTGGTCATGCCGTTTGGATTGACGAATGCGCCAGCTGTATTCATGGACCTCATGAATCGAGTTTGTAGTCCATATTTAGATAAGTTTGTTATTGTTTTCATTGATGATATTCTTATCTATTCCAAGAGTGAGCAAGAGCATGAACAGCATTTAAGGTTGATATTAGAGTTGTTGAGAAAAGAACAGCTATATGCTAAATTTTCTAAATGTGCTTTCTGGTTGAAAGAAGTGCAATTTCTTGACCACGTTGTTAGTAGCAAAGGAATTCAGGTTGATCCAGCAAAAATTGAAGCCATTGAAAAATGGGAGACTCCTAAGACACCAATGCAGATACGCCAATTTTTGGGTTTAGCCGGTTATTATAGAAGGTTTATTCAAGATTTTTCCCGAATAGCTAAGCCGTTGACAGCGTTAACGCAAAAAGGGAAGAAATATGAATGGACTTCTGAGCAGGAGAGTGCATTTCAATTACTGAAAAAGAAGTTGACTACGGCGCCTATTTTATCGTTACTAGAAGGGAACGATGATTTTGAAATATATTGTGACGCTTCGCGACAAGGTTTTGGTTGTGTTCTTATGCAACGAAAGAAAGTTATTGCATACGCATCCCGACAATTGAAGATTCACGAGCGGAATTATACGACTCATGATCTAGAACTGGGAGCAGTCGTGTTTGCATTGAAGATATGGAGACACTACTTGTATGGGGTTAAATGCACTGTGTTTACTGATCATAAAAGCCTTCAACATATTTTTGATCAGAAACAACTGAACATGAGGCAACGTAGGTGGGTTGAGTTAATAAATGACTATGATTGTGAAATTCGTTATCATCCAGGGAAAGCGAATGTGGTGGCTGACGCACTAAGCAGAAAGGAACGAGAACCAATTCGAGTACGAGCGATGAACATAAAAATTCACATGAATCTCAACTCACAAATCAAAGAAGTTCAACGAGAAGCACTTACTAAAGAAAATATAGGAAATGAAATAATGAAGAAGTATGAGAAGCAACTCGTTATGCGGGAAGATGGAATTCGATATTTTGCAAATCGTATTTGGGTACCGAAGTTGGGTGGATTAAGGAAGTTGATATTGAACGAGGCACATAAGACAAGATATTCGATACATCCTGGAGTTGGAAAGATGTACCAAGATCTTAAGATACGTTATTGGTGGCCTAATTTAAAGACAGACGTTGCAACATATGTTGGGGAGTGTTTAACTTGTTCTAAGGTCAAAGCAGAACACCAGAAGCCGTCAGGGTTACTTCAACAACCAGAAATCCCAGAATGGAAATGGGATGGTATTACAATGGATTTCATCACGAAGTTACCAAAGACTGCCTGGGGATACGATACCATTTGGGTAATTGTTGATCGTCTTACCAAATCTGCACATTTCTTGCCTATAAAGGAAACGGATAGAATGGAGAAACTATTACTATAAAGGAAATTGTTTCAAGGCATGGAATACCTATTTCCATTATATCTGATCGTGATAGTAGATTTACCTCAAAGTTCTGGCAATCACTACAGGAGGCACTAGGAACTCGTTTGGATATGAGCACCGCATATCATCCGCAAACCGACGGGCAGAGTGAAAGAACGATTCAGACTCTTGAAGATATGCTCAGGGCATGTGTGATCGATTTTGGAAACGGATGGGATAAATATCTACCATTAGCAGAATTCTCGTATAATAATAGTTATCATGCGAGCATTAAAGCTGCACCATTCGAAGCATTGTACGGAAGGAAGTGTAGATCTCCTATCTGTTGGAATGAAGTAGGAGATCGACAATTAACTGGTCCCGAGATCATACATGAAACTACTGAAAAGATAGTAAAAATCAAGGAGAGATTGAAAACAGCCCGTAGTCGCCAAAAGAGCTACGCCGATGTCCGAAGGAAACCATTAGAGTTTCAGATCGGTGACATGGTTATGTTAAAGGTGTCACCATGGAAAGGTGTAATACGTTTCGGTAAAAGAGGTAAACTGAACCCAAGATATGTAGGCCCGTTCAAGATCATCGAACGCATTGGACCGGTAGCTTATCGACTCGAGTTACTGCAACAACTCGCCGGAGTACATAATACCTTTCACGTCTCAAACCTTAAGAAGTGTCTTGCAAAGGAAGACCTCACCATTCCTCTTGAAGAAATCCATGTCGACGAGAAACTACAATTCATCGAAGAACCAATCGAAATCATGGATCGTGAAGTTAAACGGCTCAAGCAGAGCAACATACCGATCGTTAAGGTTCGTTGGAATGCTCGAAGGGGTCCTGAGTTTACTTGGGAACGAGAGGATCAAATGAAACAAAAGTATCCACACTTGTTTCCCGATGACGCAAAATAGGTACAATTTTAAAATTTCGGGACGAAATTTATTTAACGGGTAGGTACTGTAATGACCCGCACTTTTTCGATCGTTCTATACTTATAAGATTAATATTTACATAAATTAAACCTTACCAACATGATAAGCAATCCAAATTGTTGAGACTTATGTTTTTGAAATGAGTTTTACACAACGTTTGACCGTCTAGTTTGACCGATGATATCACGAACTATATAACATATGATAATTATACGTTTGTGTATATATATGTATATATACATATTTAACATGATCTAAGAATGTTTTAATACCTCATTTTGTATTAATAACAATAAGTTACAAGTATATTTTGAAACTACTAACCTAAGTTTTCAAAACGATAACCATACGTAACGTTATTTGACATAAATACTTATGACCTATAATGTTTATACATATATCGTATAAGTAATGTATTTAATCACTTTTAAGGACTTAAATACATAAAACAATATAAGTATATTCACAAAAGATAGCTATATTTGAATTCTCATTCCATTTTTCACAAGATTTCTATACGTATATCTAGAGTACATGTACTCGTATCATACCTAACCTCTATACGTATTTACTATTGGTATATACACATCAAATCACCACCAACCAGCCCTTATTCAATGCCTTATGTATAAGGTAACTACTTTTGTTATCTAGTATGACAATTTCACATGATTAAAAGATTTTTTCACAAAATTACAAACTTATACACCTTTTACACCACCATTTATACTCCATTCCATTTTCATTTTACTACACATTTCCCTTTAACCAAAAACACACTCTTAAGAAACTCCATAACCATTCAGCTAGTATCCATGAAGATCTAGCCATAAAAACATCACTTAAACACCATAAGAAAAACCTTACAAAAACACCTCAAGAATCCTTTCAAGAACACAAGTTTACTTCCAATCTTTCATCCAACTCCATCACTCTTTTGGTTCTAGATTTTTACTTCTCTTTTACAGCAATCTTGTCCAAGTAACTTGAGGTAGTAACTTTGTTCATAACCTTATTCGATTAATATATATATAGCTATCTTATTTTGTGGTATAAAATTTTAACAACAAGAACATAGTTTGAATGTTTTTAAACTTGTTTGCAAACTAAATAGATCCTTCTCACTTAACTTTTAAAATACTTCAAGACCTGTAATATATCATAAATATATGCTAATTTAACAAGGTATAACTTGGTTTTTCAAAGAACACCTTAAAAACTGAATTTACGACGTCGGAGTGCAACCGGGGGCTGTTTTGGGTTGGATAATTAAAAACCATCTTAAACTTTGAATTGGAGGTTTATTTTCTGGAAAAATGATTTTTACTATGAATATGATAACACATAAAAATTTCATGATTTAACTCAAAGTATAAGTATTTTTAGAAAAATAATCATTTAAGGTTGTTTACATGATGGAAAATGATTAACTTCATAAGTTTTACTAAAGTTTGACCTATGAACTGTGATTTAGAATACAAACTAAGGTATTTACAGTTCATAGTCTTAAAGAGGGACTCGATCCAAGGAAGTGGCAAGTTGAATCAACGAAAACGGAGTTGTAACGAAGAAACTATGACCAAAACGAGATCGGATATCTAAGACTAGTTTAGCTACGAAAATAATTGGAGAAAATTAAATAAATCACATCTTTTTAAAATAACATGATATTTTATATATATGTACTCATAATTTAATTTTATATGGTTCAGGATCACCTGTAAACAATACGAGAAGATTAATCATAAGATCCCATGATTGTACGCAACACGTCATTTGACAACACCGGTACTTTATGTACGCAACACGTCATTTGACAACACCGGTACCGTGGGTCAAGATTAATCTCGACCAATACATATACGATGGGGGTTTTTATTTATTTCATTGGGGGTTTATTAAACACCTAAAAATGAACCATTAAAATTGAATTACTAACATCGGACTGCTAACTACGGACTAAGGAATTATTAAAAGTATTAAAAGTATTATAAGTATATATATGTGACGTTTGTTTAAAAAGAAAAGGTATTGATATATTATATATGGATAGGTTCGTGATATCAATCGGAGACCAAGTCAAAATTACATATCTTCAAGACGAAAGTGAGTATATAGTCCCATTTTTAAACTCTAAATATTTCGGGATGAGAATACATGTATTTTATGTTTTACGATATGGACACAAGTAACTGAAAAATATATTCTACGTTGAGTTGTACCACTGGCATACTTCCCTGTAGCTTGGTAACTACTATTTACAGCGGTATTGTAAACGCGAATCCTGTTGATAGATCTATCGGGCCTGACAACCCCAACCGGACTGGACGACCAGTATTCAACGGTTGCACAGTACTTCGTTTCGGTGACTACACTTGGTACGGTGTAGTAAGATTTCATAATAAAGGGAATATGCGACTTGATTAAATGTTAAGTATGGTTACCAAGTGCTCAACCACTTAGAATATTCTTATTAAAATGTTTACATATGAAATCTTGTGGTCTATATTTATATCACTGCCGGCATTAAACCTATATCTCACCAACTTTATGTTGACGTTTTAAACATGTCTATTCTCAGGTGATAACTAAAAGCTTCCGCTGCAACATGTTGAATTTAAGCAAGATCTTGAGTATGCATATTTGTGTCAAAAATAAAACTGCATATCCGAGGAATTGTAATGTAAAATATGCTAGAAATGGTATTGTTATCATCACATGTAAAGTTTGTAAGTCTAAGATTATCGCTAAACGATAATCATCTTTATATTGTCTAAAGCTTGTATTAACATAAGAGTTATGGTTTGTAATGTAAAATAAATGCAGTTGTTCTTTTAAAAATGTCGCATATAGAGGTCAATACCTCGCAATGAAATCATACGTTATCTAACTCGTTCTTATGGTTAAGGACGGGTTATGACAATATTCGATTTCGATAATTCAACCATAGAATGTAGTTTCACGTACTTGTGTCTATTTTGTAAATCATTTATAAAACCTGCATGTATTCTCATCCCAAAAATATTAGATTTTAAAAGTGGGACTATAACTCACTTTCACAGATTTTTACTTCGTCGGGAAGTAAGACTTGGCCACTGGTTGATTCAAAAACCTATAACAATATATACATATATATCAAAGTATGTTCAAAATATATTTACAACACTTTTAATATATTTTGATGTTTTAAGTTTATTAAGTCAGCTGTCCTCGTTAGTAACCTACAACTAGTTGTCCACAGTTAGATGTATAGAAATAAATCAATAAATATTATCTTGAATCAATCCACGACCCAGTGTATACGTATCTCAGTATTGATCACAACTCAAACTATATATATTTTGGAATCAACCTCAACCCTGTATAGCTAACTCCAACATTCACATATAGAGTGTCTATGGTTGTTCCGAAATATATATAGATGTGTCGACATGATAGGTCGAAACATTGTATACGTGTCTATGGTATCTCAAGATTACATAATATACAATACAAGTTGATTAAGTTATGGTTGGAATAGATTTGTTACCAATTTTCACGTAGCTAAAATGAGAAAAATTATCCAATCTTGTTTTACCCATAACTTCTTCATTTTAAATCCGTTTTGAGTGAATCAAATTGCTATGGTTTCATATTGAACTCTATTTTACGAATCTAAACAGAAAAGTATAGGTTTATAGTCGAAAAAATAAGTTACAAGTCGTTTTTGTAAAGGTAGTCATTTCAGTCGAAAGAACGACGTCTAGATGACCATTTTAGAAAACATACTTCCACTTTGAGTTTAACCATAATTTTTGGATATAGTTTCATGTTCATAATAAAAATCATTTTCCCAGAATAACAACTTTTAAATCAAAGTTTATCATAGTTTTTAATTAACTAACCCAAAACAGCCCGCGGTGTTACTACGACGGCGTAAATCCGGTTTTACGGTGTTTTTCGTGTTTCCAGGTTTTAAATCATTAAGTTAGCATATCATATAGATATAGAACATGTGTTTAGTTGATTTTAAAAGTCAAGTTAGAAGGATTAACTTTTGTTTGCGAACAAGTTTAGAATTAACTAAACTATGTTCTAGTGATTACAAGTTTAAACCTTCGAATAAGATAGCTTTATATGTATGAATCGAATGATGTTATGAACATCATTACTACCTTAAGTTCCTTGGATAAACCTACTGGAAAAGAGAAAAATGGATCTAGCTTCAATGGATCCTTGGATGGCTCGAAGTTCTTGAAGCAGAATCATGACACGAAAACAAGTTCAAGTAAGATCATCACTTGAAATAAGATTGTTATAGTTATAGAAATTGAACCAAAGTTTGAATATGATTATTACCTTGTATTAGAATGATAACCTACTGTAAGAAACAAAGATTTCTTGAGGTTGGATGATCACCTTACAAGATTGGAAGTGAGCTAGCAAACTTGAAAGTATTCTTGATTTTATGTAACTAGAACTTGTAGAATATATGAAAAACACTTAGAACTTGAAGATAGAACTTGAGAGAGATTAATTAGATGAAGAAAATTGAAGAATGAAAGTGTTTGTAGGTGTTTTTGGTCGTTGGTGTATGGATTAGATATAAAGGATATGTAATTTTGTTTTCATGTAAATAAGTCATGAATGATTACTCATATTTTTGTAATTTTATGAGATATTTCATGCTAGTTGCCAAATGATGGTTCCCACATGTGTTAGGTGACTCACATGGGCTGCTAAGAGCTGATCATTGGAGTGTATATACCAATAGTACATACATCTAAAAGCTGTGTATTGTACGAGTACGAATACGGGTGCATACGAGTAGAATTGTTGATGAAACTGAAGGAGGATGTAATTGTAAGCATTTTTGTTAAGTAGAAGTATTTTGATAAGTGTATTGAATTCTTTCAAAAGTGTATAAATACATATTAAAACACTACATGTATATACATTTTAACTGAGTCGTTAAGTCATCGTTAGTCGTTACATGTAAGTGTTGTTTTGAAACCTTTAGGTTAACGATCTTGTTAAATGTTGTTAACCCAATGTTTATAATATCAAATGAGATTTTAAATTATTATATTATCATGATATTATCATGTATGAATATCTCTTAATATGATATATATACATTAAATGTCTTTACAACGATAATCGTTACATATATGTCTCGTTTAAAAATCATTAAGTTAGTAGTCTTGTTTTTACATATGTAGTTCATTGTTAATATACTTAATGATATGTTTACTTATCATAGTATCATGTTAACTATATATATATCCATATATATGTCATCATATAGTTTTTACAAGTTTTAACGTTCGTGAATCACCGGTCAACTGGGGTGGTCAATTGTCTATATGAAACATATTTCAATTAATCAAGTCTTAACAAGTTTGATTGCTTAACATGTTGGAAACATTTAATCATGTAAATATCAATCTCAATTAATATATATAAACATGGAAAAGTTCGGGTCACTACAGTTAGCTTCAATTTGATGTGTAGGTTGCTTTAGAAATGTTCATGAACTTGATTTATGATTTTGGTGAATTTGGGTTAGGGTTTGATGAACTTGAAATGGACTTTTGATGCATTGAATGCCATGGATTATTATTGGTAAGTGTTTAGTTGGATTGTATGCTTGATTACCTTCGAAACGGCATATCATTCATGTAAATTGGTTGCCCGAATCATTGAATTGCATTTATGAACTTGTATGCGGTTAATGTTAAGCATTAGATGCGGTTTTGGTTGTTGTAATAGGTAGATTGATTGATGAAATGTGTTTAGTTGTTTTCCTCGTCAAATTACCTTCCCAACGGTATAAGATACTTGTCTTGATTGTTTGCGGATCATAAATTGTGTTTGTTTGGATTTTGGTTCGTGCACTTGAGACTTTCAGCAAACAGAACCTGAATACTAATCTGGACGCCGTCCAGATATTAGGACGCCATCCAGTTCTTTAATACTGGACGCCGTCCAGATATTGGGACGCCGTCCAGTCCTTTAATACTGGACGCCGTCCAGAAAATCTGGACGCCGTCCAGTTACACTTGAAGTTTCTGTTTCGTTTTACCATTTTTCGAAAAATGTTTACTATGCTACGCACCTCCGATTCACATGTAACTTGTTCTAACGTGCTCATATATGATTAAAAACCTCAGAGAAATAGTTCGGGACCCGACCCGAACGTGTTGACTTTTTCGTTGACTTTGACCCGACCAAGTTGACTTTTAATCAAACTTAACCAAATGTTTGTGCAAATCGTTCTAACATGCTTTTATACTCGTATCTTGCATGAAACATGACAATTTAACTCACATGTTGTAGTATTCGAGTCGTAACGAGCCATAGGACTAATTGAACATCTTTGACCTATCGTGTTTACCGTTATTGATACAACCTATTGTTTAGGTCAAGACTAGCATTGTTCTTTGCACACGTTTACTTGTTAAAGTACTTTACTACTCGTGCACTCAAGGTGAGATCATAGTCCCACTTTTACTCTTTTGAAACTTACATTTGGGATGAGAAAACATAAACGTTCCTTTTTAACTAAGTGAACACAAGTACAGAAAAACAAACATTCTACATACGAGTTTAGAACAAAAATCCTCAATTCGATTATCATTAGTTACACTTGCCGGGTGTAAGCGAGAACTTATGTTATATGGCCATATGGGTTTGACAAACCCTCATTCAAACGGTTCGCTACCGTTTACGAATGAAATATATTTTCGAGAAACAGTGTATGTTCTAGCACTAAGGTGATGGGGTTCTATGGAAGGAATGTTAAGCATTGATAATTGGGTGCTCGTGATAACAATTTTTTGGAATGGTTAACTATTATTGAAATGTTATAAATCTTGTGGTTCATTTGTACTTACTTACTTAAACCTATGATTTCACCAACGTTTTCGTTGACAGATTTCTATGTTTTTCTCAGGTCCTTGAACGATACATGATACATGTTTCCGCTCATTATTTTGATACTTGCATTGGATGTCGAGTATATATGCATACATGGAGCGTCTTTTGACTACTTTTAAATTGTGTCACATAAGTTTCATTTGTACTTATAACTTTGTAACGTAACTTGTGGTGGAACTATTCTTGTAAACTTTGAACAATCTTTACATTTGAAATGAATGCGACATATCTTTTGGTCAAATGTTGTTTTAAAGACTTATGACCACGTAACGGGACCTAAGTAGATGGCGCCGTCAATGACGATTTTGTCGGGTCGCTACAAATAAGATACCAGAAAAATAATCAGATCCAGGAAGTTTCACAATTCCATGTTCTCTGGGTAGTCTTAGTTCAATAGAAGCATTGGCAGACTTAGGTGCTAGTATAAATTTAATGCCGTATTCACTATACGTTATACTAGACCTTGGAGAATTGAAACCAACACGAATAAGCATACAACTAGCCGATCGATCAGTAAAATATCCTAGAGGGATAATGGAGAACATGCTAGTTAAAGTTGGTACTTTAGTATTTCCAGTAGATTTTGTTATTCTGGACATGGAAGAAGATTCTCGAGTACCTCTCATATTAGGAAGACCATTCTTAAACACGGCCAAAGCAATAATAGACGTGTTTGGTAAGAAACTGAACCTAAGTATAGAGGACGAGAGTGTTACCTTTTCTGTGGATAGAGCCATGTAACAACCGCAATCTGCAGATGATACATGTTATTATATTCAAACTATAGAATCACATGCAGAATTGTTAGAAGAATTTCCAGAATTATAAGGTACAGGAGAATGTTCTTTAGGAGAAGGAACTGAACCAATTGATGAAACTGAAATGTTAGCTACACTTATGGCTAATGAATATGAACCAACAACAGAAGAAATTCAAATGCTAAAAGAAGAAGACAGATATCGATATAAATCATCGATAGAAGAACCACCGACATTAGAGTTAAAGCCACTTCCAAACCATTTGGAATATGCTTATTTACATGGTGAATCTGAATTACCTGTAATAATATCGTCTTCTCTTACTGAAAATGAAAAATCTAAACTCATTTCTGTGCTAAAAGCTCATAAACCAGCCATTGCATGGAAGATTCATGACATTAAAGGAATAATTCCTTCGTATTGCACACATAAAATCCTTATGGAAGAAGGTCATAAAACGTATGTGCAACGCCAACGAAGACTAAATCCTAATATGCAAGATGTTGTTAAGAAAGAAATTATTAAACTGCTGGATGCAGGTTTAATATATCCAATCTCTGATAGTCCATGGGTAAGCCCAGTTCAATGCGTGCCTAAGAAGGATGGCATGACTGTCATCACAAATGAGAAAAATGAGCTTATTCCTACTAGGACTGTAACAGGATGGCGTGTTTGTATTGATTATAGAAAATTAAATGATGCCACCAGAAAAGATCACTTTCCCTTACCTTTCATTGATCAAATGTTGGAAAGATTAGCCGAAAATAGTTACTATTGTTTTCTTGATGGTTTTTTCGGATATTTTCAAATTCCAATAGCATCCAAGGACCAAGAGAAAACCACGTTCACGTGCCCTTATGGTACTTTTGCTTACAAACGCATGCCATTTGGACTTTGCAACGCCCCTGCAACCTTTCAAAGGTGCATGATGGTGATCTTTCACGACATGATAGAAGAATGCATGGAAGTTTTCATGGATGACTTTTCAGTCTTCGGTGATACTTTTGAAACATGTCTAGTTAATATTGAACGAATGCTTATTAGATGCGAACAATCAAATCTAGTTCTTAATTGGGAGAAATGTCATTTCATGGTCAACGAAGGCATCGTTCTTGGACATAAAATCTCAAAGGAAGGAATTGAAGTGGATAGAGCTAAAGTAGATGTAATTGCTAAACTTCCACATCCCACCAATGTTAGAGGAGTTAGGAGTTTTCTAGGGCATGCCGGTTTTTACCGACGTTTCATAAAAGATTTTTCTAAAATTGCCACTCCTATGAATAAACTCCTAGAAAAGGATGATCCATTCATCTTTTCAGATGAATGCATCAAATCTTTTAATATACTTAAAGAAAAACTCACTAATGCGCCGATCATGATAACTCCAAATTGGAATCTACCGTTTGAACTTATGTGCGATGCAAGTGATTTTGCAATGGGAGCCGTTTTAGGACAAAGGATTGAAAAACGATTTCAACCTATATATTATGCTAGTAAGACGTTACAAGGAGCACAAATGAATTACACAACTACTGAAAAAGAACTCCTTGCTATTGTCTTTTCTTTTGACAAATTTCGTTCATATCTTGTTCTAGCTAAAACGGTGGTCTATACCGACCATTCTGCTCTTAGATACCTATTTTCAAAACAAGATGCCAAACCAAGATTAATCCGTTGGATCTTACTCTTACAAGAGTTTGATATTGAAATCCGAGATAAAAAGGGAGCAGGAAATCTCGCCGCTGATCATCTTTCTCGTCTAGAAAATCCCGAATTAGAAGTTCTAAATGAATCGACCATACAAGAAAACTTTCCTGATGAATATCTATTGAAGATAGATTATAATGAAATTCCATGGTTTGCAGACTATGCAAACTACTTAGTATGTGGATTCCTTGAAAAAGGATTATCGTACCAAAAACGAAAGAAATTCTTTAGTGATATAAAACACTATTTTTGGGAAGATCCAAATTTGTTTAAAAGTTGTCCCGATGGAATAATACGCCAATGTGTATTCGGAGATGAAGCTAGTCACATCTTATACCATTGTCACACAGGACCAACAGGAGGGCATTATGGGCCTCAACTTACAGCAAGAAAAGTTTATGATGCTGGATTCTATTGGCCTACGCACACCTTCTTTGCAAATCCTGTGATGCTTGTCAAAGGGCCTGAAAGATAAGTCAACGTGATGAAATGCCACAAAATGTCATTCAAGTATGTGAAGTATTTGACATTTGGGGTATTGACTTTATGGGTTCATTTCCAAAATCTCATAATAATCTCTACATTCTCGTTGCCATTGATTATGTATCTAAATGGGCGGAAGCACAAGCTCTCCCGACTAACGATGCACGAGTTGTAGTCAACTTTTTAAAATGTCTTTTTGCTAGGTTTGGAACACCGAAAGCTTTAATAAGTGATCGGGGTACTCATTTTTGTAATAATCAACTTGAAAAAGTTCTTAAAAGATATGGAGTAACTCATAAAATCTCCACCGCTATATCATCCACAAACAAGTGGACAAGTTGAAAATACCAACCGAGCTTTAAAACGTATTCTAGAGAAAACCGTAGGATCAAATTTGAAGGAATGGTCCATGAAATTGGAGGATGCACTCTGGGCTTTTAGAACAGTCTACAAAACTCCAATTGAAACCACACCTTTTAAACTCGTTTACGAAAAAGTATGTCATCTTCCAGTAGAAATTGAACACAAAGCATTTTGGGCTTTGAAGACATGTAATCTTGATTTACATGAAGCTGGACGTCTACGGTTAAGTCAATTAAACGAATTAGAAGAATTAAGACATGAAGCATATGAAAATTCCTTAATCTATAAGGAAAGAACGAAGAAATGGCATGATAAAAGAATCAGAAGTTCAAAAGAATTTAAAGAAGGAGACAGAGTTCTTCTTTTCAATTCACGATTCAAGCTATTTCCTGAAAAATTGAAATCAAGATGGTCTGGACCATTCATAGTCAAAAGAGTTTTCCCATATGGAACAGTAGAGTTAATAAATTCAAATGGAATTGAATTTAAAGTTAATTGTCACAGAGTTAAACATTACATACATGGTCCGATGGAAGTTGACAATGAAGTCAATCATAATTTCACCACCCAAGAAAACCTTAAAAATGAAAACATAAATATGTTATCAACAACATATGAAAAATCAAAATGGAAAAATAGGGAGGATTCAAATTGGAGTGATGAAGAAGAATTCTTATACAAACCTCCCATTCCAAGAAATGAAGAAAAATATGAACAAGAAGTTCAAATAGAAGTGAAAGAACCAAGAAAAGAACACCCGAAAAAGGTTTACAAACCAACTCGACTTCATAAAGCAGGAGACCCGGGTGAATTTATCATTTCTTGCTTGCTTAATGATGGTGCTGCATATAATGGACTCGCAGATTTAGGAGCAAGTGCAAATATTATGTCTCTTTCCTTATACAAAAGATTAGGTATGGGTAAATTAAAACCAACCAAAATAGGTGTTCAATCATTTGACCTAACCATTAAACACCCGGTTGGAATAGAAAATAATTTACTTGTTAACGTGGGAAGTTTGACCTTTGTTGCAAACTTCATAGTGACTAATATGGAGGAAAACCTTGATATTCCTCTAATTTTAGGTCACCCATTTTTAGCAACCACCGAGGCATTCATTGATGTAAGAGAAGGTAGAATGACACTTAGGGATGATGATAAATCGATCACCTTTGTGAACCGAAAGTTTAGATCTCCACCAACCAAAACTGTTAGACCAATAAAAACGCATAAGTGTGGGGAAGATGAAGAAACACTTAATGATGATCCGATCACAAAGAACCCCGTTGATGATAAGAAATTAGATGAACCCATTTTTAACAGTTCAACGAAGAAACTTTATAAACGGATTCACGATGCTAAGATTAAGGGAAACTTTAAGTTATGTAACCGATTAATATCCAATTTATCACCAAAAGAAAAGGCGATGTTAGTTGAATTTGTGAAAGCTACAGAGGAAATCAACAAATGGATTGAAGAAAAAGTCAGAGATATACAAATTGTTGATAATCCAATTGAAAATAACGTTAATCACAATTTCAACACCACATCTAACTAAGTGTGGGGAGGTTCGAATCTTTTTAGGGTAATATGTATTTCTATTAGAGTTAGATGTTCTGTTTTCGTGTAGTTCTCGAGAATGGAATCCGAATGGTCTTTCCCTAGCAGACCCTAAAGAACTAGTCTTCTCCCCCCATTCTGAATTTTTATTTTTTTAGGTTTTACGAGATGAAGACTTCCTGTGAATTAAACCATGGTCTAATGCTACACGCTTTAATTACTAAACGTAATAATGACACCCTTCCAAGTGAAATAGTATCATTAATCAGAGGTAAATTGGACGGAGTAAGAAAAGAATCCAGGAACGAAAATAATAAGTTACAGTTTGGTAAAGGAAAATCAAAATCCGCACCGAAAAGAAGAGCACGACACCTTGAAAGATGTCACAAATGCAGAAAATGGTCACACGAAGGAAAATTCTCGACGAATCAGACATATTCCAATACCGAGTTTGTTACTTTATGCAGAGATGGACCGTTCATATGTTTCGAAGAAAAAACGTTGAATGCTCGAGGTTACGCCTATGTAGCTATGGAAAACCAATTAGTCCCACTATCTTATGAGTGGGCTAAAACAGGTCACTGAGAATTCTATCTTACAGGTAAGTATGTACAGTTTTTATTTTTATTTTATTGCTTTTAACCTTTTGATAATAAACGCTAAATCGTTCGCTATAAAGTATTAAATTGGTACTCAATAAAATTAGGTTTTGCGACTGAAATTATTGATATCATACAAAAATTTATTACATCACTGTGAAATTTACCGTTTATTCTTAAGGTATAAATATCTTTAATCAATCAACCCAAAATATTTCAAAAATTCGTCAGGAGTAAAACTAGGTAATATAGCCGAAATTACTTTACCGAAAAGAGGGGCGTATATTTTTGATAATATTTGATTGATTAAAGTGGGATAAAAGACCAAAAAGATTTTTAATTTTATTTTTACTTTGTTTTTAAAATTAATATATAAATATTAAACTGATATTTTAAACTTTTTAAAATCAACATATTTAAGTTTGTAAATATTTGAAAATTTTATGTTTTTAATATAAGTTTGTATGTATAAAAACAAAATTATAATATAAATTTGGTGTAAATTTATAATTTTAATAATATGAATTTTTAATTTTATGCATTTTAAATTTAAGTTTGGTGTGAATTTAAAAACAAAAATGTACTTTATTTCGTTAAGTTAAAAATATGATTTTTAAAATTTGTCGTGAGTTGAAAACTAGGTCGTTGAACCGAAATTGCTCTACCCAAGGGAGGGACGAGAACTTTTATTATCATTATTTTTAATCTTATTGAATTAAAGTATGCCAAAAACATTAAAAAAACCCAAAAATCTTTACTTTTAAAACAACGCTTTAAAAAATGACGAAATTTTAAAATTTTGTCGAGGGACGGACTAAGACGATGATCCGAAACGCCCTCATCCTAAAAAGAAACAAATTTTTAAAATTTAATTTAATTATATGTTTTATTAAGTATAAAGTTTTTATATAAAAAAAAATATGTGATGAACAAATGTAATGAACAACAAGACGGAATGAACAAATGATGTGCACCATTTATCATTCAACAAACAAACACTAATATGTTTGGAAACTTTGGTAAAATTTAATCATTTTTCTACTCTAATCACCCTCAATAATTTAAATTGTACTGATTTCTTGAAAATGAGGGCATTGCAAGATCTTAAGTGTGGGAAGGGGTTAAATTCTTTCGGATTTTTAAAATTTTTAGACTTAAAACACTTGGTTACCATTAAAAATACTAGTAACGCAGTAGTTGTACTAGAATAAAGAACATCCCTAGTCTTATATACTGACTACCCAATTCTAGTAAATTTTTTCATAATTTTCAATTAAATGAATTCAAAATCATGTTTATACATATTTATGAACGATAAAACTAGGTGTAAACACCGAAATTATTGTTACCTCAGAAAGGACATAAATTGAGAAACAACCTAAAATGTTAGAATTCATTTAAAATGGAATAGAGGACAATAAAAAGGTAAAGAAAGAAAAAAATAAAAAATAAAAGCCAAGTGTGGAAAAATTTACCAAGTTATTTTGAACATATATAACATATTTTTGTACAAATAATTGAAAATACTTTTGTTTTGGACAATTTTATCAGTTTTACCCAATTTACTATAATATATTTGAAAGAAAGATGGATCTACACGATGAATCAATTCCATCATTAAAAGGAAGTAAAGTCTTTCGAAAAAGACACGCGCTTCTTGATTTAGGTCACGAAGTTGTTGTCCAGACCAGCTGTAGGTTGACGAAAAATCTAGAAAAGTCATCACTAAAATCAGCAGGAAATCCACGAACCTCAGCATCAAACAGGGTCGCCAAGTGGTCAGACTTATCCTAACCATGAGAGGATCTTCTCGTAAAATGGGGAGGACGCCGTGCAAATTAGCTGGATAAGACTAATGAATCAGATCCCCAGAAAGGATAATCTCCTTAAAGATTAAAAATCAGCTTCTAAGTCTGATATTACTCAATCCTAGAGATTAACATTAAAGATTGAGAATTACAAACTCATGGAATTCGATGATATCTAAACTCGAGCTTGAACGAGAAAATATTTTGATCAAAATTACAAACCGATTTGTTTTCTGAAAACCCATTTTCAATGCGTTCATTACCATTGAATGTAAAATCCTAGGAATTCACCTGGAATTCATTAGGTCACCTGAACCAAATCGAGTGTCAACCGTAAGAACGGTGGTTGCATAGCATGGTCAAAGACAGGACCTTGTGCCAGACCGAAAAACTATAGGGTGAGCCTTACTATTGATCCTACAAAGGATAGTAATTGCATCCGAAACGTTATAGACCATAAATAAAAGCATGTCAGGGGACATTGTCTTAACAGTTGCTTGTTCAACACTTTCCTTTACAACCGGACGGTAGTTTACCAAAAGGTAATATACGGAGCAAGTATACTGGGTGTTGCTTTCCCAATACAAGGTTAGCAAGTGGGTGACACAAAAACACAAGTTTTGAGCTAAAATTTTCAAATATGAAACCCACCAAACCTACAAAAATAATTTGCAAACACCGGTGAAGGGTTATTCCGAAAAACTTATCTAGGGTAAAAGCTAGATTTAATTTTCAAAAGATCAAATGTTTTCATAAAGATCCAAATTTCTTAATGGATCTAAATTTTTATAGTCATGTGGGACTGTAAACCACATCGTTACTACCATTGGTTATACCGCCGTATAGAAATCACTGATTTACAAAGTATGAAGAATAAAGAAGTGATTCTAGTATTTTTATTTCAAGACTATATTGCTTGAGGACAAGCAACGCTCAAGTGTGGGAATATTTGATAATGCTAAAAACGAACATATATTTCATAGCATTATCCCTAAAGAAAGACAAGCTTTTAGTTGCAATTGTTCTATTTACAAGTGATATACGTTTAAATAATAAAAGGTGAAGACAAAATACAGATTCGACAAATTGAAGACACAAAAGACCAAAAAGCTCAAAAGTACAAAATACAATCAAAGTGGTTCCAATTATTGATGAGAAACGTCTCGAAATTACAAGAGTACAAGACGCGAAACGCAAAATACAAGATATTAAATTGTACAAAGACGTTCGAAAATCCGGAACCGGGACCTGAGTCAACTCTCAACGCTCGACGCAACGGACCGAAAGTTATAAATTAATTATGTATATAAATATAATATAATATATAATTAATTATATAAATTATATATATATATTATATTTATATAATAAAAACCGTCGGCAAAGCTAGGATCCAAAGTGTGTGAGCTGGAATCCAGTGCTCCGCACTCGCGGTACTTTTGTGAAGGAGACATCCGCACTCACAGAGCTCTACAGTACAACATGGGCCTATAAAAGCCATCGAATTCTGCACGAATTTTACACATCTTTTTCCTTTCAATCTCTCACTCGTATATATATTTATATTTATATTATAATTTTAATTTTAATTTTAATTTCTAATAATAAGGGTATGTTAGCGAATGTTGTAAGGGTGTAAGTCGAATTTCTGTCCGTGTAACGCTACACTATTTTTAATCACTGTAAGTTATGGTTAATGTTATTTTTAATTTAATGTCTCATAGTTAAGTTATTATTATGCTTATTTAATGCCGAAGTAATCATGATGTTGGGCTAAATATTAAAATTGGGTAATTGGGCTTTGTACCATAATTGAGATTTGGACAAAAGAACGACACTTGTGAAAATTAGACTATGGGCTATTAATGGGCTTTATATTAACTAAATGATACCTCGTTAATTTAATATATAGACTTATAATTTGACGTATTTATATATAACCACATATGCTTGACTGGGTACGGTGGGCAGGATATCTATAAATATCAATAATTGTTCATTTTACCGGACACAGAATTGGATTAATAGTTAATAGACTTGTTGAAACAGGGGTGGATTACATTCAAGGGTAATTGGTGTAATTGTTAACAAAGTAGTAAAACCTTGGTTTACACGCAGTTGATAACCTGGTGTATTCATTAAACAAAGTATTAAGACCTTGTTACAATTCGAATCCCCAATTAGTTGGAATATTTGACTTCGGGAATAAGAATAATTTGACGAAGGCTTTCGCACTTTATATTTATGACTGATGGACTATTATGGACAAATCTGTATGGACATATTAAATAATCTAGGACAAAGAACAATTAACCCATGGGAATAAACTAAAATCAACACGTCAAACATCATGATTACGGAAGTTTAAATAAGCATAATTCCTTTATTTTCATATTTAATTGCACTTTTAATTATCGCACTTTTATTTATTGTCATTGTATTTAATTGCACTTTTAATTATCGTACTCTTTAACTATCGCAATTTTATTTTATCGCACTTTTATTTATCACAATTTCATTATCGTTATTTACTTTACGCTTTAAATTAAGTTATATTTATTTTTAATATTTTACATTAGGTTTTAACTGCGACTAATGTTTTAAAAATTGACAAACTGGTCATTAAATGGTAAAAACCCCCTTTTATAAAAATAATATCACTTATATATATATTTGTATTTTTATAAATTTAAAACTAATATAGCATTAAGCTTGTTTAAGAGTTCCCTGTGGACGAACCGGACTTACTAAAAACTACACTACTGTACGATTAGGTACACTGCCTATAAGTGTTGTAGCAAGGTTTAGGTATATCCATTCTATAAATAAATAAATATCTTGTGTAAAATTGTATCGCATTTAATAGTATTTCTTTGTAAAAATAATACTATTTCCTAGTACCCCTCGCACACATCAGCATTTCAACGAACTTTGACATTCGGGATTTTACGTTGTTTCAGAGTTTGGTTTCACGATCTATAATTTCAACCAGTTCTCCTATGAAGTGAAGTTTTTCATCGATAGTGGGTTCATCAAAAGGAATAACAAGTTCTTGTTCGGCAAGACATTTCTTTAAGTTTGATACATAGAATGTAGGATGAAAGGAGCTCAATTGAGTCGGAAAGTCTAAACGGTTAACAACGGGTCCAAAACGCCCCAAGATTTTAAAAGGATCAAAATATCGCGGATCTAGCTTTCTACGTTTCCCGAAACGGATTACACCTTTCCAAGGTGCGACTTTCAACATTGCGCGGTCACCTACTTGGAATTTGAGAGGTTTACGTCTAACATCGGCATAACTCTTTTGGCGACTACTGGCCGTTTTGAGCCTTTTTGGATTCAAACAATTTCTCGATTGTTTCATGAATGATTTCGGGTCCGGTGGTTTTATTATCATTTATTTCGGTTCAACATTTAAGAAAAATGACAATTGCGGCTATATGAGTTTTCGAAAAGTTGTGGCGTTAATACTCGTGTGATAATTTTTGTAGTAATAGGATCCGGCTAAAGGCAAATACTTTTCTCAAGTAAATTTGAAGTTGATAACACAAAATCGTATTATGGCTTCCAAGGTTTGAATCGTATGTTTTCTTGTTCCGTCAGTTTATGGATGATACGCGGTACTTATGTTTAAACGTGTTCCTAAGGCTTCTTGTAAAACTAGAAGTGAAACGAGTATTTCGATCCGAGATAATTGACAATGATACACCGTGTTGGAATAGAATTCTCTAAAATATGCTTGAACAAGTTAGTTAGGGTTCGAAAACGTTTGTTGGAACAAGTTTCTCATAGGCTACTGAAAACGTTCGTCAGGGCTATTCACCCTCGTGGCAAATACTAGTAATACGTGAAGAGTCTCTCTCTCCATCGAGAATTTAGATAAAAAGGTTTCCTTGCACGGAAGTATGAGCGAAAAAGATAGGAGCGATATGAGATTTAGGATAGGATAAGTTTACATCTTGATGTAGCCACATCGCACATCTTGTGGTCAAATGTTGAGACTTGGTGGGAACGAGATTGTACACGTAGTTGTATAGTTCGGAGTTGAGTAGTAGTTGGCCGTATATCAGAAGCATAAGGACGATACGTCGAAGGAAAGAAAGAGGTATCCTTGAATTGTGTGTCTTCTTGGGTCCCAGTAATATCAGACGGTAATAGTGAAATAACAGAGTTATATATCGTGGTACGTGGTGACGAGAAGATTGATCAGATCCATAACTAAGTATTCGAATTCTTCGTGCAAAATAACGAATTTTAGTTTCCTTGATTTCGAGTCGAGAGAGTATGCCTTTCAGGCGTTCACGTAGAAATATTTCCATATTTGAGTTTTATCTTATGCTATACAAATTTAGCTAGTAAGGTTGGTGTGGATAATCACGTTCGAGGTCCGGACATAGAGAGGTTTAAATCTTTCCCTTAGTGAGTTAACGAGGTTAAAGGACGAGCAATACGGGAAAAGTCGGAAATGAATCTTCGGTAATAACCGGCGAGATCCAAGATTTACGAATACAAGTCGGAGTCGTGAGGGTTTCTTGATTACGTGTGGCTTCTATTTCCGCGAGATCTACTTTAAAATCCTTGACCACTAACAACATGGTTTAGGGATTGGACTTCGTTTAACCAAAATTCTCACTTGGAGAATTCGGCATAGAGTTGCTCTTTTCTCAAGAGTTCGAGCGTAAGACAGAGATGTTGTTCGTTTTCTTCTTTACTTGAATAGATTTAGACATCATCTATAAATACGATAACGGATTTGTCTAGATAAGTTTGCATACGCGGTTCAGGAGGTCTATGAATACAGACGGAGCCTTAGATAAACTGAATGGCACTAAAAGAAATTTATAACTATCGTAGCGAGTTTGAAAAGAGGTTTAGGAGACATCGTCTCTCTTAACCCTCAATTGATGATAACCAAAATGGAGGTCGATTTGGAATACACACGAGGTCCTTGTAATTGATCAAGAGGTCATTGATGCGGGGAAGAGGATATAGGTTCTCAACCGAAAATTATTTAGTTCACGATAATCTATACATAATTGTAGGAAAACATTTCTTCTTAACGAATAGGTTTTGAACTCCTTAGTTCTATAGGCATCATGTCAGTTTCAAAATTCTTACCCAGAAGTTTAACGTAATAGTTTGTCGGTATGTAATAGTTTTCTATTGGTTACTTGAATGGCATAAGTAGTATCTAGGGGGAAGTGGTGGAGTGCAAAGAGTATGAACCCAAGTCTTGGATACAAAGCATTGATGACACTTGAATCGAATAATCATGAAACGTAAGAGTTATTGAGAAGAAACGTACCCGTGACTAGTTGTCATCTCGGACTTCCTTGGTGGTAATGTTGAAAGTTCAACCGCGTGCGTTGGTTTTAGCTTTATTCTCTGGGCATTCATTCCTAAAATGACCCAATTGGCCACATTTGTAGCAAACACCCAGCTTTTGTGCATTGGGTCCCTTTTGAGTGACGGGGTCGGTACTCCCACAATATTTGGCAATATGACCACTTCCTTGGCACCGGTGGCAAATTAGCTTGCCACATTTACCAAAGTGATGCTTGTGGCATTTGTTGCAAAAAGGTCGAGTTCCGGCATAACTTTTCTTGCCGTTGGAGGTGAAAGGCTTCTTAGCGAAGTTGTTGTTGTTGTAGTTGCTTGATTGGGGGGCTTCCCACTTTCCTTTGTTGTCACCCGACTCATCCTCGGCTTTAGGTGCCGGTACTTTAATTTCGTTTACCGTTTCGATCAACTGGCGGGCCATATTTAAAGCTTCTTGGTGGTCAACGGGTTTGGATGACATTACCCCGTGTTTGATGCTCTTAGGGAGACCATCCATGTAAATTTCAACTATTAGGGACTCGGGAGTCACGAGGTTTGGGCACATCAAGGCTAGCTCAGAAAATCGTTGATTATAGGCCTTTAGGTCATTCTCGACCGCTTTCAAAGTTCTAGCTCGTGTTCAAGCTTGCGGGTCTCTTCGCGCGGAAAGTATTCGGTGATCATCTTTTTCTTTAAGTCGGCCCAAGAGAGAGTGTGGGCTTCATCGGTACCCACTAATTGCACATATGTATTCCACCATGTGAGAGCGATATCGGTGAAAGTGTGGGTGGAATATTTGACCTTGTCTTGGTCCCGGTAACCGTTTATGCTAAAAATGGCTTCTGTGTGCTCGAACCATCTAGTGAGAGCAACCGGTCCTCCGATCCTATCGAAAGTGTGAGGTTTGCACCCCATGAAAGCTTTGTAGGAGCGTCCCTCATTTGAATTACCGGCCCCATGATTGTTGTGGTTGTGGTTGCGGTTATTGTCATTGTTGTCGGAGGAGAGACTAGCCATAGCCGCACCTATGGCGGTGGCTATCATGCGTTGAAGAGCTTGTTCGGAAGTCTCATTACGTGGCCCACGGCGAGGAGGCATTGTTCCTTCAAGACACAAGAATATCGTTAATTAGTATTCTCAAAAATACTGATGTGGTAGCGTGGGGGTACGTGATAGTACTATATTTTACTACGAAATACGTTACAAATTACACAAGTTTTAAATATTTATTTACAAATGGGATATACCTAAACCTTGCTACAACACTATAGGCAGTGTACCTAATCGTACAGTAGTGTAGTTTTTAGTAAGTGATAAGGCGAAAAAGGAACATATATTTCATAGCAATATCCCTCTAAATAATAGGTTTTCATATGTAATTGTATTATATTTTCATTGTAATTGTTTAAATAAATAAGTGTGAAGACAAAAGGCGAAAACGAAGATTTGAAGACACAAACGTCCAAAAAGCTCAAATGTACAAGATACAATTCAAAAGGTTTAATTTATTGATGAAAAACGTCTAAAAATGACAAGAGTACAAGTTACAAAACGCAAAGTACAAGATATTAAATTGTACGCAAGGACGTTTGAAAATCTGGAACCGGGACATGAGTCAACTATCAACGCCCGGCGCAACGGACCAAAATTTACAAGTCAGCTATGCACAAGAATATAATATAATATATAAATAATTATATTAATTATTTATATTTTATATTTATATATTTATTATGTCGACAAGCTAGGAGCCAAAAGTTTGTGAGCTGGATTTTCAAACTCCACGACTCGCGGAGTTTGAAGGCCAAAAACTCCACGACTCGCGGAGCTGCCAAATTCCAAAATGCCTATAAAAGGTCACGAATTCTGCGAGTAAAAATAATATAAAAATAATAATAATAATACTCTGTAATAAATAAATAAATAAATATATATATATAATATATATAGTATAGGGTAGTTTTATATTAGATTAGTTCGGGTTATGTAAAGGTTATTTTACGGGTTTTAAAGTCGGAGCTCTGTCCGTGTAACACTACGCGATAAATAATCAATGTAAGCTATGTTCTCCTTTTTAAATTAATGTCTCGTACTTAAGTTATTATTATACTTATTTGAGCCAAAGTAATCATGATATTGGACTAAATATTAAAGACGGGGTAATTGGGCTTTGTACCATAATTGGGGTTTGGACAAAAGAACGACACTTGTGGAAATTAGACTATGAGCTATTAATGGGCTTTATATTTCTTTAACTAAATGATAGTTTGTTAATTTTAATATAAAGATTTACAATTGGATGTACCTATAAATAACCATATACACTCGATCGGACAGGATGGGCGGGATATTTATATGTACGAATAATCGTTCATTTAACCGGACACGGGAATGGATTAATAGTCTATGGAATTATTAAAACAGGGGTGAAATTATGTACAAGGACACTTGGAATAATTGATAACAAAGTATTAAAACCTTGGGTTACACGCAGTCGATATCCTGGTGTAATTATTAAACAAAGTATTAAAACCTTGTTACAGTTTAAGTCCCCAATTAGTTGGAATATTTGACTTCGGGTATAAGGATAATTTAACGAGGACACTCGCACTTTAAATTTATGATCGATGGACTGTTATAGACAAAAACCAGACGGACATATTAAATAATCCAGGACAAAGGACAATTAACCCATGGGCATAAAATTAAAATCAACACGTCAACCATCATGGTTACGGAAGTTTAAATAAGCATAATATATTTTATTTCATATTTCATCGTACTTTTATTTACTCGCTATTTTATTTAACGTCATTTATTTATTGTCATTTATTTTTCGCTACTTTAATTATCGTCATTTATATTTTGCATTAGGTTTTAATTTTGTCTTAAAATATAAAATCGACAAAGCAGTCATTAAACGGTAAACCCCCTTTTATATATTATCAATATAATATATTTTGTACAAATATAATTGTTTAAAAATATAGTGTGCAATAAGCCCGCTACCTATGGAACGAACCGGACTTACTAAAAACTATACTACTCTACGATTAGGTACACTGCCTATAGTGTTGCAGCAAGGTTTAGGTATATCCATTTTGTAAATAAATAATTAAAACTTGTGTAATATTTCGTCGTATTTCTTATTTAAATTAATACTATTTCGTACACCCCACACATCAAGTTATTTTTGGCGCCGCTGCCGGGGACAATCAAACTTAAAAGACGGAAGCGCAACGCTAAATAAATAAAAAAAAAGATTTTTATTTTTAGTTTACTTTTATTAAAATTCACTTTTGTAAAAATACGTTTTTAATTATTCTAAAACATAAAAAGAAAACAAAAATATAAATATTTTTAATAATTTGTTAAATATTTAAGTTTTATAAAGTTTCTTTATTTTTATTTTATAAAAATATAAGTTTTATTTAAATATTTTGTTTTTATTAAAACATAAAAAAAAACGTCGAATTAAATCCTGTACCTGAGTTGAATTTTGGAACCCCGCGACTCGCGGAGTTTGCAGCTTCGAATACCGCAACTCGCGAAGCCTCCCTGACACACGTGACAGAAACTCTAATCAGCATTAAATACGGGGTAATTATTATTTATTTATTATTATTAACCCTAATTACTTATTTATTATTATAATTAGTTTTAAGTTTTTAAATTAAATTGTATTTTAGTTAAATTAGTTTAATTAAAATATAAAATTAATAGTTTAATAAAATAAATAATATAAAAATAATATTTTTATAAAAATTGTACTTTTTACAACTTTTTGTATATTTTTATATTTTGTCCCTTTTTAATTATTTTAGCGTAATATTTTTATTTTTCGCTCGTATTTAGTTTTAAGATATAGTTTTTGCCATAGTTATTTTTTACTTCTAGATTTTTAGGCTTTGCCGTAAAATTCCTTAAGTGCTTTTTCTTTAGACTAAGATTTAGGTGCTTTAGAATTTTGCGACGCCTTTTTAAGTTTTAGTACCTTTTTTTAAGATATTTCCATTTGGGATATAGTTTTACTTGTAAGCTTTAATATTTTTAGACGCCTTTTACCTATGTATCAATTATCAATCCAATTAGTAATCTCAATTTGCGATTATAATTTTAAGTTAGTGATAGTAATAAGGTTGGGTTAGTCGAGTGTTTTTAAGTTCTATAAGTCACTCTTTTTCTTTCTTATTTTTATTTTTCGACCTTTTTCCGACGCACTCTTTTTCTTTCTCATTTCTCGTCATTCTAGTTTTAGGACATAGATTTTTATTCTACTTCTTATCTAAATTTCTTAAAATTACGAAAAATTATTTTAAGTGGTTAAATTGATAGACATCAAAATTTTCTGGTTCGTAGTAATAGTTGGATTTGTACGTGGACCGAGTTATTGGAGCCAAACAGTCCTCAATTATATTGAGACCAAACGAATCATGCCCCTCTGCTGCATCTTTTGGCTATTCGAAACGTGGGCAAAATCAGAAAAGTCTATTAATTGGATAACTTATATAATTTTTCTTTCTTTTTAAAAACTAATAGGATATTCAGTGAATGCACCGAGCAAGACGTTCACCACCTTTTATACGTTCACCACCTGTAACTAGATCAAGACATTTAGCAAATATTACCGCCGTTGATTTTTCTTTAGAATCGTCATCTAGTCGTCCAAGTACTCCAGTTCAAATTTCCGATAATCCATTTTTTGAACCCGACCTCACAATTGAGAATTCGGAGAATATTCAGGGACGATTCATAGATCCTGAACCACTAAACTTTCCTCCGGAACCACCAATCATTTAAACAGAGATTGTTGAGGAACGAACCATTAAATCAGAATCCTCTAGTGATTCCGATTCAACAAATTCAATTATGAAGAATCTGGAACCTTTAAGTATGGAAGACCGAATGAGAGCTAAACGCACTGGCCAAGGTCACACAATTACTCATCCTGACATTAATGCGCCAGATTATGAAATCAAAGGAAAAATTCTACACATGGTGACTAATCAATGCCAATTTAGTGGTGTGCCGAAGGAAGATCCAAATGAACATCTTCGTACCTTTAATAGGATCTGCACTCTATTTAAAATAAGAGAAGTTGAGGATGAACAGATATATCTCATGTTATTTCCCTGGACTTTAAAGGGAGAAGCCAAAGATTGGTTGGAATCGTTACCTGAAGGGGCGATTGATACATGGGATGTTTTAGTTGAAAAATTTCTTAAACAATTCTTTCCTGCATCTAAAGCCGTAAGACTTCAAGGTGAAATTGTTACGTTCACACAGAAGCCAAATGAAACTCTATATGAGGCGTGGACAAGATTTGGAAAGTTATTAAGAGGATGTCCGCAACATGGTTTAGATACCTGTCAAATAGTACAAATATTCTACCAAGGATGCGACATCACTACAAGGAAAGACATCGATATAGCAGCTTGGTGGTTCTATTATGAAGAAAATAGAAACTGATGCTTACAAAATTATTGATAACACTGCTTCCCACTCACATGAGTGGCACCAAGAAAAAGATATCGTTAGATCATCTAAAGCAGCTAGAGCCGATTCTAGCCATGACTTAGATTCCATTTCTGCAAAGATAGATGCTGTCAAGAGACGAATGGAAAAGATGACTAAGGATATTCACTCAATACGAATTAGTTGTGAGCAGTATGGAGGACCACATTTGACAAAAGATTGTCTCAGTATTGAATTAACAATGGAACAAAGAGAGAATATTTCATACATAAACCAAAGGCCTGGAAATAATTATCAGAATAATTATCAACCGCCAAGACCGATTTACAATCAAAACCAGAACTATAACCGAAATATTCCATACAACAACCAACAAGGTCCTAGCAATCAACAAATATCCAACAATACTTACAATCAGCAAAGACCTAATTTTCAAAACAAACCACCACAACAAACCGATGATAAAAAGCCGAATTTAGATGATATGATGACGAAGCTAGTTGAAACTCAAACGCAGTTTTTCACATCTCAAAAACAAACCATTGAACAAAATGCTCAAGCATTTAGAAATCAACAAGCTTCTATTCAAAATCTGGAACAAGAAGTAAGTAACCTAGCAAGGTTAATAGGTGAAAGAAAACCGGAAAGTTTACCTAGTGATACAAATGCTAACCCCAGAATGAAACAGCTAAAGCCATTACCACAAGAAGTGGTACAACACTTAAACCACCTGAAATACCTGTAACTTCTGATGAAACTATTCCTACTCCACAAGAACCACAACCTGAACAAGATAAGAAAACAGAACCGGTAGTTGAAAAGGTTAATGAAGATAACACAATTAAGGCTAAACCTTATGTTAAACCATACCAACCACCACTTTCTTACCCGAGTAAAATGAAAAAAGAGAAATTTGAAGCCGAGCAATCCAAATTCTTGGATATGTTTAAACAGATAAATGTAAATCTTCCTTTCATTGATGTGATTTCAGGAATGCCTAGATATGCTAAATTCTTGAAAGATCTAATCTCAAATAGAAAGAAAATGGAAGAACTCTCAGCTGTTACTATGAATGCTAATTGTTCAGCAGTGCTGTTGAATAAGATACCAGAAAAACTATCTGATCCAGGAAGTTTCACAATTCCATGTTTTCTGGGTAGTCTTAGTTCAATAGAAGCATTGGCAGACTTAGGTGATAGTATAAATTTAATGCCGTATTCACTATACGCTAAACTAGACCTTGGAGAATTGAAACCAACAAGAATAAGCATACAACTAGCCGATCGATCAATAAAATATCCTAGAGGGATAATGGAGAACATGCTAGTTAAAGTTGGTACTTTAGTATTTCCAGTAGATTTTGTTGTTCTGGACATGGAAGAAGATTCTCAAGTTCCTCTCATATTAGGAAGACCATTCTTAAACACGGCTAAAGCAATGATAGACGTGTTCGGTAAGAAATTGACCCTAAGTATAGAGGACGAGAGTGTTACCTTTTCAGTTGATAGAGCAATGCAACAACCACAATCTGCAGATGATACATGTTATTATATTCAAACTATAGATGCACATGCAGAATTATTAGAAGAATTTCCAGAATTACAAGGAACAGGAGAATGTTCTTTAGGAGAAGGAACTGAACAAATTGATGAAGCTGAAATGTTAGCTACACTTATAGCTAATGGATATGAACCAACAATAGAAGAAATTCAAATGCTAAAAGAAGAAGACAGATATCGATATAAATCATCGATAGAAGAACCACCGAAATTAGAGTTAAAACCACTTCCAAACCATTTGGAATATGCTTATTTACATGGTGAATCTGAATTACCTGTAATAATATCGTCTTCTCTTAATGAAAATGAGAAATCACAACTCATTTCTGTGTTGAAAGCTCATAAACCAGCCATTGCATGGAAGATTCATGATATTAAAGGAATAAGTCTTTCGTATTGCACACATAAAATCCTTATGGAAGAAGGTCATAAAATGTATGTGCAACGCCAACGAAGACTAAATCCGAATATGAAAGATGTAGTTAAGAAAGAAATTATTAAACTACTAGATGCAGGTTTAATATATCTAATTTCTGATAGTCCATGGGTAAGCCCAGTTCAATGCGTGCCTAAGAAGGGTGGCATGACTGTCATTACAAATGAGAAAAATGAGCTTATTCCTACTAGGACTGTAACAGGATGGCGTGTATGTATTGATTATAGAAAATTAAATGACGCCACCAGAAAAGATCACTTTCCCTTACCTTTCATTGATCAAATGTTGGAAAGATTAGCCGGAAATAGTTACTATTGTTTTCTAGATGGATTTTCTGGATATTTTCAAATTCCAATAGCACCCGAAGATCAATAGAAAACCACATTCACATGCCCTTATGGTACTTTTGCTTACAAACGCATGCCATTTGGACTTTGCAACGCCCCTGCAACCTTTCAAAGGTGTATGATGGCGATTTTTCATGACATGATAGAAGAATGCATGGAAGTTTTAATGGATGACTTTTCAGTCTTCGGTGATACATTTGAATCATGTCTAGTTAATCTGGAACGAATGCTTATTAGATGCGAACAATCAAATCTAGTTCTTAATTGGGAGAAATGCCATTTCATGGTTAAAGAAGGCATCGTTCTTGGACATAAAATCTCAAAGGAAGGAATTGAAGTGGATAGAGCTAAAGTATATGTAATTGCTAAACTTCCACATCCCACCAATGTTAGAGGAGTTAGGAGTTTTCTAGGGCATGCCGGTTTTTACCGACGTTTCATAAAAGATTTTTCTAAAATTGCCACTCCTATGAATAAACTCCTAGAAAAGGATGCTCTATTCATCTTTTCAGATGAATGTATCAAATCTTTTAATATTCTTAAAGAGAAACTCACTAATGCGCCGATCATGATAACACCAAATTGGAATCTACCATTTGAACTAATGTGCGATGCAAGTGATTTTGCAATGGGAGCCGTTTTAGGACAAAGGATTGAAAAACGATTTCAACCTATATATTATGCTAGTAAGACATTACAAGGAGCACAAACAAATTATACAACTACTGAAAAAGAACTCCTTGCTATTGTCTTTGCTTTTGACAAATTTCGATCATATCTCGTTCTAGCTAAAACGGTGGTCTATACCGACCATTCTGCTCTTAGATACCTATTTTCGAAACAAGATGCTAAACCAAGATTAATCCGTTGGATCTTACTCTTACAAGAGTTCGATATTGAAATCCGAGATAAAAAAGGAGCAGAAAATCTCGCCGCTGATCATCTTTCTCGTCTTGAAAATCCTGAATTAGAAGTTCTAAATGAATCGGCCATACAAGACAACTTTCCTGATGAATATCTATTGAAGATAGATTATAATGAAATCCCATGGTTTGCAGACTATGCAAACTACTTAGTTTGCGGATTCATTGAAAAAGGATTGTCGTACCAAAAACGAAAGAAATTCTTCAGTGATATAAAACACTACTTCTGGGAAGATCCACATTTGTTTAAAAGTTGTCCAGATGGAATAATACGCCGATGTGTATTCGGAGATGAAGCTAGTAAAATTTTAAACCATTGTCACACAGGACCAACAGTAGGGCATTATGGGCCTCAACTAACAGCAAGAAAAGTTTATGATGCTGGATTCTATTGGCTTACAATTTACAAAGACGCACACCTTCTTTGCAAATCCTGTGATGCTTGTCAAAGGGCCGGAAAAATAAGTCAACGTGATGAAATGCCACAAAATGTCATCCAAGTATGTGAAGTATTTGACATTTGGGGTATTGACTTTGTGGGTCCATTTCCAAAATTTCATAATAATCTCTATATTCTCGTAGCCATTGATTATGTATCTAAATGGGCGGAAGCACAAGCTCTCCCAACTAACGATGCACGAGTTGTAGTCAACTTTTTAAAATGTCTTTTTGCAAGGTTTGGAACACCGAAAGCTTTAATAAGTGATCGGGGTACTCATTTCTGTAATAATCAACTTGAGAAAGTTCTTAAAAGATATGGAGTAACTCATAAATCTCCACCGCATATCATCCACAAACAAGTGGACAAGTTGAAAATACCAACCGAGCTTTAAAACGTATTCTAGAGAAAACTGTAGGATCAAATCCGAAGGAATGGTCCATTAAATTGGAGGATGCACTCTGGGCTTTTAGAACAGCCTACAAAACTCAAATTGGAACCACACCTTTTAGACTTGTTTATGGAAAAGCATGTCATCTTCCAGTAGAAATTGAACATAAAGCATTTTGAGCTTTGAAGACATGTAATCTTGATTTACATGAAGCTGGACGTCTACGATTAAGTCAACTAAACGAATTAGAAGAATTAAGACATGAAGCATACGAAAATTCGTTAATCTATAAAGAAAGAACGAAGAAATGGCATGATAAAAGAATCAGAAGTTTAAAAGAATTTAAAGAAGGAGACATAGTTCTTCTTTTCAATTCACGATTCAAGTTATTTCCTGGAAAATTGAAATCAAGATGGTCTGGACCATTCATAGTCAAAAGAGTTTTCCCATACGGAACGATAGAATTAATAAATTCATATGGGATTGAATTTAAAGTTAATGGTCACAGAGTTAAACACTACATAGATAGTCCGATGAAATTCGACAATGAAGTTAATCACAATTTCGATACCACAGCTAGCTAAGTGTGGGGAGAATCAAGTCTTTAAAGGATAATATGTATTTCTGTTAGAGTTAGATTGTCTGTTTTCGTGTAGTTCTCGAAAATGGAACCCGAATGGTCTTTCCCTAGCAGACCCTAAAGAACTAGTCTTCTCCCCCCATTCTGAATTTTTATTTTTTTAGGAAATGAAGACTGCCTGTGAACTAAACCATGGTCTAATGCTACACGCTTTGATCACTAAACGTAATAATGACACACTACCGAGTGAAATAGTATCAGTAATCAGAGAAAGATTGGACGGAGTAAGAAAAGAATCCAGATGCGAAGATAATAAGTTACAATTTGGTAAAGGAAAATCAAAATCCGCAGCGAAAAGAAGAGCACGACACCTAGAAAGATGTCACAAATGCAGAAAATGGTCACATGGAGGTAAATGTTCAAATAATCAAACCTATTCAAATACCGAATTTGTTACTTTATGCAGAGACGGACCGTTCATATGTTTAGAAGAAAAAACACTGAATGCTCGAGGTTACGCCTATGTAGCCATGAAAAACCAATTAAACCGACTATCTTATGAATGGGATAGATCGTATAACTAAGAATACTATCTCACAGGTAAGTCTGTACAGTTTTTTATTTTTATTTTTAACCTTTTGATAATAAACGCTAATTTGTTCGCTATAAAGTATTAAATTGGTATTGAATAAAATTAGGTTTGGTGACCGAAATTATTGATATCATTCAAAAATTTATTACATCACTGCGAAATTTAACGTTTATTCTTAAGGTATAAATATCTTTAATCAATCAACCCAAAATATTTCAAAAATTTGTCATGAGTTAAATTAGGTCTTAGAACCGAAATTACTTTACCGAAAAGAGGGGCGCATATTTTTGATAATATTTGATTGATTAAAGTGGGATAAAAAGCCAAAAAGATTTTTAATTTTATTTTTATCATGTTTTTAAAATTAATATATAAATCTTAAATTAATATTGTAAACTTTGTAAAATCAATATATTTAAAATTGTAAATATTTGAAAAATATAATATAAGTTTGGTCTGATTTTATAATATGAATTGTTAAATTAAGTTTGGTGTGAACTTTTAATTTTTAAAATATGAATTTTTAATTTTATGCATTTCAAATTTTAAGTTTGGTGTGAATTTTTAATATTAATTTTGAATTTTATGTATTTTTAATTTAAGTTGGTGTAAATTTAAAAACAAAAAAATTTGCTTTATTTCGTTAAGTTAAAAATATGATTTTTAAAATTCGTCGTAAGTTGAAGACTAGGTCTTTGAACCGAAATTTCTTTATCCGAGGGAGGGACGAGAACTTTTATTATCATTATTTTTAATCTTATTAAAGTATGCCAAAAACATTAAAAAAAACCCAAAAATCATAGCTTTTAAAACAATCACTACAAAAAGACAAATTTTAAAATTTTGTCGAAGGACGGACTAGGACATCGATCCGAAACGACCTCGCCCTAAATAACAAGGGAAACAAAATTTTAAAATTAATTACTTAATTGTTTCATAAGTTAAGGTTTATTAAAAAAAAAAAAAAAAAAAAAGCACCGCGACTCGCGGAGTTTGCAATTGCAAAATGCCGTGACTCGCGGAGTTCCAAAAATACAGAAAAAAATAAAAGGGCCGAACAGATCAGTCTGCACACTACCACACCCATTTTTCTGCGAAAATACACGAAAAATAACTCCCAAAATCGAATTTTTTCACCGAAAATCATCAAATCTTTTACTAAAATCATGTTGAGAAGGATGCTATCAAGGAATTACTCAAGAAAAACGGTAAATTTCTACACCTAAACACCATTTAATCCGAAAATTAGTGTTCTTGAGCAATTTTATACCCAATTCGATTTTGATGCTTTTTAGTGTAATTATGCTTAAATTGTTTATGTATTATGCTTGTCTAACCTAGATTGATGCTATTTAACATGATTAGAAGCCTTAAACTTCAAATTTTGAGTAATCTAGGGTTTGTGTTCTTGAGCAATTTGGGGCTTTTTGATATAAACAGGTTATGGCCGATTTTTGTCATGAATTGTTGCTAAATTAAGTAGTGTAACATGTTTAGGTAGTTAAAAGATCCATACTTTGAGCCTAAACATGATTTTTAGAATTAAAGTGGACTTTTTCAAGTCTAAAATTCATGAACTTGATTTTTGAGAGATAATGCCATTTGAAACTTGTTTAATTGCTAGTAATGATTATTTTGACATGTTATTTGAGTTGAATGCTTATGAACTTGGCGAACATTTTCGTATATGCTTATTTGAAAAAGTGTAGATTTTATGAAAATATGAAAATGAGCTTAAGTTTGATATAAATTGATCATGTTATTGTAATTATTTTGATTGATGATTTTGCTGACACTAATGCATATTTGGATGCACAAATATTGTGTTTGATGTGTTTTGCAGACTGAAAGGGGTGAATCTTCATCCCAAGCTCGCAATGTTCCTGCTGAGAATACGGAACAACAGGAGGTGGATAACTACTACAAACAAGATATACCTCACCCAGTCATGACATTTTCTGATATGCACTTGGAAGATTTGCACCTGAACCTGAGATTTGACAGACTTTGGATAGATTATCCAAAATACCAAAGGGGTTTGCATACTCTTCATTCTAAAGCTGTTAAAGTACCTAGGGTCATAGAATGGGGACCATTAGAAGCTGTAGAATTGGCCGGGCCAATTAGGGAATTACCTGCACAGAGGTATGATAATTCTACTTTTAACGATTGGGTACGGTTATTCAACATGCGTAGACCTGTATATAAAGTATGGTGTGAAGAATTGTTGTGTAGTATAGAATTAAATGATCAGGTAGCTAGTTTAACCGATCGATCTTTTATTAGATTTTTGTTAGGAGGTTCGATGCACCACATGTCTTTACTAGACATGGCTCAGGCTTTACGTATATATACACCTGAGGAGTTAGCATCTTCCGATTGTAGAGGGTTGATACTAAATGGTAGAAAGATAGACGAAAATTTTGATACGCATGGTGTATGGAGTCAAATGACTAGCCATCACCGATTTAAAGGGGGAAATTACTCTTATTTGGATATAGATAGAGCGGAATTAAGAGTAATTCATAGGTTTTTAGCCAATTCGATTACACAACGAGGTAAGAACAAGGAAAAGGTAAATGAACAGGATTTGTTTTACCACATGTGTATTCGAGACCCACAAAGCGCTATAGGTATACCTTATTGTGTGAGTTATTATTTATCAGCTATGGTTAGGGGGATGAGACCGCATAGCATAATAGGAGGTGGTATATTTATTACTTTGATTGCTGAATATCTCGGTGTGGATATAAGTTGGGGGGGATTATTAGTCGAAGAACCAGAACCCCGCGATACAATAGGTTTAAATGTATACCATGGTGCGAAGGTTTTGAAGAGGCGAAATAACGCCGCAGTACGATATAATGGTAGACATCCACAGGTTGAGAGAAACCAACAGCCAGGTAATGTGGGAGGGGGAAATGAAATGACAGAAATGCAAAGGTTTATAGCTTCACAAGAGTACGAAAATGCTAGACATCGAGCATTTGAAGATTGCCAAGTTCATCAAAACTAAATCATAGCTTATTGCCAACAAATAGGTAGAAACTATATTCCTACTCCATCGCCCGTATTTCCTCCCTGGTCTATAGAGATCCAACCACCGTATCCTACGTATAACCCAGCCGAAGCATTTTATAACACCTATGGTTATGCATGGAACCCCTACTGGTATCAGTATCATCCCTAGTCTACTTAGTTTTATTTATTTTATAATTTGTAATGTTGATACATTTAATACTTATGTTAATATTGTAATAGTTTTTATAATTTTCTAACTTTTATTATTAGATTTTAATAATTTTTGAATGTGGGGTAATATACCAAACTTCAAAAATATGTATATATGTTTGCAGTTTATCTTATGTACACAACAGGGTAAAACAACGCATTTTCAAAGACTGGCATTAAGTTCAGCAAAAGCAACTAATTTTGACGACAAGATGCAAAATATATGTGAAATAACAACAAGACGGAATGAACAAATGATGTGCACCATTTATCATTCAACACAAACACAAATATGTTTGGAAACTTTGGTAAAATTTAATCATTTCTACGCTAATCACCCTCAATAATTTAAATTGTTACTGATTTCTTGCAAATGAGGGCATTGCAAGATCTTAAGTGTGTGAAGGGGTTAAATTCTTTCGGATTTTAAAATTTTTACTTTATACACTTGGTTACCATTAGAAATACTAGTAAAGTAGTAGTTGTATTAGAATCTAGTGCTCTCTGATAATAAAGAACAGTCCTAGTCTTATATACTGACTACCCAATTCTAGTAAAATTTTTCAAAATTTTCAATTAAATGAACTCAAAATCATGTTTATACATATTTATGAACGATAAAACTAGGTTTTAACACCGAAATTATTGTTACCTCGGAAAGGACATAAATTGAGAAACAAACTAAAATGTTAAAATTCATTTAAAATGGAATAGAGGACAATAAAAAGGAAAATAAAAGCCAAGTGTGGGAAAATTTACCAAGATATTTTAAACATATGTCACATATTTCTGTAACAAATAATTGAAAATACTTTTGTTTTGAACGATAATTAACTGTTTTACCCGATTTACTGTAAGAAAGATGGATCTACACGATGAATCAATTCCATAATTAAAAGGAAGTAAAGTCTTCCGAAAAAGAAACGCGCTTCTTGATTTAGGTCAGGAAGTTGTCGTCCAGACCAGCTGTAGGTTGACGAAAAATCTAGAAAAGTCATCTCTAAAATCAGCAGAAAATCCACAGACCTCAGCATCAAACAGGGTCGCCAAGTGGTCAGATTTATCCTAACCATGAGAAGGATTTATCTCGTACAATGGGGGGGACACCGTGCAAATTAGCTTGATAAAACTAATGAATCAGATCCCCAGAAAGGATAATCTCCTTAAAGATTAAAAATCAGCTTTTAAGACTGATATTACTCAATCCTTGAGATTGACCTTAAAGATTGAGAATTACAAACTCATGGAATTCAATGATATCTAAACTCGAGCTTGAACGAGAAAATAATTTGATCAAAAATACAAACCAATTTGTTTTCTGAAAAACCATTTTCAATGCGTTCAATGGTAATGAACGCAATGAAAATAGGTTTTCAGAAAACAAATCGGTTTGTAATTTTGATCAAAATATTTTCTCGTTCAAGCTCGAGTTTAGATATCATTGAATTCCATGAGTTTGTAATTCTCAATCTTTAAGGTCAATCTCAAGGATTGAGTAATATCAGGCTTAAAAGCTGATTTTTAATCTTTAAGGAGATTATCCTTTCTGGGGGTCTGATTCATTAGTCTTATCAAGCTAATTTGCACGGTGTCCCCCCATTGTACGAGATAAATCCTTCTCATGGTTAGGATAAATCTGACCACTTGGCGACCCTGTTTGATGCTGAGGTCCGTGGATTTCCTGCTGATTTTAGTGATGACTTTTCTAGATTTTTCGTCAACCTACAGCTGGTCTGGACGACAACTTCTTGACCTAAATCAAGAAGCGCGTGTCTTTTTCGGAAGACTTTACTTCCTTTTAATGATGGAATTGATTCATTGTGTAGATCCATTTTTTCTTTTCTTTTATCGGGTAAAACAGTTAATTTAGTCCAAAACAAAAGCACCTGCAATAACTTTACGGAAACATGTGATAGATAATTTTTTTTTTGAATAACTTGGTATATTCTCCCCACACTTAGTTTCTTTCTTTGCCTTTTTATTCTCCTTTATTCCATTTTAAATGAATTCAAACGTTTTAGGGTGTTTCTCCATTTATGTCCTTTCCGAGGTAACGATAATTTCGGTATTAACACCTAGTTTTCATCGTTCATAAATATATATAAACATGATTTTAAATTCATTTAGTTGAAAATTTTTCAAATTTTCATAAGATTTGGCAAATAAACCAAGTATAAACCCGAGAGAATTTATAACCCTTCCCCACACTTGAGATCATGCAATGCCCTCATTTGTATGAAATCAGACTCTAATTATAAATTCATGAGGGTGATTAGTGTAGAAAAATGATTGAAAATACCCAATTTGTAATTACAAAGCTCGTCGAATGATAGATGGCACGCCTCATCGTTTATTCCTTCTTGTTTTATCACACATGCTTTTTTTTTTCTTTCAAAAATAGCTGCTTTTCTGAACTGTTTACTAATATTTAAAAAAGCGTCTTTTACCCTAATCATGCATTTTTTTTAACGAGTTATGCACTAACCCGAACCCCTAATTTAACGTTAAGTGGGGTTAAACTTCCCCACACTTAGCTGACGACATGTGAAGTCGGTAGAATAAGTTCCAAGAATTAAAATAGTGAGCCAGTTATTTACATCTCGGGTGGTATATGTTATATCAATGGGTTTAAAGTTTAGACCCACCCGATCGTCACTACTTAATTCTTTTTTAAGTGTAGCTTTTAGTAAATGGATATGTCTCTTTTCTGGTTCTTGGTCAAATGGATCGATATACACCGACATACATATTTCTATAGGGTGGACAATTCCTAACATTTCCTTCCGTTTATTCTCGGGATCAAAGTTTTCACCTCTATTACCCAATTGGGTGAAATCCGAGGTGTCATTATCTATTACAGCTCGTAGTTCATTTTCGGTAGATGACTCGTCTATTGAGAATATTGGGTTGGAAGGTTGTGTAATGGTGAAGTTCGGTTTGGCCTCGAGGGTAAAATTTTCAACGTTATCGTTTTCCCAAGAGTACCAATTTGTCACCCTTACTTCTTCTTCATCATCCATTGATGGATTGATGATTTCGTCGGTAGAGGCTAATGTGCCATTATGTTGTGAAATTGGTAAGACTGAATAAAAAGTATCATCGGGATAGTTGGTGATTTCGGAGCTCTCGAATTCATCAAAATTTGATGATATGAAATTTTCTTGTACAATACTCCTCAGATCAACAGGTGTGTAGTCTGATAGAGTTTCAGCTTGCCAGTTTACAAACTCTCTCATTTGTTCATTTTGAGCATTGAGTTCTTCGAGTTTGATTTTCATATTGTCTAATAAATTTTCAGACACGTAATTTTCCTCGTCTACTGGTTGTTGAGTTTGGAAATATTCTTGGGAATAATCCCAATTTGAATTGTATTCTTCATAATCATTCCATTCAGGTTCCGTGGGTGAGTAATTGTCCATAGGAACGTAATAATAACATTCCCATGTTGAGTGATAATCTCCACAGATTTCACAACCAGTTATTGTTTCGTCATTCGTGATCCAAGATTGACCGAACGAATTGTCATCAACACTCGGTTGAGAGTATTGATTTCGTATGTCATAAAGAGTTTCCAAAATATCTTCGAGACTTTTCATAATGCGCTTATTACCAAATTTTAATTATCCTATTAGTTATAAATATAAAAATTATATAAGTTATCAAATTAATAAACTTTTCTGCTTTTGCCCACGTTTCGAATAGCCAATAGATGCAGCAGGGAGCCAGAACTCTTTAAATCGGAAGCTCACAACTCAGCCACTAACAAATCCAACTATTACTACGAAGCAGAAAATTTGGATGTCTATCAATTTAACCACTTAAAATAATTTTTCGTTTGGAATTATTAGAGAAGAAGTAGAGAAAATTTCTAAGTCCTAAAACTAGCGTGGCGAGAAATAAGAAAGAAAAAGAAGCGCGTCGAAAAATATCGAGAAATAAAAATAAGAAAGTAGCGCGTCGTGACTTAAAAGGCACTAAAATTTTAAAATCGTCGCAAAATTCTAAAGCACCTAAATCTTAGTCTAAAGAAATAGCACTTAAGGGATTTTACGGCAAAGCCTAAAAATCTAAAAATAAAAATAAGCAACGGCAAAACTAAATTTAAAATTAACTATTAACGATAAAAATATTACGATTACACTAAATAAAAGGATACAAAATATAAAAATAAAAAGTGATAAAATTACTTATTTTTATAAAAATATTATTTTTATATTTATTTTATAGAAGTATTAATTTTTATATATAATAAAACTAAATATAATTAATTAAAACTAATTAATAAAAACTAAAACTAGATAATAAATTAATTAAACTAATTTAGGGTTTTAAAAAATAATAATAATTAATATAATCCGTAATTAATGCGAAGTAGGGTTCCTGGGTGCGCCTGTCAGGGTGGCTCCGCGAGTCGTGGAGTTTTAAGCCTGCAAACTCCGCGAGTCGTGGAGTTTTCATTTTCGGGGTTTTTTTTTTAAATTATTTTATATTGTTTTTCTAAAAATATATATAAATATATTTATACAAAAATAAATTAAAAATATATAGTTTCGCCGACTTCCCCGGCAGCGACGCCAAAAACTTGATGTGGTAGCGTGGGGGTACGTGATAGTACTATATTTTACTATGAAATACGTTACAAATTACACAAGTTTTAATTATTTATTTACAAATGGGATATACCTAAACCTTGCTACAACACTATAGGCAGTGTACCTAATCGTACAGTAGTGTAGTTTTTAGTAAGTACGGTTCGTTCCACAGGGAGCGGGCTTATTGCACACTATATTTTTAAACAATTATATTTGTACAAAATAATTTATATTAATAATATATAAAAGGGGGTTTTTACCGTTTAATGACAGGTTTGTGGATTTTAAAACTTTAGTCGCAGTTAAAACCTAATGTAAAATATTAAATAAATAAAAGACTTAATTTAAAGCGTAAAGTAAATAACGATAATGAAATTACGATAAATAAAAGTGCGATAAAATAAAATTACGATAATTAAAGAGTACGAAAATTAAAAGTGCAATTAAATACAAAGACAATAAATAAAAGTGCAATTAAATACAATAACAATAAATAAAAGTGCGATAATTAGAAGTGCAATTAAATATGAAAATAAAGAAATTATGCTTATTTAAACTTCCGTAATCATGATGTTTGACGTGTTGATTTTAGTTTATTCCCATGGGTTAATTGTTCTTTGTCCTGGATTATTTAATATGTCCATACGGATTTGTCCATAATAGTCCATCAGTCATAAATATAAAGAGCGAAAGCCTTCGTCAAATTATTCTTATTCCCGAAGTCAAATATTCCAACTAATTGGGGATTCGAATTGTAACAAGGTTTTAATACTTTGTTTAATGAATACACCAGGTTATCGACTGCGTGTAAACCAAGGTTTTACTACTTTGTTAACAATTACACCAATTACCCTTGAATGTAATTCACCCCTGTTTCAACAAGTCTATTAACTATTAATCCAGTTTCGTGTCCGGTAAAATGAATAATTATTGGTATTTATAGATATCCCGCCCACCGTACCCAGTCAAGCGTATGTGGTTATATATAAATACGTCAAATTATAAGTTTGTATATTAAATTAACAAGGTATTGTTTAGTTAATATAAAACCCATTAATAGCCCATAGTCTAATTTCCACAAGTGTCGTTCTTTTATCCAAACCCCAATTATGGTACAAAGCCCAATTACCCAATTTTAATATTTTAAGCCCAACATCATGATTACTTCGGTATTAAATAAGCATAATAATAACTTAAGCACGAGACATTAATTTAAAAAGGAGAACATAGCTTACATTGATTATTTATCGCGTAGTGGTATACGAACAGAGCTCCGACCTTAAAACCCGTAAAAATAACTTTTACATAACCCAAACTAATCTAATATAACACTAATCTATACTATATATATATATATATATATATATATATATATATATATATATATATATATATATATATATATATATATATATATATATATATATATATATATATATATATATTATATATTTATTTATATTATACTACGGAGTATTATTATTATTATGTTCTTTAAACTCGCAGAATTCGTGGCCTTTTATAGGGATTTCTGATTTTTCAAACTCCGCGAGTCGTGGAGTTTTTGGCCTTCAAACTCCGCGAGTCGTGGAGTTTGATTTTCCAGCTCACATCAATTTGGATCTTAGCTTTGCCAACATAATATATAAATAAATATAATACATAAATAATTTTAAGAATTATTTAAATATTATATTATATTTATGTGCATAGTTGACTTGTAATTTTTAGTCCGTTGCGTTGAGAGTTGACTCATGTCCCGGTTCTGGATTTTCGAACGTCCTTGCGTATTATTTTATATCGTGTACTTTGCGTTCCGCAACTTGTACTCTTGTCATTTTTAGACGTTTCTCATCAATAAATTGAACCACTTGGATTGTATCTTGTACATTTGAGCTTTTTGGTCATTTGCGTCTTCAAATCGTCGTTTTCGCCTTTTGTCTTCGCACTTATTTAATATAAACGATTACAACTTAAAATAGGACATTACAACTAAATAATTTACATATTGGGAGGATATTGCTACTAAATATATGTTCATTTGGAGCACTATCAAATACTAATCGTGATATGGAATAATGATGAAGAGAAAAATTTTCCTTGACTCGCCTTAAATTCTTTATGTCATAATGTCGGAACGTCCATATGAGTCACCGTAATATAATCCCGGCAATTATATTACCCTAATTCATATGTGCATTCGACATTACTTTACAAAGTTAAGGTGGCGTGTCAATCAAATTAAGCATCGTGAGATTAAGGTTGAATAAGAGTTAGATACGAATAGAAGAGCTCGAGTATAAATGCACAAGTAATCAAGTAATTCCTACTTCAAGTCTATATGCCGGTTGTAGTATAGACTCACTAATGTACCCTATGACTCGGGGTTGACACCAATGAACTCTAAATCCCTACAACCAATGCTCTGATACCATCTGTAGCGACCCGAACAAAATCGTCATTAGCGGCGTCGTCTACTTAGGTCCCGTTACGTGGTCATAAGTCTTTAAAATAAAGTTTGACCAAAAAAATGTCGCATTCATTTCAAATGTAAAGATTGTTTCCAAAGTTTACAAGAATAGTTCAACCATTAGATACGTTACAAAGTTATAAGTACAAATGAAACCTATGCGACATAGTTTTTAAATAAAGTCAAAAGACGCTCCATGTATGCATGTACACTCGACATCCAAGCAAGTATCAAAAGTGAGTGGAAGCATGTATCACTAAGTATTCAAGGAGCTGAGGAAACATATAGAAAACTGTCAACAAAAAACGTTGGTGAAATCATAGGTGTAGTAATAAACGTTGTTTTTGAACCACAAGATTTTGTATTTCCATAACGTAGATTATCCAAATCATTTGCATTCCAAAAGTGTTGTTATTCGCGAGCACTCAATTATCAAGACTTAACCAACGTTACCCCATCACACAGTGTTATAACCCACACTAAAACATGAAAGTATATTTCATCCGCATAACAGTAGCGAACCGTCTGAATGAGGGTTTGTCAAACCCATATGGCCATACAACATAAGTTCTCGCTTACACCCGGCAAGTGTAACTAATGATAATCGAATTGAGGCATTTTTGTTCTAACTCGCACATGGAATGTTTGTTTTCGTACGTGTGTTCAAAGCATAAAGTATGCAGTATAAAACTGTATATATTTCTCATCCCATGATTTAAAAGTATAAAAGTTGTTGAAAGATGGGACTATGATCTCACCTTGAGTGCACGAGTAAATAAAGTACTTCACAAGTAACGTGTGCAAGAACGAGTGCTAGTCTTGACCTAAACAAGTAGGTTGTATCAATAACGATAAATACGGTTGGTCAAAGATGTTCAATTAGTCATATGGCTCGTTACGACTCGATTAATGTAGTATGTGAATCAAATTGTCAAGTTTCATGCAAGATTCAAGTATAAAAGCATGTTAGAAACGATCGCATAAGTATTTGGTTAAGTTTGATTAAAAGTCAAACTTGATCAAACTTGGTCAAAGTCAAAGTCAAATTCAACGGGGTCGGGTCGGGTATCCGACAATTTTTCTATGAAAGATAAGCATATATAAGTATGTTGGCCAAGTTTCATGTTAATCGGACATGTATAGCATAGCGGGAATTAAACGAAAAAAAATAAAAATTTTGGACAGTAGCCCTCAGATGCGCCGCATCAGTAGCAGATGCGCTGCATCCAAGGCAGATGCGCCGCATCCCTACCTGATTCAGTGAAACTGCTTAAAAATTTTACAAGTCTCGGACCAAACTTTAATTTATCATAACTAATGAACCGTAAACACCTAAAACGCATACCATACATCGTTGGAAAGGTAATTTAACGAGGAATACAACTAAATACTTTTAATCACACAAAAATATCATTTACAATAACCGAATCCTCGTCAAGTGACCATTAAAGGTTCATTATCAAGGTTTCAAGTTCGTAAAACGTATTTTATGATTCAGGAATCTAATTTACACATACAATATGCCGTTTCGAAGGTATTTAAACATACATTGTAACTAAACACTTACTAACAACATTAAAAAGCATTTAATGTATCAAAAGTTCATTTTAAAGTTCATCAAACCCTAACCAAAATCATAAATTCAACTATTTTGTAAATGAAGCTTTTCTAAATCAACCTACACATCAAATTGAAGCTAATGATGCTAGTAACACATGTAATAATACATGAACTTTAACATTTAAACAACATTTAATCATACAAAATTCAAGATTAAGCACATCCATTTTTCATATTCAAGCTAGTTACTCAAAACAACAAATCGAGCAAACCAAACACATATTTATGTTAGACTTGAACCATAGACACTAATTAACACTTTTATAAGTCAAAATTAGCTAGAACACAAAATTTAGTGATTTTAGAAAGTTACCCAAATGCAATGAGATCGGTATGGATTTGAAGAGGAAGATGCAAGGATTCCGAATATGTAATTTGTTTGAGTTGGTGCTTGCTCGATTCAAAATAGATGATGATTCTTTGTTTGGTTGTTTGAGAGAAAAAGAATGGAAGTATTAGGGAGGGAGGTGAAGAATGAATGGATGAGAGAGGCTTGACCATTTGACCTAGTCAAATGTTTGGCATCTTGGCGAGTTTAGTCCCTCAAGTTTGAAAGCGGGTGCGTGAATTAACCGAACGAATATTTTAAAATGCTAGAGTAAACGTGAGATGTTAAAATCAAATAACGGAAATATTAAGAACCTTAGTTAATGAAAGTTACGAATTTAGATTATGGAAGATATTATCTATAAAAAAAGATGGTGTTAAAATAAATTTAACGGAAAAACGCGGGATGTTATATTACCTACATCTTAAAAGAAATTTTCTCCCGAAATTTAGTTGGAAGTAGTAGTTGTTGTTTCTTCCTCGAGATTTGGTGTTGCGAATTCTACGAATAAGTGAAGGTACTTCCTTGGGCATTTCAACGAACTTTGACATTCGGAATTTTACGTTGTTTCAGAGTTTGGTTTCACGATCTATAATTTCAACCAGTTCTCCTATGAATGAAGTTTTTCATCGATAGTAGGTTCATCAAAAGGAATAACAAGTTCTTGTTCGGCAAGACACTTCTTTAAGTTTGATACATAGAATGTAGGATGAACGGAGCTCAATTGAGTCGGAAAGTCTAAACGGTTAACAACGGGTCCAAAACGCCCCAAGATTTCAAAAGGATCAAAATATCGCGGATCTAGCTTTCTACGTTTCCCAAAACGGATTACACCTTTCCAAGGTGCGAGTTTCAACATTGCGCGGTCACCCACTTGGAATTTGAGAGGTTTACGTCTAACATCGGCATAGCTCTTTTGGCAACTACGGGCCATTTTAAGCCTTTTTGGATTTGAACAATTTCTCGGTTGTTTCATGAATGATTTCGGGTCCGGTGGTTTGATTATCATTTATTTTGGTTCAACATTTAAGAAAAACGACAATTGCGGCTATATGAGTTTTCAAAAAGTTGTGGCGTTAATACTCGTGTGATAATTTTTGTAGTACTAGGATCTAGCTAAAGTCAAATACTTTTCTCAAGTAAATTTGAAGTTGATAACGCAAACTCGTATTATGGCTTCCAAAGTTTGAATCGTATGTTTTCTTGTTCCGTCGGTTTGTGGATGATAGGCGGTACTTATGTTTAAACGTGTTCCTAAGGCTTCTTGTAAAACTAGAAGTGAAACGAGTATTTCGATCCTAGATAATTGACAATGGTACACCGTGTTGGAATAGAATTCTCTAAAATATGCTTGAACAAGTTAGTTAGGGTTCGAAAACGTTTGTTGGAACAAGTTTCTCATAGGCTACTGAAAACGTTCATCAGGGCTATTCACCCTCGTGGCGAATACTAGTAATACGTGAAGTGTCTCTCTCTTAATCGAGAATTTAGATAAAAAGGTTTTCTTGCACGGAAGTACGAGAGAAAAAGATAGGAGCGATATGAGATTTAGGATAGGATAAGTTTACATCTTGATGTAGCCACATCGCACATCTTGTGGTCAAATATTGAGACTTGGTGGGAACGAGATTGTACTCGTAGTTGTATAGTTCAGAGTTGAGTAGTAGTTGGCCGTATATCAGAAGCATAAGGACGATACGTCGAAGGAAAGAAAGAGGTATCCTTGAATTGTGTGTCATCTTGGGTCCCAGTAATATCAGACGGTAATAGTGAAATAACAGAGTTATATATCGTGGTACGTGGTGACGAGAAGATTGATCAGATCCATAATTAAGTTTTCGAATTCTTCGTGCAAAATAACGAATTTCAGTTTCCTTGATTTCGAGTCGAGAGAGTATGCCTTTCAGGCGTTCACGTAGAAATATTTCCATATTTGAGTTTTATCTTGTGCTATACGAATTTAGCTAGTAAAGTTGGTGTGGATAATCACGTTCGAGGTCCGGACATGGAGAGGTTTAAATCTTTCTCTTAGTGAGTTAACGAGGTTAAAGGACGAGCAATACGGGAAAAGTCAGAAATGAATCTTCGGTAATAACCGACGAGATCCAAGATTTACGAATACAAGTCGGAGTCGTGAGGGTTTCTTGATTACGTGTGGCTTCGATTTCCGCGAGATCTACTTTAAAATCCTTGACCACTAACAACATGGTTTAGGGATTGGACTTCATTTAACCAAAATTCTCACTTGGAGAATTCGGCATAGAGTTGCTCTTTTCTCAAGAGTTCGAGCGTAAGACAGAGATGTTGTTCGTTTTCTTCTTTACTTGAATAGATTTAGACATCATCTATAAATACGATAATGGATTTGTCTAGATAAGTTTGCATACGCGGTTCAGGAGGTCTATGAATAGAGACGGAGCCTTAGATAAACTGAACGGCACTAAAAGAAATTTATAACTATCGTAGCGAATTCGGAAAGTGGTTTAGGAGACATCGTCTCCCTTAAGCCTCAATTTATGATAACCAGAATGGAGGTCGATTTGGAATACACACGAGGTCCTTTTAATTGATCAAGAGGTCATTGATGCGGGGAAGAGGATATAGGTTCTCAACCGAAAATTATTTAGTTCACGATAATCTATACATAATTGTAGGGAAACATTTCTTCTTAACGAAGAGGTTTTGAACTCCTTAGTTCTATAGGTATCATGTCAGTTTCAAAATTCTTACCCAGAAGTTTAACGTAATAGTTTGTCGGCACGCAATAGTTTTCCATTGGTCACTTGATTGGCATAAGTAGTATCTAGGGGGAAGTGGTGGAGTGCAAAGAGTATGAACCCAAGTCTTAGATACAAAGCATTGATGACATTTGAATCGAATAATCATGAAATGTAAGAGTTATTAAGAAAAAACGTACCCGTGACTAGTTGTCATCTCGGGCTTCCTTGGTGGTAATGTTGAAAGTTCAACCGCGTGCGTTGGTTTTAGCTTTATTCTTTGGGCATTCATTCCTAAAATGACCTGATTGGCCACATTTGTAGCAAACACCCGGATTTTGTGCATTGGGTCCCTTTTGAGTGACGGGGGCTGTACTCCCACAATATTTGGCAATATGACCACTTTCTTGGCACTGGTGGCAAATTAGCTTGCCACATTCACCAAAGTGATGCTTGTGGCATTTGTTGCAAAAAGGTCGAGTTCCGGCATAACTTTTCTTGCCGTCGGAGGTGAAAGGCTTCTTAGCAAAATTGTTGTTGTTGTAGTTGCTTGATTGGGGGGGCTTCCCACTTTCTTTTGTTGTCACCCGACTCATCCTCGGTTTTAGGTGCCGGCATTTCAATTTCGTCCACCGTTTCGATCAACTGGCAGGCCATCTTTAAAGCTTCTTGGTGGTCAACGGGATTGGATTACATTACCCCGTGTTTGATGCTCTTAGGTAGACCATCCATGTAAAGTTCAACTCTTAGGGACTCGGGAGTCACGAGGTTTGGGCACATCAAGGCTAGCTCGGAAAATCGTTGATTATAGGCCTTTAGGTCATTCCCAACCGCTTTCAAAGTTCTTAGCTCGTGTTCAAGCTTGCGGGTCTCTTCGCGCGGAAAGTATTCGGTGATCATCTTTTTCTTTAAGTCGGCCCAAGAGAGAGTGTGGGCTTCATTGGTACCCACCGATTGCACATACGTATTCCACCATGTGAGAGCGATACCGGCGAAAGTGTGGGTGGAATATTTGACCTTGTCTTGGTCCCGGCAACCGCTTATGCTAAAAACGGCTTCTGTGTGCTCGAACCATCGAGTTAGAGAAACCGGTCCTTCGGTCCCATCAAAAGTGCGAGGTTTTCACCCCATGAAAGCTTTGTAGGAGCATCCCTCGTTTGAATTACCGGCCCCATGATTGTTGTGGTTGTGGTTGCGGTTGTTGTCATTGTTGTCGGAGGATAGACTAGCCATAGCCGCACCTATGGCGGTGGCTATCATGCGTTGAAGAGCTTGTTCAGAAGTCTCATTACGTGGCCCGCGGTGAGGAGGCATTGTTCCTTCAAGACACAAGAATATCGTTGATTAGTATTCTCAATAATACTAATCGTGATATGGAATAATGATGAAGAGAAAAATTTTCCTTGACTCGCCTTAAATTCTTTATGTCATAATGTCGGAACGTCCATATGAGTCACCGTAATATAATCCCGGCAATTATATTACCCTAATTCATATGTGCATTCGACATTACTTCACAAAGTTAAGGTGGCGTGTCAATCAAATTAAGCATCGTGAGATTAAGGTTGAATAAGAGTTAGATACGAATAGAAGAGCTCGAGTATAAATGCACAAGTAATCAAGTAATTCCTACTTCAAGTCTATATGCCGGTTGTAGTCTAGACTCACTAATGTACCCTATGACTCGGGGTTGACACCAATGAACTCTAAATCCCTACAACCAACGCTCTGATACCATCTGTAGCGACCCGACCAAAATCGTCATTGACGGCGCCGTCTACTTAGATCCCGTTACGTGGTCATAAGTCTTTAAAATAACGTTTGACCAAAAAAAATGTCGCATTCATTTCAAATGTAAAGATTGTTTCCAAAGTTTACAAGAATAGTTCAACCATTAGTTACGTTACAAAGTTATAAGTACAAATGTATAACAACCCTCACTTTTTGACTTCTGAAATTACTGAAATGACCCTAGGGTTTACTGTCTGACTATACGTATTAATTATTTAAGGGTTGTTATATACACAATCAATTTAACGTTGACCAAATAATAAATTTTTATTCGACACTCACTGCTAATTAAAATTTATGCATTTCAGTAATATTATTTATAACTATTAATCTATAAGTAATAAATAGAAAGTGACATTTATATAAATAATAAAACAATTGGGAACTAAATAAAAATAAATACAAGTCATGAATTAGTAAAAAGAAAATAATACTTATCATGTAGTAAATGTAAAAAATAATAATAATAATAATAATAATAATAATAATAATAATAATAATAATAATAATAATAATAATAATAGTAATAATAATGAGACTAAAGAATCTTAAACAATTACATCCCTATGTTGACTAAAAATAAAGTATAAACTAGTACATCTTTATGTTGACTAATTATAAACTAGTACCACCTTTTGTTGACTAAAAATTATAAAACAAAATAAAATCATTAATTAGAACATCCTTCTGTTGACTAACACTCTAATACTTGTACTATATAAACACTCCTAGACTCCTAGTTTCTCATTCACAAATCACACCAAAATCCTCTCTTAAAATCAATCTCTCCCTCTCCCTCTCTTGTGGTATTCGGATCTTCAAGCTTGTTCTTCGTGTTCTTCAAGAATCTTCAAGGAGTTCTTCAAGATTTTCAAGGCTTTGATCTTCCATCTTCATCGTGTTCATCTTTTCTTTGTTAATTATCTTGAATCTTCAAAGGTATAACATAAACCCTAAACTATTTACATAAACTTTAATCTTTGTTAATTCATATTCATATTATAAACTTGTTATTCATAAGTATATACATAAACACACCTAGATTTATATATACATATATACATGTAAAAAAAATATATTTTTATATATATATACATATATATACGAATTATATATACATATACATATTAAAACCTTAAACCCTAATACTACTTATACTAGTACTTAACATGTATACACTATTACTATTACTAGCACCTATAACCTACTACTTATATTGTAGCACAAAAACATTTTGGGATATGTATTAGAGATGTATAGATCTTCGAACTTTCTTGACGAATGGTTTCTACGAGATTCTAGGCAGAGGGTTTGGATTTCCGATTTAAAGGGTCCTATGGCTCAAGCCCCTAGATCTAAATTAGCCATTCGAAGGGAAAGGGGTGATTGGAAGCTTATCTAATACAGCAAGTATCCCAAAATGGAAAACACTCATAAAAGTAGAAACTCTCTAGTCATAGGAACTTAGTAAAATAAGAAACTTTATAAAAATGGAAACTTTATAAAAATAGTAACTTACTAGGAATAGAAACTTAGTAAAACAAACTATACTTAAACACATACTTAAACTTAAACATGGGCAAAACACTTAACTACTCTTAAATATCAATAGGTTGACTTTCCTGCTCACTCGTTCAACTCTTTATTCCGAGGAATAACTCTCTCTCTACTTACTAAGGTGACTTTCATAGCCCCACTCTTATTGCTATAGCACTTTTTATACTTACTGGGGTGAGACACATGCTGCTTTTATACTTTAAACAACTTAGACACAAGTACGAACCTAAACTGTACTATGACTAGCTTATGCTACTAAGACCCTACAGTGATATTTTTTAATTGCTTTCAGGATAAGGCATTCTTAATTATTGGGGGTAGGCCTATCGGGAGTAACGTCCCCGATACATTTGACCGCGATGTCTTTGTATTACTTAATAATGATTTAAACATGGTGATAAGGTACCGCCAACTTATCATCGGGGCAACAAAACAAACGTTTAGTCTAAAATATCACGAATCAGTACTACTTTTAGATCTGCAAGATCTACTTTTTGATCCTGCGGGAGATCAACTTTACAACTAAATCTTGTGGTCTAAAAACAACGATAACTACTTTTGTTAAACCTATGAACTTCACTCAACCTTTTTTGTTGACACTTTAGCATGTTTTGTCTCAGGTGATGTTTAATTCAAGCTTTCCTATCTACTGCTTATGTGATGCTACTTGGACATAGGATCAAGAGATTATCGCATTTATTACTACTGCATTTAAACAATTACATATTTCTTTTGTAACGACATTTCATTTTCCGCTGCATACTCATTCCAGTTAATTTTATCATTTAGTATTGTTCTCCTATTATAATATGTTGGTTTATTTGATATTAGTAACGTTTCTTCCAGACCCTATTGGGAGGACGTTACAGATTGGTATCAGAGCATAACCAGGCTGTTATAGAGAACCAGGATTGCATTTTTATGTGTGCCTTACTTGCTAGCTAGGGTGCCTTAGCAATCTAGGGAACTATAACCTTTCCTGCCTTAGACTTAAAGCACTTAGGATTGCCTTATAAACTTAACAATCATGCTTTACCAAAATTGACTTAAAGATTCTAATCAAAGTCTCTTTCCTAATGTAGGACTACAACTTTCCTTGACCATAGTGCCTTTAATTGTTGCCTTTAACTGTTAAATGCTACACTATACTTTAGAAACTTTACTTATCTTAGAATGCCGAGCTAATCTAAGAACTCTGCTCACTTTCCTGAGTACTATCCAATTACACCACCACATCTAAATGCGACACAATGATTTCAGAAATTCTTGACATTCATAAGTCATCTATCATGGTTATGTGTATTACATATGTATTACATGAAATATTATCCATGATTTTGAAACTCTTATAATTGTTACTACTCACAATCAAACGTATATAACTCCCTATTATATCACGTACCTATATGCCTTATGCCTTCATGCATCGGTTTGCGAATCGAAAAATGTCATTGGGCTATCACAGTATACGAATTGAAAGTCTTTAATCAAAAGATTATTAGATTACATACTTATCACTTTATGATCTCGACGCGTCATACTGCCATTATTAAAGTATAGACACATCATATCTTATCGTATATATCCCAATAGATTTTGTCTAACACTTTTCCTAAATTCCCACCGTAAATTACGGAAATCTTTTTGCTATATACACGTATTCGAGGAGACGAAAATATCATCCAGTATTCAACACTAATCTCATATCAAAAACCCTATTCCAAACACATAATATGGATTCCTCGAACTCTTCGAGCTCCAATGGCAGCGTAACTGGAATGAACGAGCCAATCAGCCATCATCTATTTTGGATGAATTGGGGATGGATTCGTAGTAAACTTAATCAATGGAGACAAGAAGAAGGTGATCCCTTCCACTAACCGAATTCACCTCTTAGTGAAGAACCTGAAGCACTTACTGGCGAACCCGTTCGGAACACTATTTTCACTCTCATTTCCAGGATATCCAGTCACGAATATATAATATCTAAAATTTTAGATCTTATTCATCCACTTTTCCAAACCGCCAATCATCCCGGAATAATAGAAGAAGTCAACGAGCTTCGCGCTCGAGTAGTGGCTCTGGAGAATATGGTGCGAAACCTACAAACACCAGCAGCAGCACCAGCAGCATAACCAGTACCACCAGTACCATCGTCATCACCACCAACATCACCAGCTTCACCAACGACAACATCCGCATTCCACGCCTCAACATCACACTCAGTACCTCAAACATCAACATCATACACCCCATAGATACCAAGGAATATTAGTAATAATGAGTTAAGATGTATTGACTCATTCTTCCTGAAGAATTACATATGTATACTTTATATATATGGATTGGAACAATAATAAATCTTTTCGTACTAAGCTATTACGTGTGAATCTTAACTAGTATGTACTACATGGTTAATTCATATCATAATATGCTATGATGTACATCTTTTGTTAATAACTTAGCAATCGTTAATCATTGCTTCAACACAATAAACTCCATTTCGTAATAAACCAAGTGTATTACTCAAATACATGATTGATTGTATACTTTAATTTTTGATGTACTCGAAACTTTCTAGAAAACATCATTAGTGCCTTATGAATTTCACAAGAATTCCACGAGCACCAACATCATATACCGAAGTATATCAATAATAATGAATGATGAAGTATTGATTCATAACTTCATTAGCGAAATATTTCACGACAATTATGAAATCTCAAAGGTTTTGAAGATTATTTATTCTCGTTTCAACAGCAAATCAAATGAGTTTAATATTATATTAACTCATTAAAACCATGATTACATCTGAAGAATACATATATGAACGTATATCTTCTCTTTTGTACAAATTGATAATTGTGAAAAATATTTTAACGGGTAGGTAAAACCCGAGAGATATTCATATCTCATATATATATGTTACATTGTACATTCTTCCATTCTGATTCAGCAGTTGTTAACTACACTACTTACATTCACATGATATATGTATATGTTCACCAAAGAACAACCATTTTCATACAAATTCAGTTACATATTCTGATTTTGACATACCGGAACTTAAGTAAAGCTTTAGCAAGTGTTATCTTCCTAAAGATCAGTACATTCATGAATTATATTCATTCGTATTCTATGATGAATTATCACATCAAACCACCGAACTTACCATTCCTTACTTTTGAAAATCACAACATTTCTTCGTCAACCGTTAGATCCATTGATGGATGCATCTTACGCTTAAACACTTCAAATTCAAAATTCTTGAAAACATCCTTTGAATCTTGACGATCGCAATCAGCGTTTAATCATCTAAAAATGAAATTTCTTGAAACCATCTCGGATTGATAACCGATGATTCAAATATGGCTGCATTAAATGCAGAGGAAACAGAAAAATTGTAGATGGTCTTAAGGGCCAACAGTTTGATAATAAAGAATGGTACGTTGGAAAAGCTCAAAAGAAAATTTTGAACTGAAAAACGGATTGAGCTAACCATGGAGGAGACTAAGGACAAACACAAGGGCCAAACCCTATATTCAAAGAATCCAGGTAATTCTGGATCCGGTGAAATCTTTAGAGAATATCTTGCTCCGAAGTCATGTTAAAAGCTTGCGGAAAATTTTTCTTCATCAACTTTCAAACTTAGAAATTCCAAAATATCATCATAAATATCCTCTATATTTCGGAAGATATCTTCATAACGATTCATGTCCGCAATTAAGTATCTCTTTGCGATATCTTTATAAAGGAATCTGTTTTAGTTTCTATATTCTGTAAAATTCGAGTTTAAATTATAAATGCTTTGAACAAGTGTTGGGAATTGAAAAATGAGTTAGTATAATATAATGACGTCAGGCCAACGTGATTATATTACAGTAAGTCATGCTAAGTTTTTAATGGAAGATGATGATTCATAGATTTTATAATCATCATTTGCCATGTTACACGACTCTTACATTCTATTTAACCTCTAAACATATCAAGAAAATATTTTTCTTGATGATTCGGTCTTTTCCGGATATTATGGTAATATGACAAATCAAATCGTGCTATTACCTTTCCTTTCTACTTTATATATTATGATCATTTTAAACTTCATACCTATGAATTCTGGACCATTACTCGATTGACTTGAAGTCGAGAAGAAGAAACAAAAGCATAAAGCTCCAACATATAAGGAAAAATATAAAGCCCGATAACGACTCCGAAATTACAAACCGTGTACATCAATGCGTATAGCAATATAAAGACACGGGATAATTAAAAACACTATAACCCCAAGAGCATAGTAGAAGTAAACAGATTCCTCTGGCGGTAAAAGAAAAAGAAGAATGACTGCATATATGGTCAATATAATAACCAGGATCAGAACTGGATTAAGCATTTTCTTAATCTTTTGGAAGTTTGAATTGAGGAAGAAAGTATAGAAGCGGTGAAGATAATGAAACGGAAGAAGCTAATTTATAGCAAAATTCCAAACACAACAATCGAGACAATCCACCGCATTTAATCAAAGAAAATCTCAAATTCCTTAATTACCGGAGAATCAAATCTTATAGATTACGAAGATTTCCTTTAATTCCTTGAATTCTGGAAATCAATCGTGACTACGTCAAAAGTTAAGGCGAACATTTAATTTTCTCATTTCACTCTTTTATGATTGCTTCGTTTATACTCTTCCTATAAATGAATCGTTTTATCCATATTATCCAATAGTGATAAAATATTCTTGTTGTAAACAATGAAGATCTCTATCAAATTTCATGACTGTGATTTTCACGAACTCCTCTCTGTTTGTCTGCCCTAATATTGTGGCATAAAATGCTCAAGGTTTTAAATGAGCTCAATACTATTCATAACACATTTCATGTATCCAATTTACTGAAATGACTTGTATAACATCATCATTTTGAATGATCTTCGCATTAATGATAAAATGCACTTCGTTGAAGAACCTATAAAAATCATGGAAGGAGAGGTCAAACAAACGCGTAAAAGCAACATACCTATCATTAAAGTCTGTTGGAATTCGCGTAGAGGCCCCGAATATACCTGGGAACGCAAAGACCATATGAAACTGAAATATCCCCATCTCTTCTCTACTGCTGATGCATCCGAGAAGTCTACCTAAAACTTCGGGACGAAGTTTTTATTAACGGGGAGGTACTATAACAACCCTCACTTTTTGACTTCTGAAATTACTGAAATGACCCTAGGGTTTACTGTCTGACTATACGTATTAATTATTTAAGGGTTGTTATATACACAATCAATTTAACGTTGACCAAATAATAAATTTTTATTCGACACTCACTGCTAATTAAAATTTATGCATTTCAGTAATATTATTTATAACTATTAATCTATAAGTAATAAATAAAAAGTGACATTTATATAAATAATAAAACAATTGGGAACTAAATAAAAATAAATACAAGTCATGAATTAGTAAAAAGAAAATAATACTTATCATGTAGTAAATGTAAAAAAAAAAATAATAATAATAATAATAATAGTAACAATAATGAGACTAAAGAATCTTAAACAATTACATCCTTATGTTGACTAAAAATAAAGTATAAACTAGTACATCCTTATGTTGACTAATTATAAACTAGTACCACCTTTTGTTGACTAAAAATTATAATACAAAATAAAATCATTAATTAGAACATCCTTATGTTGACTAACACTCTAATACTTGCACTATATAAACACTCCTAGACTCCTAGTTTCTCATTCACAAATCACACCAAAATCCTCTCTCAAAAACAATCTCTCCCTCTCCCTCTCTTGTGGTATTCGGATCTTCAAGCTTGTTCTTCGTGTTCTTCAAGAATCTTCAAGGAGTTCTTCAAGATTTTCAAGGCTTTGATCTTCCATCTTCATCGTGTTCATCTTTTCTTTGTTAATTACCTTGAATCTTCAAAGGTATAACATAAACCCTAAACTATTTACATAAACTTTAATCTTTGTTAATTCATATTCATATTATAAACTTGTTATTCATAAGTATATACATAAACACACCTAGATTTATATATACATATATACATGTAAAAAAAATATATTTTTATATATATATACATATATATACGAATTATATATACATATACATATTAAAACCTTAAACCCTAATACTACTTATACTAGTACTTAACATGTATACACTATTACTATTACTAGCACCTATAACCTACTACTTATATTGTAGCACAAAAACATTTTGGGATATGTATTAGAGATGTATAGATCTTCGAACTTTCTTGACGAATGGTTTCTACGAGATTCTAGGCAGAGGGTTTGGATTTCCGATTTAAAGGGTCCTATGGCTCAAGCCCCTAGATCTAAATTAGCCATTCGAAGGGAAAGGGGTGATTGAAAGCTTATCTAATACAGCAAGTATCCCAAAATGGAAAACACTCATCAAAGTAGAAACTCTCTAGTCATAGGAACTTAGTAAAATAAGAAACTTTATAAAAATGGAAACTTTATAAAAATAGTAACTTACTAGGAATAGAAACTTAGTAAAACAAACTATACTTAAACACATACTTAAACTTAAACATGGGCAAAACACTTAACTACTCTTAAATGTCAATAGGTTGACTTTCCTGCTCACTCGTTCAACTCTTTATTCCGAGGAATAACTCTCTCTCTACTTACTAAGGTGACTTTCATAGCCCCACTCTTATTGCTATAGCACTTTTTATACTTACTGGGGTGAGACACATGCTGCTTTTATACTTTAAACAACTTAGACACAAGTACGAACCTAAACTGTACTATGACTAGCTTATGCTACTAAGACCCCACAGTGATATTTTTTAATTGCTTTCAGGATAAGGCATTCTTAATTATTGGGGGTAGGCCTATCGGGAGTAACGTCCCCGATACATTTGACCGCGATGTCTTTGTATTACTTAATAATGATTTAAACATGGTGATAAGGTACCGCCAACTTATCATCGGGGCAACAAAACAAACGTTTAGTCTAAAATATCACGAATCAGTACTACTTTTGGATCTGCGAGATCTACTTTTTGATCCTGCGGGAGATCAACTTTACAACTAAATCTTGTGGTCTAAAAACAACGATAACTACTTTTGTTAAACCTATGAACTTCACTCAACCTTTTTAGTTGACACTTTAGCATGTTTTGTCTCAGGTGATGTTTAATTCAAGCTTTCCTATCTACTGCTTATGTGATGCTACTTGGACATAGGATCAAGAGATTATCGCATTTATTACTACTTCATTTAAACAATTACATATTTCTTTTGTAACGACATTTCATTTTCCGCTGCATACTCATTCCAGTTAATTTTATCATTTAGTATTGTTCTCCTATTATAATATGTTGGTTTATTTGATATTAGTAACGTTTCTTCCAGACCCTATTGGGAGGACGTTACAAAATGAAACCTATGCGACACAGTTTTTAAATAAAGTCAAAAGACGCTCCATGTATGCATGTATACTCGACATCCAAGCAAGTATCAAAAGTGAGCGGAAGCATGTATCACTAAGTATTCAAGGACCTGAGGAAACATATAGAAAACTGTCAACGAAAAATGTTGGTGAAATCATAGGTGTAGTAATAAAAGTTGTTTTTGAACCACAAGGTTTTGTATTTCCATAACGTAGATTATCCAAATCATTTGCATTCTAAAAGTGTTGTTATTCGCGAGCACTCAATTATCAAGACTTAACCAACGTTACCCCATCACACGGTGTTAGAACCCACACTAAAACACGAAAGTATATTTCATCCGCATAACGGTAGTGAACCGTCCGAATGAGGGTTTGTCAAACCTATATGGCCATACAGCATAAGTTCTCTCTTACACCCGGCAAGTGTAACTAATGATAATCGAATTGAGGCATTTTTGTTCTAACTCGCACGTGGAATGTTTATTTTCGTACTTGTGTTCAAAGCATAAAGTATGCAGTATAAAACTGTATATGTTTCTCATCCCATGATTTAAAAGTATAAAAGTTGTTGAAAGATGGGACTATGATCTCACCTTGAGTGCACGAGTAAATAAAGTACTTCATAAGTAACGTGTGCAAGAACGAGTGCTAGTCTTGACCTAAATAAGTAGGTTGTATCAATAACGGTAAACACGGTTGGTCAAAGATGTTCAATTAGTCCTATGGCTCGTTACGACTCGATTAATGTAGCATGTGAATCAAATTGTCAAGTTTCATGCAAGATTCAAATATAAAAGCATGTTAGAAACGATCGCATAAGTATTCGGTTAAGTTTGATTAAAAGTCAAACTTGGTCAAACTTGGTCAATGTCAAAGTCAACGGGGTCGGGTCGGGTATCCGACAATTTTTCTATGAAAGATAAGCATATATAAGTATGTTGGCCAAGTTTCATGTTAATCGGACATGTATAGCATAGCGGGAATTAAATGAAAAAAAAAAAAAATTTGGACAGGAGCCCTCAGATGCGCCGCATCAGTAGCAGATGCGCCGCATCCAAGGCAGATGCGCCGCATCCCTACCTGATTCAGTGAAACTGCTTAAAAATTTTACGAGTCTCGGACCAAACTTCAATTTATCATAACTAATGAACCGTAAACACCTAAAACGTATACCATACATCATTGGAAAGGTAATTTAACGAGGAATACAACTAAACACTTTTCATCACATAAAAATATCATTTACAATAACCGAATCCTCGTCAAGTGATCATTAAAGGTTCATTATCAAGGTTTCAAGTTCGTAAAACGTATTTTATGATTCGGGAATCCAATTTATACATACGATATGCCGTTTCGAAGGTATTTAAACATACATTGCAACTAAACACTTACTAACAACATTAACAAGCATTCAATGCATCAAAAATTTCATTCTAAAGTTTATCAAACCCTAACCAAAATCATGAATTCAACTATTTTGTAAATGAAGCTTTTCTAAATCAACCTACACATCAAATTGAAGCTAATGATGCTAGTAACACATTTAATACATGAATTTTAACATTTAAACAACATTTAATCATACAAAATTCAAGATTAAGCACACCCATTTTTCATATTCAAGCTAGTTACTCAAAACAAAAAATCGAGCAAACCAAACACATATTCATGTTAGACTTGAGCCATAGACACTAATTAACACTTTTATAAGTCAAAATTAGCAAGAACACAAAATCTAGTGATTTTAGAAAGTTACCCAAATGCAATGAGATTGGTATGGATTTGAAAAGGAAGATGCAAGGATTCCGAATATGTAATTTGTTTGAGTTGGTGCTTGCTCGATTCAAAATTGATGATGATTCTTTGTTTGGTTGTTTGAGAGAAAAAGAATGGAAGTATTAGGGAGGGAGGTGAAGAATGAATGGATGAGAGAGGCTTGACCATTTGACCTAGTCAAATGTTTGGCATCTTGGCTAGTTTAGTCCCTCAAGTTTGAAAGCGGGTGCGTGAATTAACCGAACGAATATTTTAAAACGCTAGAGTAAACGTGAGATATTAAAATCAAATAACGGAAATATTAAGAACGTTAGTTAACGAAAGTTACGAATTTAGATAATGGAAGATATTATCTAAAAAAAAGACGGTGTTAAAATAAATTTAACGGAAAAACGCGGGATGTTACAATTATGTCCCATGCTTCCGTTCCCACAAATTTTTGGCATCACGCACTCTCTACTGCAACGTATCTATTAAACATTCTACCAACAAAACTTCTTACCTTATAAAGTCCCACTCAAATTTTATTCAAACGTCTCCCGTCTTATACACACCTACGCATCTTCGGTTGTTTATGCTATCCGTTAATACCCTCCACCACAATTCACAAACTCCAACCTCGCTCTATTCCATGCGTTTTCTTGGGATATCCACCTAACCATCGTGGATATCTATGTTATGACATATCCGCCAAACGATTCATAATATCACGACATGTGCTATTTAATGAGCATGAATTTCCTTTTTCAAAAACTCATTCACCTACTACAAACACATACAAATTTCTTCATGACTCTGTGAATCCTATTTTCTTTCAGCACACAAATGTTTCAAGCCCATCCCCTCCTAGTACATATACTCCTGGCCACTCTTCTATAAGCCCACTTCCCCACGTGAACAGCCTACCCACTACACATGTGAACCGCCCATCTACTACTATGATCAGTCCACAAGATAATTCGCCTTCTAGTCCATCAACCACCTCCTCTCCATCCAATATTGAACCTACTGTTCCTCTCGCTTCAACTTCAAATCACGAAAACCCTCTGTCTATTTCTAATATATCTCGTAACAACACTTCTATACATACTGACCAAACTTCTCAACCTATGCGCACCATTATAACACAGTCCATGACAGTATCACTAAACCAAAAATTCAGTTTAATCTCTCAACATCTACCTCTTTATCACCACTTCCTAAATCTCCACAACAAGCTATATTCGATCCAAATTGGAAAATGGCCAGACCGATGAGTTTCGTGCTTTAATGGACAATAAGACTTGGGTTTTAGTTCCTAGGACACCTGACATGCACATCATTAGAAGCATGTGGGTATTTAGACATAAAATGAAAGCTGATGGTACCTTTGAACGCTACAAAGCACGGCTAGTTGGTGATGGTCGATCATAACAGGTGGGTATTGATGTCTCGACACATTTAGCCCATTAGTGAAACCGGCAACAATACGGGCTATTTTAAATACTGCGTTATCAAACTATCGGGAAATCAATCAACTAGATGTTAAAAATGCCTTTTTACATGGTACGTTAAATGAAACCGTCTATATGTATCAACCATTTGGTTTTCGTGACTCCTCCTATCCCAATCATGTTTGCCTCTTAAAACGTTCCCGTTTTGGTCTCAAACAAGCACCACGTGCTTGGTACCAATGCTTTGCTGAGTTTGTTTACACTATTGGCTTTACTCATAGTCGTTGTGATCATTCACTATTTATCTTCAAAAATGGAAGGGATGTGGCTTATCTACTTCTCTATGTAGATGACATAGTTCTTGTGACCTCCACTCCTGCACTTAAATCTCACCTCATGACGTTACTCGCACTTGAATTCTCCATGAAAAATATAGGACAACTTAGCTCGTTTTTGGGCATTGATGTGCAGCGAACTACCACAAGTCTATTTCTTAATCAACATACATATGCAATGGAGATTATTGATCATGCAGGATTAACACATTCCAAATCGGCTAACACTCCTGTTGACACAAATGGGAAGCTAAGTTTCGTTGATGGATCTCTATATTCGAATCTAACTCTTTTTCGTAGCTTGACCGGGGAACTCCAATACCTCACCTTTACACGTCCCGATATATCTTATGTCGTTCAACAAGTGTGCTTGCATATGCACGCACCAAAAGAGAGTCACATGCTTACTCTAAAACGAATCATTCGGTATGTTAAGGGCACTATTTCTCACGGTTTACACCTCGTAAAATCCCCCATCAACTCATTAGTCGCATATACTGATTCAGACTGGGTGGTTGTCATGACACTCGACGTTCTACATCTGGATAATGTGTTTTCCTCGGCTCAAATTTAATATCATGGTCCGCAAAACTACAACCCACTGTCTCACGGTCAAGTGCGGAGGCCGAATATAGGGGTGTAGCTAATGTTGTTTCCGAATCTTACTGGCTACGCAATCTATTACTCGAACTACATTGTCCAATACCAAAAGCTACACTCGTATTTTGTGACAATGTGAGCAACATCTACCTATCTGTGAATCCCGTTCAGCATCAACATACTAAACACATTGAAATGGACATTCATTTCGATCGTGAAAAAGTAGCTCGTGGTCAAGTTCGTGTTCTTCATGTACCAACACGTTTTCAAATCGCAGATATTTTCACTAAGGGCTTACCTCGAATACTATTTGATGACTTCAGAGACAGCCTAAGCATTCGTCCTCCTCCCGCTTAGACTGAGGGGTGTATTAGACGTATTATGTATATAGCTGACATATTCAAATGTAATTCGTGTACAGCCAGGATATAGTTGACTTTAGCTAGCTATTTTAGTAGAAGATCATAATAGTTAGGGAGTTTGTTATAGTTTCCTAAAATATAGATATGTATTGTTGTATATATTGTACGTGATCAGATGAATGCAAATCAATCGAATTATTCAATCTTTCACATGTTGGTCTCTTTTTCCCAAAATACTTCTCCAGTACTGGAATCTACAAGGAAGTAGATTCCATGAGGGTCAACAAGTAAAACTCGTGTTTCTTGTATGTTGCACAGATTTTTTTCCTTGTTAAATTAGGTATACATTTCAATTCTAGCATAAAATTATTTTATATAAACTTATACAAACCTAAGATCATCCATTTTCTTCTTCTTCTTCTTCTTCTTCTTCTTCTTCTTCTTCTTCTTCTTCTTCTTCTTCAAGTTTTCTCGGTAGAAGATTTAGAAAAAACAATCTTTGTTTAGTGAAAGCCAAGTTAGGGTAAATGAGAGGAAAATGGGTGAAAAAGCATTAAAGAAAATGGGTGTAAGTATGGTAGGTGTAAACTGTAAATGCTTTTGTACTATGTTCTGGTTGGTATTTTGTTTTGGGCAAAAGACAAAGAAAAGAGGTCAAAAAATTCATCTAAGCCCAATTACACTTCAAGGCACCCAACTGTTATACAAACTAGGGCCCATAACAATTATAAACAGAACCAAGATTATACTAGATCATTTCCATTTGCATACTAAGTACAATTTGGCTGACCGAGCCCCCTCGTATCAAAGGAGGCTAACCTCATTGTTAAATCTTCGGAGGATGAGTGGGCGGTTCACCATATGTGTAAGGTAAAAGTACAGTCTTTAGAAATTTGTCCATATTGTTATTAAACAATAAGTGTATGATGAACGATGTAATAAGGATGATTAATTATGTTTGTTACAAAAAATAAAGGTATGAAATTTGAAGAAAAAGGAAGTAAAAAAGGTAATAAAAAATTTATTTCGTTGCGGGTTGGTTTTGACCGGTTAATGGTAAGGGTCCGTTAATTAAACGTTTAAAAAAATAAAAAATGAAGTAAAAAATAGAATGACCAAAATACCCTTAAAGTTGGGGGTATTTACTGTATCGCCATCATAAACAGTAAATGCCCACCAAGATTAGTATTAGTTATAATATGATATGATTAATTAATAAATTAACTATCTTAGATGATATATGTAACTTGTGTTAGCTTTTCTAATTTATGTATTTCTTTCAACTCATGATCGAGCAAGTCTCCATCATTGTATTTTGATGGGAGTCTTCATTGATTTAATGAAGATCTCTACGCCTTTAGAAAAAATTCTTAGAGGATAAAAAATAGAAGCGCACTATTATTATTATTATTATTATTATTATTATTATTATTATTATTATTATTATTATTATTATTATTATTATTATTATTATTATTGTTGTTGTTGTTGTTGTTATTATTATTATTATAAAATTATTGTTATTATTATTAATTTTATTATTATATTATGATGATGATGATTATTATTATTATTATTATTATTATTATTATTATTATTATTATTATTATTAGGAATTAATGTTAAAATTACATTTTTGTAAAATGCTAAACGTAACAAAATATATATAATTTAATTATATTTTTATAATTCAAATCTACCATAAATAATATTGTTGTCAAATAAATATAAAAGAAAAGTCAATATTGAAGACGACCTTAAGAAGACTATGAATTAATTCTGGGAGATGGGGGAGTTTTCGTACAGTTGTAATCCGTCTTTCGCCTCCCTTATTCCTAAAAAGAAAGATATAATAGATACTTTAGACATATCAGCCTCATCGGTTGTTATTACAAAATAGTGGCCAATATTCTTTCAAACCGCATTCGGAAAGTGATCCCGAAGTTAGTAAATGTTGAGCAAAGCACTTTCTTAAAAGATCAATTGATTCTAGATGGTGTGCTCATTTCAAACGAGGCGATATTTGATAACATAAGAAATAAGAAAAGGAGTTTTATTTTTAAGGTGGATTTTGAAAAGGCGTTCGATTGTATAAGATAAGAATTTCTCTTTGAAACTCTAGAAAGCATGGGTTTTGGTGCTAAATGCAGAAAATGGATTCAAGCATGCCTCACTTCTGCTTCGGTTTCAATTCTTCTTAACGGGCCGCCCACCAAGGAATTTCATATACAAAGGGGGATCTGACAAGGGGACCCGTCGTCTTCTTTCCTCTTTATCATAATCGCGAAGGGACTCAACATGCTTACCAAAAAAGCAATCGTAAAATGTTCTTATAAAGAAATTAAAATCAATTATTCCACTAAATTTTTCCTTGCAAATTATAAAACTTAACCTACCTAGTAATAAATTACTTGAAATGATCCTAATCCATATCTTAAACATAACCCTTAAGCTATGTCTATATGTAACACCCTGTTTTTGTTTCTGATTTTGCAGTAGGTCGGGACGCCGTCCAGATAGGAGGGACACCGTCCAGCAACAAAAGGTGGGGCGTCGTCCCGATAGGGGGGACGCCGTTCAGCAACAAAAGGTGGGACGCCGTCCAAAGTTTGGGACGCCGTTCAAACGGTCTGTCGAGCCAGCTGTTTTAATTATTTTAAAAGGGGTAAAACGGTAAAATCACTTAGATGCCGGTTTGGAGCCTTCAAGGCTGGTTCCTTGGTTTTTTGTGGATCATATTTCATCCTCACAAACACTCCCAACATTATCTAGAGAGAGAAGAAGTTTTAGAGAGAGAGAGGTGGATTTGGAGAAGAAGGAGTCGGATTCTCGCAAAAGCTCGGGTTCTAAAGTTGTTCATCTCGCTCCTAGCTACGTTGTGGTGGTATTGGTAAGCTCAAACTCCGAATTTCATTTTTTAGATTTGATGTTCAAGTTAGGGTTTTGAGCTAGATTGTTGTGAAACCCTTTTAGATGATGAAGTAGGTTCATGGTGACTTGTTAATCTTGTCACTTGGCGGGTTTTGGGTTGGTTGACGTTTTAGCCTTGATTAGGGTTTGATCTTGAGTTTAATCACTAGGTTTAGTGATTATGGAAGTGTTGGAACACTTTTGGGTGTGTTTGGTTGCCTAATTTTGAAATGGGTTAAATTAGGACTTTGTTGTCAAAATGGGTATGACACGTGTTTAACACTTGTGATTGGGCTTAATCGATGTGTTAGGACCATTTTCACTCGTATTAGTGGATATTGGTTAGTGTGGGCGCGTTTCGTGCTTGGAAGTGCAAATGGGTCGAATTTGCACTAGGTGTCAATTGGGTTGGTTTGTAAGTCAACCCTAATTGTGTTGTTGTGTTTGTGATAATGGAATAGGTACTTTCCATTTGGCGCGCTGCAGATTACTTGGAAGCATTCATCAAGGCGACTAGGTGAGTGTTAATATCCTATATGCATATGTATGTGTAGGATGGGTGCGGGTCGGGTGAAGTGGTTCTCGGTTATAGAGCTCACTTCACATATAGGTGGATTTGATGGACTTGCGTTTAGGTCCAATTGGCACGGTTGTACATTTTGGTTGACCACCTTTGGCGAGGTACACGTTTTGTGTGTACGCTATCACACGTGTTTGTGATGTTGAGTATATAACCCCAATGGCGAAGGGTTGATATTGGTGTGATTTGGATAACCCCGATGTGGTAGATTTTATAATCCCGTGACCGTGGATTTTGAATTGGAGAAGTGGATCTCGTGTAGTTCGGATTCACGATGACGCGTGTAGTTCGGTCATCTTATTGGAAATGAATCTCGTGTAGTTCGGATTCATGGTGACTCGTGTAGTTCGGTCATCTTATTGAGGTAGTAATCTCGTGTGGTTTCGATTACTAAGGCTCGTGTAGTTCGGCCAACCTCGATGTTGTGAAGATAGTAATCTCGTGTGGTTTCGGATTACTAAGGCTCGTGTAGTTCGGCCAATCTTCATTGTGGCGTTTGGCATTCGGTAATGGGTTAAGGGGTTAACCTTATTCGTTTTATATTGTTATATATTAATGTATTGTTGTGTTTTAGCTAACCCTCCGGGTGTAGCTTATTGGCGTTGTTCACATCGTCGTTGGTGAACTTACACTTTGTTGATATCTTTAGCTTGTTGCTTAGAGATCGTACGGTATGCTTAGTTTAGTGCCTTATACATGGATGCTTCGGTATGTGGTATTTGATATTTTGTGGCGTGTCCATTTTATACATATATATGTATGTAGTATATTATCATTCACTAAGCGTTAGCTTACCCTCTCGTTGTTTACATTTTTATAGATTGCACGAATGCGGTGGCTCGGGTAAGCGCGGGGACTAGTGGACTTGCGTAGTTTGCTTTAGAAGACTTGCTTTTAGATTTTTATTAGGATTGGGTAGCGTGTCCCCAATCCCATGCTCGGTCTATGTTTTTGTATAAACTAATGGGTCGAAATAGTCACTTGTGGTATTTTGGGTCGATGTGGGCCCGGTGTCGTAAAACTCGGTTTTTATTGTGAAAAACTCTTAGTTTAAACTATTGTAATCTATTCTGAAAGTGTTTTGGTTTAAAAGTGTCGGGAAGCGGGTTTTCGCCCGCGTGTGTTCGAAAAACTGATCAGAATGTTTTAGTACATCTGGACGCCGTCCCAGATGGCTGGACGCCGTCCCAGTCTTAAGTGCTGGACGCCGTCTAAGCTTTTGGACGCCGTCCAGATCAACTGTTCCAGAATTTTTTTTTTTTTGTGGCACGTTTTCGGATGGTTAACGGGTTGGGTCGTTACAAGTGGTATCAGAGCATGATCTAAGGGATTTAGGCGACTTGAGATAGGTGCCTAGACTTAGACTTTTATGTGTGCTTAATTTGTTGCGGGACTTGTAGGAGTACGGGTTCGGAATAGGTTATAGTTAGTGCCTTGTTGTAGGTGGACTAACGTGTATATTAATACGTGGATATTATTAATATACGATTGTGTTATGTTTGTGTTTATGTTGCGTTGCGAATATCATCGAGCAAGATGGTCGTTGTACTAACGAGGGGATACGATGTGTGTGCGTAATAAGGACTTGCAAACCTTATTACGGGTGCAAATCGTGTTTAACAAGTGATGTACCACGAGTGTCGAGCAAGATAGGGCGGTGTTGTGCGTATGGTTTTATACGTTCGTAGACTAATCATTTTGCATTCTTTAGAATGATGACGCGAAACGAGATCGAGACGAATGAAGAGGAGTTTAACTCTAGAGTTGCGGCCGCCGTTGCGGAGCAAATGAGTGCGTTTCGAGAAGAAATGGATAGGAAGTATTCCGAATTTCGGGGTAGTAGTGAAATGGAGCGTTGTCTTAAGAGCTTCATGAGGACTAAACCCCCGATGTATGACGGGAAACCGGATCCTTTGATAAGCACAACTTGGATCTCGGATGTCGAAGGGTGTTTTCGTACTATTCAATGCCCTCCTGAGAAGAGGACAAGACTCGCTACTAGTTTGTTGCGGGGTAGGGCGAAGGATTGGTTGGATAGTAAGATTGATCTTGTTGGTGGTGAACCGTTTATGGCGTTATCATGGGACGAGTTTAAGAAGGAATTCTTCGAGGAGTTTCGGACTTCAGTCGATTTGTCGGAAATGCGTAATGAGTTGCGAAATTTGCAACAGGGTTCTATGGATTTGAATACTCTCAAGACGACCTTTATGGCGAAGGCTCGTTTTTGCCCGAAGTATTTGGGGAATGATCATTTGTTGATGGAGGTTTTCTATCGGACTTTGAATGATGACTTGAAGAATAAGATTAGCCGGGGTTACGTAAAATTGTTTGCGGAATTATTCGCCGTGGCTAGAGGTTTTGAGTCATATTCGCGATCAAAGATTGGTGAACCTTCAAGTGAGAGAAGGGTTGTTTCGTATGGTGCTCCGAGTAAGAGGACTAAGGGTCCGAGTGTGAGCACGGGTGGTACGCGGACGGGTATACCGGATTCTAGTGCATCTAGATGTTACAATTGTGGCATGAGGGGTCACAAGTCTTGGGAATGTTCGGTACCAAAGGGTGATGGTATGGTGTGTTTCAATTGCCAAGAAGAAGGACATCGTAAGTCGGAATGTCCCGAGTTAGAGGGGACGGGTGCGGCAAGGAGACGTTAAGGTACGTTTCATTTTAATAAATATGTCCTTTGATTATTTATTATGTGCCGTTGTGTTGAGTTTATTAGATGCATTATGTTGTGCATGTTATTGATACGGGTGACGTTCCTAATGGAAGTACCATATGGTGACGTTTTTGGTTGTCGGGCGAAGGGCGTAAGACTTGGTGCCACCAAGCATTCCTTAGTATTTGGGAAGCGTTTCTACCAAACCATGGAAATGGGTTTTGGTGTTCGGTTGTTAAACGCGTGTTCGTTTTTTGTGTTGAAGTTGATGAACCATGAGGTTCGTTGGGTGGTTGGAACCCTTGAAATTGAGTGTTTTGAATCTCGATGTATGTTGGTAATGGAGTTTATATGATGCGAAATTAGGTGCCTCTTTTATACCTACTAGCGTGGTGTTCAACTCCGATTGTGTTGCGGTTACATTGTACTTAGGGTACCGATGTGAAACCCTTAAGTACATGAGTGACTAGGTTGAGTTTGACAAACTAAAGCAATTGGATGATTGCGAGGGTATGGCTTGTGTAATCGTGGTACACTTTTCGTTCGAAGTGTTTAAGGATTGATTGAAATCCTTCGTGTGCTCAAGGTTGGAGCAAGATGTGGTGATGGGTCGTGTGTGCCCAATCGTTTATAAAGTCTACCCTTGGTAGCATTATACGGTTGTACGAGTTGTGGAGATGGAATGTAGTTCCAAGTGGGGGAGTTACACTCCCGCACGAGGAGGCCTTAGGGTGAGATTTCGGATGACATTTTAGTAGGTCCGAAAATTGTGTTGGGACCTAGTTTTGGTCGGTTTGTGGTAGGGTACAATTTCGGTTAAATTGTACTTATGATTATGGATTTGAATTATCACCGATGTGGTAATGTGGTAAACCTCGTTGAGAGATAATGGACGTGTTTGACGAGCAAGGTGAAATCCCTCAGTTAAGGGATGTGCGTATCGAATTCTCTTCTAGAGAACTTTTATTTTGTGCATATGTTTGATATAGGTGGTTCTTGGTCGATTGTGTGGATGGTTAGTGGTATCCGTTAGGGTTCACTATAGTGTAGTAGAGCGCGATGTTACGCTACTCGTCGTTCGAGGCCAAAAGGGCGTTAATTGATGAAGCATGACCTTTAGGGTCCGCTGACTTCATCATGGTTGGTGATTGATGAAGCATGACCTTTAGGGTCCGCTGACTTCATCATGGGAGTATGCGATTGGTGGAGAATGACCTTCGGGGTCCGCTGACTTCATCATGAGCGAGGTGTTATATCGGTGGAGCATGACCTTCGGGGTCCGCTGACTTCATCCGGTGTTGAGATTGGTGAAGCATGATCTTCGGGTCCGCTGACTTCATCATGGTAGTGGATCGCGTGTGGTTTCGGATTCACGATGACTCGTGTGGTTTCGGTCATCTTATTGTGGAAGTGAATCTCGTGTAGTTCGGATTCACAAATGACTCGTGTGGTTTCGGTCATTGTATTGAGGAGTGGGTCTCGTGTAGTTCGGATTCACAAATGACTCGTGTAGTTCGGTCATTCCTCTGGGATAGTGACTCTCGTGTAGTTCGGATTCACTATGGCGCGTGTAGTTCGGCCATTCCCGATTGTTGTTGTGGTGAAGGTAGTGAGTCGCGTGTAGTTCGGATTCACTAAGGCGCGTGTATTTTCGGCCAGCCTTCGTATTGTTGGATGTGTGAGCACCGATGGGAAATTCGAGTACCATCTCCGTGTGCGATTGGATATGCGTTGTCCATGAGTTAGTGTTATATGTCGTTGTACACTAACGGATGTTGTGTGATCTATATGTTGTTTTATACACCGATGGTGGGGTCGTAAGGACCATGATGTTTGATCTATCGGTTGTTTGATACACCGATGGTGGGGTCATGAGGACCATGTTGTGGTATGATTAGTGATGCGATAGCTTGTTTCGCTCACATGTTGATACGGGTGTGACAGTAGTCGATTTTGTACACCTTGAGATTAGCGTTGCCATAGTCGTTTGGGCGCTATCGGTTTTAACCGATTGGATTATGATGTTACGGTAGTTGCGTATTGGTCGTATTGCGCACTACAAGGGATGTTTAGTATTAAGTGTAATCTGTAGGGATTCGTTTGGATCGGTCTTCATCGTTTCGGATTGTTGACTTTAGGATTGAGACTTGGTTGCTTCTAGCATTGTACCTGTAATGGTAAGCTGAAGGGTTGATATCTCGGTCCGAGATTGGTTGAGTTTTCCCGATGATAGGGAGTGAGCATGGTTTTAGTGCTCGGATAGTGGGTTTGATAAATCGCGGGAGACGATTTTAGTTATTAAAGGTGATTCCTTGGGAAGAGTTGACTAGGAAAGTCGGATTGGGACTTATGTTGAGGACCGTGGAGTGTGGTCCGTTTGATTAAGTGACGAGGATCACGAGGACGTGATCGATTCTAAGTGGGGGAGAGTTGTAACACCCTGTTTTTATTTCTGATTTTGCAGTAGGTCGGGACGCCGTCCAGATAGGAGGGACGCCGTCCAACAACAAAAGGTGGGGCGTCGTCCCGATAGGGGGGACGCCGTCCAGCAACAAAAGGTGGGACGCCGTCCAAAGTTTGGGACGCCGTCCAAACGGTCTGTCGAGCCAGCTGTTTTAATTATTTTAAAAGGGGTAAAATGGTAAAATCACTTAGATGCCGGTTTGGAGCCTTAAAGGCTGGTTCCTTGGTCATTTGTGGATCATATTTCATCCTCACAAACACTCCCAACATTATCTAGAGAGAGAGAAGAAGTTTTAGAGAGAGAGAGGTGGATTTGGAGAAGAAGGAGTCGAATTCTCGCAAAAGCTCGGATTCTAAAGTCGTTCATCTCGCTCCTAGCTACGTTATGGTGGTATTGGTAAGCTCAAACTCCGAATTTCATTTGTTAGATTTGATGTTCAAGTTAGGGTTTTGAGCTAGATTGTTGTGAAACCCTTTTAGATGATGAAGTAGGTTCATGGTGACTTGTTAATCTTGTCACTTGGCGGGTTTTGGGTTGGTTGACGTTTTAGCCTTGATTTGTAAGGACCCGTCCTAATCCATCCAGACAAGGTCCACATCGATTATAAACGATTCACAACAGTTGATTACATCGCGAGGTACTTGACCTCTATATGATACATTTTACAAACATTGCATTCATTTTTGAAAAGACAATCTTTCATTACATTTACGGTTGACGATATGC